>NW_026570340.1:0-410675 GCF_019649055.1 Paramacrobiotus metropolitanus | reverse complement strand
GTATTTCTCGAAAGTGCTGCGATCTGTTTCTCGAAATTATTAGTCGTTTTTTGCAATTTTATTGCAATGTTTCTCGTTTTGACTATATGTTTCCCATTTTCTTACAGTATTTCTCGAAAGTCCTGCGCTGTGTTTCTCGAAATTATTTCTCGTTTTTTTGCAATTTTACTGCAATCTTTCTCGTTTTGACTATATTTTTCCCAGTATTTCTCGAAAGTGCTGCGCTGTGTTTCTCGAAATTATTTCTCGTTTTTTTGCAATTATATTGCAATCCTTCCCGATCTGAGTATATTTTTCCCATTTTTTACAGTATTTCTCGAAAGTGCTGCGCTGTGTTTCTCGAAATTATTTCTCGTTTTTTGCAATTTTATTGCAATCTTTCTCGTTTTGACTATATTTTCCCATTTTTTCCCAGTATTTCTCGAAAGTGCTGCGCTGTGTTTCTCGAAATTATTTCTCGTTTTTTTGCAATTATATTGCAATCCTTCCCGATCTGAGTATATTTTTCCCATTTTTTACAGTATTTCTCGAAAGTGCTGCGCTGTGTTTCTTGAAAATATTTCTCGTTTTTTTGCAATTTTATTGCAATCTTCCCGATTTGACTATATTTTCCCAGTATTTCTCGAAAGTGCTGCGCTGTGTTTCGAAATTATTTCTCGTTTTTTGCAATTATATTGCAATCCTTCCCGATCTGAGTATATTTTTCCCATTTTCTTACAGTATTTCTCGAAATTCCTGCGCTGTGTATCTCGAAATTATTTCTCGTTTTCTTGCAATTATATTGCAATCTTTCCCGATTTGGGTATTTTTTCCCATTTTTCCCAGTATTTCTCGAAAGTCCTGCGCTGTGTTTCTCGAAATTATTTCTCGTTTTTTTTGCAATTTTTTTGCAATCTTTCTTGTTTTGACTATATTTTTCCCATTTTTTTTCCAGTATTTCTCGAAAGTGCTGCGCTGTGTTTCTTGAATTATTTCTCGTTTTTTTGCAATTTTATTGCAATCTTTCCCGATTTGACTATATTTTTCCAAGTATTTCTCGAAAGTGCTGCGCTGTGTTTCTCGAAATTATTTCTCGTTTTTTTTGCAATTCTTTTGCAATCTTTCTTGTTTTGACTATATTTTCCCATTTTTCCCAGAATATCTCGAAAGTGCAGCGCTGTGTTTCTCGAAATTATTTCTCGTTTTTTGCAATTATATTGCAATCCTTCCCGATCAGAGTATATTTTTTTCCCGTTTTTTTACAGTATTTCTCGAAAGTGCTGCGCTGTGTTTCTTGGAATTATTTCTCGTTTTTTTGCAATTTTTTGCACACACCGCTAACGGCATAGAACAACTTGTTAAGCAATCACTTATATTAGCGCAATCCAGTTTTTGGCTATCTCCTTGTGACCAACACGAGAGTTTGTTGCAGTTTTGTGTTGCTCTAGGTGGCTTCGAATAAATCACACTATTGGCGACGTCGCAACACAAACCGATAGCGGCCCATGGCAATTTTTTTTGCATCCACGTGTATGGATGCCTTTAAAAATTTCGGCTATCTCCTCATGCTAGATACGAATGTCTGGTGCGTTTTTGTGTTGCTCTAGGCGGATGCAATCAGGACATAATATTGGCGATCTCACGATACACACCGCTAACGGCATGGAACAATTTGTTTAAGCAATCACTTATATTAGCGCAATCCAGTTTTTGGCTATCTCCTTGTGACCAACGCGAGAGTTTGTTGCAGTTTTGTGTTGCTCTAGGTGGCTTCGAATAAATCACACTATTGGCGACGTCGCAACACAAACCGATAGCGGCCCATGGCAATTTTTTTGCATCCACGTGTATGGATGCCTTTAAAAATTTCGGCTATCTCCTCATGCTAGATACGAATGTCTGGTGCGTTTTTGTGTTGCTCTAAGCGGATGCAATCAGGACATAATATTGGCGATCTCACGATACACACCGCTAACGGCATGGAACAATTTGTTTAACAATCACTTATATTAGCGCAATCCAGTTTTTGGCTATCTCCTTGTGACCAACACGAGAGTTTGTTGCAGTTTTGTGTTGCTCTAGGTGGCTTCGAATAAATCACACTATTGGCGACGTCGCAACACAAACCGATAGCGGCCCATGGCAATTTTTTTTGCATCCACGTGTATGGATGCCTTTAAAAATTTCGGCTATCTCCTAATGCTAGATACGAATGTCTGGTGCGTTTTTGTGTTGCTCTAGGCGGATGCAATCAGGACATAATATTGGCGATCTCACGATACACACCGCTAACGGCATAGAACAACTTGTTAAGCAATCACTTATATTAGCGCAATCCAGTTTTTGGCTATCTCCTTGTGACCAACGCGAGAGTTTGTTGCAGTTTTGTGTTGCTCTAGGTGGCTTCGAATAAATCACACTATTGGCGACGTCGCAACACAAACCGATAGCGGCCCATGGCAATTTTTTTGCATCCACGTGTATGGATGCCTTTAAAAATTTCGGCTATCTCCTCATGCTAGATACGAATGTCTGGTGCGTTTTTGTGTTGCTCTAAGCGGATGCAATCAGGACATAATATTGGCGCTCTCACGATACACACCGCTAACGGCATAGAACAACTTGTTAAGCAATCTCTTATATTAGCGCAATCCAGTTTTTGGCTATCTCCTTGTGACCAACGCGAGAGTTTGTTGCAGTTTTGTGTTGCTCTAGGTGGCTTCGAATAAATCACACTATTGGCGACGTCGCAACACAAACCGATAGCGGCCCATGGCAATTTTTTTTGCATCCACGTGTATGGATGCCTTTAAAAATTTCGGCTATCTCCTCATGCTCGATACGAATGTCTGGTGCGTTTTTGTGTTGCTCTAAGCGGATGCAATCAGGACATAATATTGGCGATCTCACGATACACACCGCTAACGGCATAGAACAACTTGTTTAGCAATCACTTATATTAGCGCAATCCAGTTTTTGGCTATCTCCTTGTGACCAACGCGAGAGTTTGTTGCAGTTTTGTGTTGCTCTAGGTGGCTTCGAATAAATCACACTATTGGCGACGTCGCAACACAAACCGATAGCGGCCCATGGCAATTTTTTTGCATCCACGTGTATGGATGCCTTTAAAAATTTCGGCTATCTCCTCATGCTAGATACGAATGTCTGGTGCGTTTTTGTGTTGCTCTAAGCGGATGCAATCAGGACATAATATTGGCGCTCTCACGATACACACCGCTAACGGCATAGAACAACTTGTTAAGCAATCTCTTATATTAGCGCAATCCAGTTTTTGGCTATCTCCTTGTGACCAACGCGAGAGTTTGTTGCAGTTTTGTGTTGCTCTAGGTGGCTTCGAATAAATCACACTATTGGCGACGTCGCAACACAAACCGATAGCGGCGCATGGCAATTTTTTTGCATCCACGTGTATGGATGCCTTTAAAAATTTCGGCTATCTCCTCATGCTAGATACGAATGTCTGGTGCGTTTTTGTGTTGCTCTAAGCGGATGCAATCAGGACATAATATTGGCGCTCTCACGATACACACCGCTAACGGCATTGAACAATTTGTTAAGCAATCTCTTATATTAGCGCAATCCAGTTTTTGGCTATCTCCTTGTGACCAACGCGAGAGTTTGTTGCAGTTTTGTGTTGCTCTAGGTGGCTTCGAATAAATCACACTATTGGCGACGTCGCAACACAAACCGATAGCGGCGCATGGCAATTTTTGCATCCACGTGTATGGATGCCTTTAAAAATTTCGGCTATCTCCTCATGCTAGATACGAATGTCTGGTGCGTTTTTGTGTTGCTCTAAGCGGATGCAATCAGGACATAATATTGGCGATCTCACGATACACACCGCTAACGGCATGGAACAATTTGTTTAAGCAATCACTTATATTAGCGCAATCCAGTTTTTGGCTATCTCCTTGTGACCAACGCGAGAGTTTGTTGCAGTTTTGTGTTGCTCTAGGTGGCTTCGAATAAATCACACTATTGGCGACGTCGCAACACAAACCGATAGCGGCCCATGGCAATTTTTTTTGCATCCACGTGTATGGATGCCTTTAAAAATTTCGGCTATCTCCTCATGCTAGATACGAATGTCTGGTGCGTTTTTGTGTTGCTCTAAGCGGATGCAATCAGGACATAATATTGGCGATCTCACGATACACACCGCTAACGGCATAGAACAACTTGTTAAGCAATCACTTATATTAGCGCAATCCAGTTTTTGGCTATCTCCTTGTGACCAACGCGAGAGTTTGTTGCAGTTTTGTGTTGCTCTAGGTGGCTTCGAATAAATCACACTATTGGCGACGTCGCAACACAAACCGATAGCGGCCCATGGCAATTTTTTTGCATCCACGTGTATGGATGCCTTTAAAAATTTCGGCTATCTCCTCATGCTCGATACGAATGTCTGGTGCGTTTTTGTGTTGCTCTAAGCGGATGCAATCAGGACATAATATTGGCGATCTCACGATACACACCGCTAACGGCATGGAACAACTTGTTTAAGCAATCACTTATATTAGCGCAATCCAGTTTTTGGCTATCTCCTTGTGACCAACGCGAGAGTTTGTTGCAGTTTTGTGTTGCTCTAGGTGGCTTCGAATAAATCACACTATTGGCGACGTCGCAACACAAACCGATAGCGGCCCATGGCAATTTTTTTGCATCCACGTGTATGGATGCCTTTAAAAATTTCGGCTATCTCCTCATGCTAGATACGAATGTCTGGTGCGTTTTTGTGTTGCTCTAAGCGGATGCAATCAGGACATAATATTGGCGATCTCACGATACACACCGCTAACGGCATGGAACAACTTGTTTAAGCAATCACTTATATTAGCGCAATCCAGTTTTTGGCTATCTCCTTGTGACCAACGCGAGAGTTTGTTGCAGTTTTGTGTTGCTCTAGGTGGCTTCGAATAAATCACACTATTGGCGACGTCGCAACACAAACCGATAGCGGCCCATGGCAATTTTTTTCGCATCCACGTGTATGGATGCCTTTAAAAATTTCGGCTATCTCCTCATGCTCGATACGAATGTCTGGTGCGTTTTTGTGTTGCTCTAAGCGGATGCAATCAGGCCATAATATTGGCGATCTCACGATACACACCGCTAACGGCATAGAACAACTTGTTAAGCAATCACTTATATTAGCGCAATCCAGTTTTTGGCTATCTCCTTGTGACCAACGCGAGAGTTTGTTGCAGTTTTGTGTTGCTCTAGGTGGCTTCGAATAAATCACACTATTGGCGACGTCGCAACACAAACCGATAGCGGCGCATGGCAATTTTTTTTGCATCCACGTGTATGGATGCCTTTAAAAATCTAGGCTATCTCCTCATGCTCGATACGAATGTCTGGTGCGTTTTTGTGTTGCTCTAAGCGGATGCAATCAGGACATAATATTGGCGATCTCACGATACACACCGCTAACGGCATAGAACAACTTGTTAAGCAATCACTTATATTAGCGCAATCCAGTTTTTGGCTATCTCCTTGTGACCAACGCGAGAGTTTGTTGCAGTTTTGTGTTGCTCTAGGTGGCTTCGAATAAATCACACTATTGGCGACGTCGCAACACAAACCGATAGCGGCCCATGGCAATTTTTTTTGCATCCACGTGTATGGATGCCTTTAAAAATTTCGGCTATCTCCTCATGCTAGATACGAATGTCTGGTGCGTTTTTGTGTTGCTCTAAGCGGATGCAATCAGGACATAATATTGGCGATCTCACGATACACACCGCTAACGGCATGGAACAACTTGTTAAGCAATCACTTATATTAGCGCAATCCAGTTTTTGGCTATCTCCTTGTGACCAACGCGAGAGTTTGTTGCAGTTTTGTGTTGCTCTAGGTGGCTTCGAATAAATCACACTATTGGCGACGTCGCAACACAAACCGATAGCGGCCCATGGCAATTTTTTTGCATCCACGTGTATGGATGCCTTTAAAAATTTCGGCTATCTCCTCATGCTCGATACGAATGTCTGGTGCGTTTTTGTGTTGCTCTAAGCGGATGCAATCAGGACATAATATTGGCGATCTCACGATACACACCGCTAACGGCATAGAACAACTTGTTAAGCAATCACTTATATTAGCGCAATCCAGTTTTTGGCTATCTCCTTGTGACCAACGCGAGAGTTTGTTGCAGTTTTGTGTTGCTCTAGGTGGCTTCGAATAAATCACACTATTGGCGACGTCGCAACACAAACCGATAGCGGCGCATGGCAATTTTTTTTGCATCCACGTGTATGGATGCCTTTAAAAATTTCGGCTATCTCCTCATGCTAGATACGAATGTCTGGTGCGTTTTTGTGTTGCTCTAAGCGGATGCAATCAGGACATAATATTGGCGATCTCACGATACACACCGCTAACGGCATAGAACAACTTGTTAAGCAATCACTTATATTAGCGCAATCCAGTTTTTGGCTATCTCCTTGTGACCAACGCGAGAGTTTGTTGCAGTTTTGTGTTGCTCTAGGTGGCTTCGAATAAATCACACTATTGGCGACGTCGCAACACAAACCGATAGCGGCGCATGGCAATTTTTTTTGCATCCACGTGTATGGATGCCTTTAAAAATTTCGGCTATCTCCTCATGCTCGATACGAATGTCTGGTGCGTTTTTGTGTTGCTCTAAGCGGATGCAATCAGGACATAATATTGGCGATCTCACGATACACACCGCTAACGGCATGGAACAACTTGTTAAGCAATCACTTATATTAGCGCAATCCAGTTTTTGGCTATCTCCTTGTGACCAACGCGAGAGTTTGTTGCAGTTTTGTGTTGCTCTAGGTGGCTTCGAATAAATCACACTATTGGCGACGTCGCAACACAAACCGATAGCGGCGCATGGCAATTTTTTTGCATCCACGTGTATGGATGCCTTTAAAAATCTCGGCTATCTCCTCATGCTCGATACGAATGTCTGGTGCGTTTTTGTGTTGCTCTAAGCGGATGCAATCAGGACATAATATTGGCGATCTCACGATACACACCGCTAACGGCATAGAACAACTTGTTAAGCAATCACTTATATTAGCGCAATCCAGTTTTTGGCTATCTCCTTGTGACCAACGCGAGAGTTTGTTGCAGTTTTGTGTTGCTCTAGGTGGCTTCGAATAAATCACACTATTGGCGACGTCGCAACACAAACCGATAGCGGCGCATGGCAATTTTTTTTGCATCCACGTGTATGGATGCCTTTAAAAATTTCAGGCTATCTCCTCATGCTCGATACGAATGTCTGGTGCGTTTTTGTGTTGCTCTAAGCGGATGCAATCAGGACATAATATTGGCGATCTCACGATACACACCGCTAACGGCATGGGAACAACTTGTTTAAGCAATCACTTATATTAGCGCAATCCAGTTTTTGGCTATCTCCTTGTGACCAACGCGAGAGTTTGTTGCAGTTTTGTGTTGCTCTAGGTGGCTTCGAATAAATCACACTATTGGCGACGTCGCAACACAAACCGATAGCGGCCCATGGCAATTTTTTTCGCATCCACGTGTATGGATGCCTTTAAAAATTTCGGCTATCTCCTCATGCTAGATACGAATGTCTGGTGCGTTTTTGTGTTGCTCTAGGCGGATGCAATCAGGACATAATATTGGCGATCTCACGATACACACCGCTAACGGCATAGAACAACTTGTTAAGCAATCACTTATATTAGCGCAATCCAGTTTTTGGCTATCTCCTTGTGACCAACGCGAGAGTTTGTTGCAGTTTTGTGTTGCTCTAGGTGGCTTCGAATAAATCACACTATTGGCGACGTCGCAACACAAACCGATAGCGGCGCATGGCAATTTTTTTGCATCCACGTGTATGGATGCCTTTAAAAATTTCGGCTATCTCCTCATGCTCGATACGAATGTCTGGTGCGTTTTTGTGTTGCTCTAAGCGGATGCAATCAGGACATAATATTGGCGATCTCACGATACACACCGCTAACGGCATGGGAACAACTTGTTTAAGCAATCACTTATATTAGCGCAATCCAGTTTTTGGCTATCTCCTTGTGACCAACGCGAGAGTTTGTTGCAGTTTTGTGTTGCTCTAGGTGGCTTCGAATAAATCACACTATTGGCGACGTCGCAACACAAACCGATAGCGGCCCATGGCAATTTTTTTGCATCCACGTGTATGGATGCCTTTAAAAATTTCGGCTATCTCCTCATGCTCGATACGAATGTCTGGTGCGTTTTTGTGTTGCTCTAAGCGGATGCAATCAGGACATAATATTGGCGATCTCACGATACACACCGCTAACGGCATGGAACAACTTGTTTAAGCAATCACTTATATTAGCGCAATCCAGTTTTTGGCTATCTCCTTGTGACCAACGCGAGAGTTTGTTGCAGTTTTGTGTTGCTCTAGGTGGCTTCGAATAAATCACACTATTGGCGACGTCGCAACACAAACCGATAGCGGCCCATGGCAATTTTTTTGCATCCACGTGTATGGATGCCTTTAAAAATTTCGGCTATCTCCTCATGCTCGATACGAATGTCTGGTGCGTTTTTGTGTTGCTCTAGGCGGATGCAATCAGGACATAATATTGGCGATCTCACGATACACACCGCTAACGGCATGGAACAATTTGTTTAAGCAATCACTTATATTAGCGCAATCCAGTTTTTGGCTATCTCCTTGTGACCAACGCGAGAGTTTGTTGCAGTTTTGTGTTGCTCTAGGTGGCTTCGAATAAATCACACTATTGGCGACGTCGCAACACAAACCGATAGCGGCCCATGGCAATTTTTTTTGCATCCACGTGTATGGATGCCTTTAAAAATTTCGGCTATCTCCTCATGCTCGATACGAATGTCTGGTGCGTTTTTGTGTTGCTCTAAGCGGATGCAATCAGGACATAATATTGGCGATCTCACGATACACACCGCTAACGGCATAGAACAACTTGTTAAGCAATCACTTATATTAGCGCAATCCAGTTTTTGGCTATCTCCTTGTGACCAACGCGAGAGTTTGTTGCAGTTTTGTGTTGCTCTAGGTGGCTTCGAATAAATCACACTATTGGCGACGTCGCAACACAAACCGATAGCGGCCCATGGCAATTTTTTTGCATCCACGTGTATGGATGCCTTTAAAAATTTCGGCTATCTCCTCATGCTCGATACGAATGTCTGGTGCGTTTTTGTGTTGCTCTAAGCGGATGCAATCAGGACATAATATTGGCGATCTCACGATACACACCGCTAACGGCATGGAACAATTTGTTTAAGCAATCACTTATATTAGCGCAATCCAGTTTTTGGCTATCTCCTTGTGACCAACGCGAGAGTTTGTTGCAGTTTTGTGTTGCTCTAGGTGGCTTCGAATAAATCACACTATTGGCGACGTCGCAACACAAACCGATAGCGGCCCATGGCAATTTTTTTGCATCCACGTGTATGGATGCCTTTAAAAATTTCAGGCTATCTCCTCATGCTCGATACGAATGTCTGGTGCGTTTTTGTGTTGCTCTAAGCGGATGCAATCAGGACATAATATTGGCGATCTCACGATACACACCGCTAACGGCATGGAACAATTTGTTTAAGCAATCACTTATATTAGCGCAATCCAGTTTTTGGCTATCTCCTTGTGACCAACGCGAGAGTTTGTTGCAGTTTTGTGTTGCTCTAGGTGGCTTCGAATAAATCACACTATTGGCGACGTCGCAACACAAACCGATAGCGGCCCATGGCAATTTTTTTTGCATCCACGTGTATGGATGCCTTTAAAAATTTCGGCTATCTCCTCATGCTCGATACGAATGTCTGGTGCGTTTTTGTGTTGCTCTAAGCGGATGCAATCAGGACATAATATTGGCGATCTCACGATACACACCGCTAACGGCATAGAACAACTTGTTAAGCAATCACTTATATTAGCGCAATCCAGTTTTTGGCTATCTCCTTGTGACCAACGCGAGAGTTTGTTGCAGTTTTGTGTTGCTCTAGGTGGCTTCGAATAAATCACACTATTGGCGACGTCGCAACACAAACCGATAGCGGCGCATGGCAATTTTTTTGCATCCACGTGTATGGATGCCTTTAAAAATTTCGGCTATCTCCTCATGCTCGATACGAATGTCTGGTGCGTTTTTGTGTTGCTCTAAGCGGATGCAATCAGGACATAATATTGGCGATCTCACGATACACACCGCTAACGGCATAGAACAACTTGTTAAGCAATCACTTATATTAGCGCAATCCAGTTTTTGGCTATCTCCTTGTGACCAACGCGAGAGTTTGTTGCAGTTTTGTGTTGCTCTAGGTGGCTTCGAATAAATCACACTATTGGCGACGTCGCAACACAAACCGATAGCGGCCCATGGCAATTTTTTTTGCATCCACGTGTATGGATGCCTTTAAAAATTTCGGCTATCTCCTCATGCTCGATACGAATGTCTGGTGCGTTTTTGTGTTGCTCTAGGCGGATGCAATCAGGACATAATATTGGCGATCTCACGATACACACCGCTAACGGCATGGAACAATTTGTTTAAGCAATCACTTATATTAGCGCAATCCAGTTTTTGGCTATCTCCTTGTGACCAACGCGAGAGTTTGTTGCAGTTTTGTGTTGCTCTAGGTGGCTTCGAATAAATCACACTATTGGCGACGTCGCAACACAAACCGATAGCGGCCCATGGCAATTTTTTTTGCATCCACGTGTATGGATGCCTTTAAAAATTTCGGCTATCTCCTCATGCTAGATACGAATGTCTGGTGCGTTTTTGTGTTGCTCTAAGCGGATGCAATCAGGACATAATATTGGCGATCTCACGATACACACCGCTAACGGCATGGAACAATTTGTTTAAGCAATCACTTATATTAGCGCAATCCAGTTTTTGGCTATCTCCTTGTGACCAACGCGAGAGTTTGTTGCAGTTTTGTGTTGCTCTAGGTGGCTTCGAATAAATCACACTATTGGCGACGTCGCAACACAAACCGATAGCGGCCCATGGCAATTTTTTTGCATCCACGTGTATGGATGCCTTTAAAAATTTCGGCTATCTCCTCATGCTCGATACGAATGTCTGGTGCGTTTTTGTGTTGCTCTAAGCGGATGCAATCAGGACATAATATTGGCGATCTCACGATACACACCGCTAACGGCATGGAACAACTTGTTTAAGCAATCACTTATATTAGCGCAATCCAGTTTTTGGCTATCTCCTTGTGACCAACGCGAGAGTTTGTTGCAGTTTTGTGTTGCTCTAGGTGGCTTCGAATAAATCACACTATTGGCGACGTCGCAACACAAACCGATAGCGGCCCATGGCAATTTTTTTGCATCCACGTGTATGGATGCCTTTAAAAATTTCGGCTATCTCCTCATGCTCGATACGAATGTCTGGTGCGTTTTTGTGTTGCTCTAAGCGGATGCAATCAGGACATAATATTGGCGATCTCACGATACACACCGCTAACGGCATGGAACAATTTGTTTAAGCAATCACTTATATTAGCGCAATCCAGTTTTTGGCTATCTCCTTGTGACCAACGCGAGAGTTTGTTGCAGTTTTGTGTTGCTCTAGGTGGCTTCGAATAAATCACACTATTGGCGACGTCGCAACACAAACCGATAGCGGCCCATGGCAATTTTTTTTGCATCCACGTGTATGGATGCCTTTAAAAATTTCGGCTATCTCCTCATGCTCGATACGAATGTCTGGTGCGTTTTTGTGTTGCTCTAGGCGGATGCAATCAGGACATAATATTGGCGATCTCACGATACACACCGCTAACGGCATGGAACAATTTGTTTAAGCAATCACTTATATTAGCGCAATCCAGTTTTTGGCTATCTCCTTGTGACCAACGCGAGAGTTTGTTGCAGTTTTGTGTTGCTCTAGGTGGCTTCGAATAAATCACACTATTGGCGACGTCGCAACACAAACCGATAGCGGCCCATGGCAATTTTTTTGCATCCACGTGTATGGATGCCTTTAAAAATTTCGGCTATCTCCTCATGCTAGATACGAATGTCTGGTGCGTTTTTGTGTTGCTCTAAGCGGATGCAATCAGGACATAATATTGGCGATCTCACGATACACACCGCTAACGGCATGGAACAATTTGTTTAAGCAATCACTTATATTAGCGCAATCCAGTTTTTGGCTATCTCCTTGTGACCAACGCGAGAGTTTGTTGCAGTTTTGTGTTGCTCTAGGTGGCTTCGAATAAATCACACTATTGGCGACGTCGCAACACAAACCGATAGCGGCCCATGGCAATTTTTTTTGCATCCACGTGTATGGATGCCTTTAAAAATTTCGGCTATCTCCTCATGCTCGATACGAATGTCTGGTGCGTTTTTGTGTTGCTCTAAGCGGATGCAATCAGGACATAATATTGGCGATCTCACGATACACACCGCTAACGGCATGGAACAATTTGTTTAACAATCACTTATATTAGCGCAATCCAGTTTTTGGCTATCTCCTTGTGACCAACACGAGAGTTTGTTGCAGTTTTGTGTTGCTCTAGGTGGCTTCGAATAAATCACACTATTGGCGACGTCGCAACACAAACCGATAGCGGCCCATGGCAATTTTTTTGCATCCACGTGTATGGATGCCTTTAAAAATTTCGGCTATCTCCTCATGCTCGATACGAATGTCTGGTGCGTTTTTGTGTTGCTCTAGGCGGATGCAATCAGGACATAATATTGGCGATCTCACGATACACACCGCTAACGGCATGGAACAATTTGTTTAAGCAATCACTTATATTAGCGCAATCCAGTTTTTGGCTATCTCCTTGTGACCAACTCGAGAGTTTGTTGCAGTTTTGTGTTGCTCTAGGTGGCTTCGAATAAATCACACTATTGGCGACGTCGCAACACAAACCGATAGCGGCGCATGGCAATTTTTTTGCATCCACGTGTATGGATGCCTTTAAAAATTTCGGCTATCTCCTCATGCTCGATACGAATCTGGTGCGTTTTTGTGTTGCTCTAAGCGGATGCAATCAGGACATAATATTGGCGATCTCACGATACACACCGCTAACGGCATGGAACAATTTGTTTAAGCAATCACTTATATTAGCGCAATCCAGTTTTTGGCTATCTCCTTGTGACCAACGCGAGAGTTTGTTGCAGTTTTGTGTTGCTCTAGGTGGCTTCGAATAAATCACACTATTGGCGACGTCGCAACACAAACCGATAGCGGCCCATGGCAATTTTTTTTGCATCCACGTGTATGGATGCCTTTAAAAATTTCGGCTATCTCCTCATGCTCGATACGAATGTCTGGTGCGTTTTTGTGTTGCTCTAAGCGGATGCAATCAGGACATAATATTGGCGATCTCACGATACACACCGCTAACGGCATGGAACAATTTGTTTAAGCAATCACTTATATTAGCGCAATCCAGTTTTTGGCTATCTCCTTGTGACCAACGCGAGAGTTTGTTGCAGTTTTGTGTTGCTCTAGGTGGCTTCGAATAAATCACACTATTGGCGACGTCGCAACACAAACCGATAGCGGCCCATGGCAATTTTTTTGCATCCACGTGTATGGATGCCTTTAAAAATTTCGGCTATCTCCTCATGCTCGATACGAATGTCTGGTGCGTTTTTGTGTTGCTCTAAGCGGATGCAATCAGGACATAATATTGGCGATCTCACGATACACACCGCTAACGGCATGGAACAATTTGTTTAAGCAATCACTTATATTAGCGCAATCCAGTTTTTGGCTATCTCCTTGTGACCAACGCGAGAGTTTGTTGCAGTTTTGTGTTGCTCTAGGTGGCTTCGAATAAATCACACTATTGGCGACGTCGCAACACAAACCGATAGCGGCCCATGGCAATTTTTTTGCATCCACGTGTATGGATGCCTTTAAAAATTTCGGCTATCTCCTCATGCTAGATACGAATGTCTGGTGCGTTTTTGTGTTGCTCTAAGCGGATGCAATCAGGACATAATATTGGCGATCTCACGATACACACCGCTAACGGCATGGAACAACTTGTTTAAGCAATCACTTATATTAGCGCAATCCAGTTTTTGGCTATCTCCTTGTGACCAACGCGAGAGTTTGTTGCAGTTTTGTGTTGCTCTAGGTGGCTTCGAATAAATCACACTATTGGCGACGTCGCAACACAAACCGATAGCGGCCCATGGCAATTTTTTTGCATCCACGTGTATGGATGCCTTTAAAAATTTCGGCTATCTCCTCATGCTCGATACGAATGTCTGGTGCGTTTTTGTGTTGCTCTAAGCGGATGCAATCAGGACATAATATTGGCGATCTCACGATACACACCGCTAACGGCATGGAACAATTTGTTTAAGCAATCACTTATATTAGCGCAATCCAGTTTTTGGCTATCTCCTTGTGACCAACGCGAGAGTTTGTTGCAGTTTTGTGTTGCTCTAGGTGGCTTCGAATAAATCACACTATTGGCGACGTCGCAACACAAACCGATAGCGGCCCATGGCAATTTTTTTTGCATCCACGTGTATGGATGCCTTTAAAAATTTCGGCTATCTCCTCATGCTCGATACGAATGTCTGGTGCGTTTTTGTGTTGCTCTAAGCGGATGCAATCAGGACATAATATTGGCGATCTCACGATACACACCGCTAACGGCATGGGAACAATTTGTTTAAGCAATCACTTATATTAGCGCAATCCAGTTTTTGGCTATCTCCTTGTGACCAACGCGAGAGTTTGTTGCAGTTTTGTGTTGCTCTAGGTGGCTTCGAATAAATCACACTATTGGCGACGTCGCAACACAAACCGATAGCGGCCCATGGCAATTTTTTTGCATCCACGTGTATGGATGCCTTTAAAAATTTCGGCTATCTCCTCATGCTAGATACGAATGTCTGGTGCGTTTTTGTGTTGCTCTAAGCGGATGCAATCAGGACATAATATTGGCGATCTCACGATACACACCGCTAACGGCATGGAACAATTTGTTTAAGCAATCACTTATATTAGCGCAATCCAGTTTTTGGCTATCTCCTTGTGACCAACGCGAGAGTTTGTTGCAGTTTTGTGTTGCTCTAGGTGGCTTCGAATAAATCACACTATTGGCGACGTCGCAACACAAACCGATAGCGGCCCATGGCAATTTTTTTGCATCCACGTGTATGGATGCCTTTAAAAATTTCGGCTATCTCCTCATGCTCGATACGAATGTCTGGTGCGTTTTTGTGTTGCTCTAAGCGGATGCAATCAGGACATAATATTGGCGATCTCACGATACACACCGCTAACGGCATGGAACAATTTGTTTAAGCAATCACTTATATTAGCGCAATCCAGTTTTTGGCTATCTCCTTGTGACCAACGCGAGAGTTTGTTGCAGTTTTGTGTTGCTCTAGGTGGCTTCGAATAAATCACACTATTGGCGACGTCGCAACACAAACCGATAGCGGCCCATGGCAATTTTTTTTGCATCCACGTGTATGGATGCCTTTAAAAATTTCGGCTATCTCCTCATGCTCGATACGAATGTCTGGTGCGTTTTTGTGTTGCTCTAAGCGGATGCAATCAGGACATAATATTGGCGATCTCACGATACACACCGCTAACGGCATAGAACAACTTGTTAAGCAATCACTTATATTAGCGCAATCCAGTTTTTGGCTATCTCCTTGTGACCAACGCGAGAGTTTGTTGCAGTTTTGTGTTGCTCTAGGTGGCTTCGAATAAATCACACTATTGGCGACGTCGCAACACAAACCGATAGCGGCCCATGGCAATTTTTTTGCATCCACGTGTATGGATGCCTTTAAAAATTTCGGCTATCTCCTCATGCTAGATACGAATGTCTGGTGCGTTTTTGTGTTGCTCTAAGCGGATGCAATCAGGACATAATATTGGCGATCTCACGATACACACCGCTAACGGCATGGAACAATTTGTTTAAGCAATCACTTATATTAGCGCAATCCAGTTTTTGGCTATCTCCTTGTGACCAACGCGAGAGTTTGTTGCAGTTTTGTGTTGCTCTAGGTGGCTTCGAATAAATCACACTATTGGCGACGTCGCAACACAAACCGATAGCGGCCCATGGCAATTTTTTTGCATCCACGTGTATGGATGCCTTTAAAAATTTCGGCTATCTCCTCATGCTCGATACGAATGTCTGGTGCGTTTTTGTGTTGCTCTAAGCGGATGCAATCAGGACATAATATTGGCGATCTCACGATACACACCGCTAACGGCATGGAACAACTTGTTTAAGCAATCACTTATATTAGCGCAATCCAGTTTTTGGCTATCTCCTTGTGACCAACGCGAGAGTTTGTTGCAGTTTTGTGTTGCTCTAGGTGGCTTCGAATAAATCACACTATTGGCGACGTCGCAACACAAACCGATAGCGGCCCATGGCAATTTTTTTGCATCCACGTGTATGGATGCCTTTAAAAATTTCGGCTATCTCCTCATGCTAGATACGAATGTCTGGTGCGTTTTTGTGTTGCTCTAAGCGGATGCAATCAGGACATAATATTGGCGATCTCACGATACACACCGCTAACGGCATGGAACAACTTGTTTAAGCAATCACTTATATTAGCGCAATCCAGTTTTTGGCTATCTCCTTGTGACCAACGCGAGAGTTTGTTGCAGTTTTGTGTTGCTCTAGGTGGCTTCGAATAAATCACACTATTGGCGACGTCGCAACACAAACCGATAGCGGCCCATGGCAATTTTTTTGCATCCACGTGTATGGATGCCTTTAAAAATTTCGGCTATCTCCTCATGCTAGATACGAATGTCTGGTGCGTTTTTGTGTTGCTCTAAGCGGATGCAATCAGGACATAATATTGGCGATCTCACGATACACACCGCTAACGGCATGGAACAATTTGTTTAAGCAATCACTTATATTAGCGCAATCCAGTTTTTGGCTATCTCCTTGTGACCAACGCGAGAGTTTGTTGCAGTTTTGTGTTGCTCTAGGTGGCTTCGAATAAATCACACTATTGGCGACGTCGCAACACAAACCGATAGCGGCCCATGGCAATTTTTTTGCATCCACGTGTATGGATGCCTTTAAAAATTTCGGCTATCTCCTCATGCTAGATACGAATGTCTGGTGCGTTTTTGTGTTGCTCTAAGCGGATGCAATCAGGACATAATATTGGCGATCTCACGATACACACCGCTAACGGCATGGAACAATTTGTTTAAGCAATCACTTATATTAGCGCAATCCAGTTTTTGGCTATCTCCTTGTGACCAACGCGAGAGTTTGTTGCAGTTTTGTGTTGCTCTAGGTGGCTTCGAATAAATCACACTATTGGCGACGTCGCAACACAAACCGATAGCGGCCCATGGCAATTTTTTTTGCATCCACGTGTATGGATGCCTTTAAAAATTTCGGCTATCTCCTCATGCTAGATACGAATGTCTGGTGCGTTTTTGTGTTGCTCTAAGCGGATGCAATCAGGACATAATATTGGCGATCTCACGATACACACCGCTAACGGCATGGAACAATTTGTTTAAGCAATCACTTATATTAGCGCAATCCAGTTTTTGGCTATCTCCTTGTGACCAACGCGAGAGTTTGTTGCAGTTTTGTGTTGCTCTAGGTGGCTTCGAATAAATCACACTATTGGCGACGTCGCAACACAAACCGATAGCGGCCCATGGCAATTTTTTTGCATCCACGTGTATGGATGCCTTTAAAAATTTCGGCTATCTCCTCATGCTAGATACGAATGTCTGGTGCGTTTTTGTGTTGCTCTAAGCGGATGCAATCAGGACATAATATTGGCGATCTCACGATACACACCGCTAACGGCATGGAACAATTTGTTTAAGCAATCACTTATATTAGCGCAATCCAGTTTTTGGCTATCTCCTTGTGACCAACGCGAGAGTTTGTTGCAGTTTTGTGTTGCTCTAGGTGGCTTCGAATAAATCACACTATTGGCGACGTCGCAACACAAACCGATAGCGGCCCATGGCAATTTTTTTGCATCCACGTGTATGGATGCCTTTAAAAATTTCGGCTATCTCCTCATGCTAGATACGAATGTCTGGTGCGTTTTTGTGTTGCTCTAAGCGGATGCAATCAGGACATAATATTGGCGATCTCACGATACACACCGCTAACGGCATGGGAACAATTTGTTTAAGCAATCACTTATATTAGCGCAATCCAGTTTTTGGCTATCTCCTTGTGACCAACGCGAGAGTTTGTTGCAGTTTTGTGTTGCTCTAGGTGGCTTCGAATAAATCACACTATTGGCGACGTCGCAACACAAACCGATAGCGGCCCATGGCAATTTTTTTGCATCCACGTGTATGGATGCCTTTAAAAATTTCGGCTATCTCCTCATGCTCGATACGAATGTCTGGTGCGTTTTTGTGTTGCTCTAAGCGGATGCAATCAGGACATAATATTGGCGATCTCACGATACACACCGCTAACGGCATGGAACAACTTGTTTAAGCAATCACTTATATTAGCGCAATCCAGTTTTTGGCTATCTCCTTGTGACCAACGCGAGAGTTTGTTGCAGTTTTGTGTTGCTCTAGGTGGCTTCGAATAAATCACACTATTGGCGACGTCGCAACACAAACCGATAGCGGCCCATGGCAATTTTTTTGCATCCACGTGTATGGATGCCTTTAAAAATTTCGGCTATCTCCTCATGCTAGATACGAATGTCTGGTGCGTTTTTGTGTTGCTCTAAGCGGATGCAATCAGGACATAATATTGGCGATCTCACGATACACACCGCTAACGGCATGGGAACAACTTGTTTAAGCAATCACTTATATTAGCGCAATCCAGTTTTTGGCTATCTCCTTGTGACCAACGCGAGAGTTTGTTGCAGTTTTGTGTTGCTCTAGGTGGCTTCGAATAAATCACACTATTGGCGACGTCGCAACACAAACCGATAGCGGCCCATGGCAATTTTTTTGCATCCACGTGTATGGATGCCTTTAAAAATTTCGGCTATCTCCTCATGCTAGATACGAATGTCTGGTGCGTTTTTGTGTTGCTCTAAGCGGATGCAATCAGGACATAATATTGGCGATCTCACGATACACACCGCTAACGGCATGGGAACAACTTGTTTAAGCAATCACTTATATTAGCGCAATCCAGTTTTTGGCTATCTCCTTGTGACCAACGCGAGAGTTTGTTGCAGTTTTGTGTTGCTCTAGGTGGCTTCGAATAAATCACACTATTGGCGACGTCGCAACACAAACCGATAGCGGCCCATGGCAATTTTTTTGCATCCACGTGTATGGATGCCTTTAAAAATTTCGGCTATCTCCTCATGCTAGATACGAATGTCTGGTGCGTTTTTGTGTTGCTCTAAGCGGATGCAATCAGGACATAATATTGGCGATCTCACGATACACACCGCTAACGGCATAGAACAACTTGTTAAGCAATCACTTATATTAGCGCAATCCAGTTTTTGGCTATCTCCTTGTGACCAACGCGAGAGTTTGTTGCAGTTTTGTGTTGCTCTAGGTGGCTTCGAATAAATCACACTATTGGCGACGTCGCAACACAAACCGATAGCGGCCCATGGCAATTTTTTTTGCATCCACGTGTATGGATGCCTTTAAAAATTTCGGCTATCTCCTCATGCTCGATACGAATGTCTGGTGCGTTTTTGTGTTGCTCTAAGCGGATGCAATCAGGACATAATATTGGCGATCTCACGATACACACCGCTAACGGCATAGAACAACTTGTTAAGCAATCACTTATATTAGCGCAATCCAGTTTTTGGCTATCTCCTTGTGACCAACGCGAGAGTTTGTTGCAGTTTTGTGTTGCTCTAGGTGGCTTCGAATAAATCACACTATTGGCGACGTCGCAACACAAACCGATAGCGGCCCATGGCAATTTTTTTGCATCCACGTGTATGGATGCCTTTAAAAATTTCGGCTATCTCCTCATGCTAGATACGAATGTCTGGTGCGTTTTTGTGTTGCTCTAAGCGGATGCAATCAGGACATAATATTGGCGATCTCACGATACACACCGCTAACGGCATGGAACAACTTGTTTAAGCAATCACTTATATTAGCGCAATCCAGTTTTTGGCTATCTCCTTGTGACCAACGCGAGAGTTTGTTGCAGTTTTGTGTTGCTCTAGGTGGCTTCGAATAAATCACACTATTGGCGACGTCGCAACACAAACCGATAGCGGCCCATGGCAATTTTTTTGCATCCACGTGTATGGATGCCTTTAAAAATTTCGGCTATCTCCTCATGCTAGATACGAATGTCTGGTGCGTTTTTGTGTTGCTCTAAGCGGATGCAATCAGGACATAATATTGGCGATCTCACGATACACACCGCTAACGGCATGGAACAATTTGTTTAACAATCACTTATATTAGCGCAATCCAGTTTTTGGCTATCTCCTTGTGACCAACGCGAGAGTTTGTTGCAGTTTTGTGTTGCTCTAGGTGGCTTCGAATAAATCACACTATTTGCGACGTCGCAACACAAACCGATAGCGGCGCATGGCAATTTTTTTGCATCCACGTGTATGGATGCCTTTAAAAATTTCGGCTATCTCCTCATGCTAGATACGAATGTCTGGTGCGTTTTTGTGTTGCTCTAGGCGGATGCAATCAGGACATAATATTGGCGATCTCACGATACACACCGCTAACGGCATGGAACAATTTGTTTAACAATCACTTATATTAGCGCAATCCAGTTTTTGGCTATCTCCTTGTGACCAACGCGAGAGTTTGTTGCAGTTTTGTGTTGCTCTAGGTGGCTTCGAATAAATCACACTATTGGCGACGTCGCAACACAAACCGATAGCGGCCCATGGCAATTTTTTTGCATCCACGTGTATGGATGCCTTTAAAAATTTCGGCTATCTCCTCATGCTCGATACGAATGTCTGGTGCGTTTTTGTGTTGCTCTAAGCGGATGCAATCAGGACATAATATTGGCGATCTCACGATACACACCGCTAACGGCATGGAACAACTTGTTTAAGCAATCACTTATATTAGCGCAATCCAGTTTTTGGCTATCTCCTTGTGACCAACGCGAGAGTTTGTTGCAGTTTTGTGTTGCTCTAGGTGGCTTCGAATAAATCACACTATTGGCGACGTCGCAACACAAACCGATAGCGGCCCATGGCAATTTTTTTGCATCCACGTGTATGGATGCCTTTAAAAATTTCGGCTATCTCCTCATGCTCGATACGAATGTCTGGTGCGTTTTTGTGTTGCTCTAGGCGGATGCAATCAGGACATAATATTGGCGATCTCACGATACACACCGCTAACGGCATGGAACAACTTGTTTAAGCAATCACTTATATTAGCGCAATCCAGTTTTTGGCTATCTCCTTGTGACCAACGCGAGAGTTTGTTGCAGTTTTGTGTTGCTCTAGGTGGCTTCGAATAAATCACACTATTGGCGACGTCGCAACACAAACCGATAGCGGCCCATGGCAATTTTTTTGCATCCACGTGTATGGATGCCTTTAAAAATTTCGGCTATCTCCTCATGCTAGATACGAATGTCTGGTGCGTTTTTGTGTTGCTCTAAGCGGATGCAATCAGGACATAATATTGGCGATCTCACGATACACACCGCTAACGGCATGGGAACAATTTGTTTAAGCAATCACTTATATTAGCGCAATCCAGTTTTTGGCTATCTCCTTGTGACCAACGCGAGAGTTTGTTGCAGTTTTGTGTTGCTCTAGGTGGCTTCGAATAAATCACACTATTGGCGACGTCGCAACACAAACCGATAGCGGCCCATGGCAATTTTTTTGCATCCACGTGTATGGATGCCTTTAAAAATTTCGGCTATCTCCTCATGCTAGATACGAATGTCTGGTGCGTTTTTGTGTTGCTCTAAGCGGATGCAATCAGGACATAATATTGGCGATCTCACGATACACACCGCTAACGGCATGGAACAACTTGTTTAAGCAATCACTTATATTAGCGCAATCCAGTTTTTGGCTATCTCCTTGTGACCAACGCGAGAGTTTGTTGCAGTTTTGTGTTGCTCTAGGTGGCTTCGAATAAATCACACTATTGGCGACGTCGCAACACAAACCGATAGCGGCCCATGGCAATTTTTTTGCATCCACGTGTATGGATGCCTTTAAAAATTTCGGCTATCTCCTCATGCTAGATACGAATGTCTGGTGCGTTTTTGTGTTGCTCTAAGCGGATGCAATCAGGACATAATATTGGCGATCTCACGATACACACCGCTAACGGCATGGAACAATTTGTTTAAGCAATCACTTATATTAGCGCAATCCAGTTTTTGGCTATCTCCTTGTGACCAACGCGAGAGTTTGTTGCAGTTTTGTGTTGCTCTAGGTGGCTTCGAATAAATCACACTATTGGCGACGTCGCAACACAAACCGATAGCGGCCCATGGCAATTTTTTTTGCATCCACGTGTTTGGATGCCTTTAAAAATTTCAGCTATCTCCTCATGCTAGATACGAATGTCTGGTGCGTTTTTGTGTTGCTCTAGGCGGATGCAATCAGGACATAATATTGGCGATCTCACGATACACACCGCTAACGGCATGGAACAATTTGTTTAAGCAATCACTTATATTAGCGCAATCCAGTTTTTGGCTATCTCCTTGTGACCAACGCGAGAGTTTGTTGCAGTTTTGTGTTGCTCTAGGTGGCTTCGAATAAATCACACTATTGGCGACGTCGCAACACAAACCGATAGCGGCCCATGGCAATTTTTTTGCATCCACGTGTATGGATGCCTTTAAAAATTTCGGCTATCTCCTCATGCTAGATACGAATGTCTGGTGCGTTTTTGTGTTGCTCTAAGCGGATGCAATCAGGACATAATATTGGCGATCTCACGATACACACCGCTAACGGCATGGGAACAATTTGTTTAAGCAATCACTTATATTAGCGCAATCCAGTTTTTGGCTATCTCCTTGTGACCAACGCGAGAGTTTGTTGCAGTTTTGTGTTGCTCTAGGTGGCTTCGAATAAATCACACTATTGGCGACGTCGCAACACAAACCGATAGCGGCCCATGGCAATTTTTTTGCATCCACGTGTATGGATGCCTTTAAAAATTTCGGCTATCTCCTCATGCTAGATACGAATGTCTGGTGCGTTTTTGTGTTGCTCTAGGCGGATGCAATCAGGACATAATATTGGCGATCTCACGATACACACCGCTAACGGCATGGAACAATTTGTTTAAGCAATCACTTATATTAGCGCAATCCAGTTTTTGGCTATCTCCTTGTGACCAACGCGAGAGTTTGTTGCAGTTTTGTGTTGCTCTAGGTGGCTTCGAATAAATCACACTATTGGCGACGTCGCAACACAAACCGATAGCGGCCCATGGCAATTTTTTTGCATCCACGTGTATGGATGCCTTTAAAAATTTCGGCTATCTCCTCATGCTCGATACGAATGTCTGGTGCGTTTTTGTGTTGCTCTAAGCGGATGCAATCAGGACATAATATTGGCGATCTCACGATACACACCGCTAACGGCATGGAACAATTTGTTTAAGCAATCACTTATATTAGCGCAATCCAGTTTTTGGCTATCTCCTTGTGACCAACGCGAGAGTTTGTTGCAGTTTTGTGTTGCTCTAGGTGGCTTCGAATAAATCACACTATTGGCGACGTCGCAACACAAACCGATAGCGGCCCATGGCAATTTTTTTGCATCCACGTGTATGGATGCCTTTAAAAATTTCGGCTATCTCCTCATGCTCGATACGAATGTCTGGTGCGTTTTTGTGTTGCTCTAAGCGGATGCAATCAGGACATAATATTGGCGATCTCACGATACACACCGCTAACGGCATGGAACAATTTGTTTAAGCAATCACTTATATTAGCGCAATCCAGTTTTTGGCTATCTCCTTGTGACCAACGCGAGAGTTTGTTGCAGTTTTGTGTTGCTCTAGGTGGCTTCGAATAAATCACACTATTGGCGACGTCGCAACACAAACCGATAGCGGCCCATGGCAATTTTTTTGCATCCACGTGTATGGATGCCTTTAAAAATTTCGGCTATCTCCTCATGCTAGATACGAATGTCTGGTGCGTTTTTGTGTTGCTCTAAGCGGATGCAATCAGGACATAATATTGGCGATCTCACGATACACACCGCTAACGGCATGGAACAATTTGTTTAAGCAATCACTTATATTAGCGCAATCCAGTTTTTGGCTATCTCCTTGTGACCAACGCGAGAGTTTGTTGCAGTTTTGTGTTGCTCTAGGTGGCTTCGAATAAATCACACTATTGGCGACGTCGCAACACAAACCGATAGCGGCCCATGGCAATTTTTTTGCATCCACGTGTATGGATGCCTTTAAAAATTTCGGCTATCTCCTCATGCTAGATACGAATGTCTGGTGCGTTTTTGTGTTGCTCTAGGCGGATGCAATCAGGACATAATATTGGCGATCTCACGATACACACCGCTAACGGCATGGAACAATTTGTTTAACAATCACTTATATTAGCGCAATCCAGTTTTTGGCTATCTCCTTGTGACCAACGCGAGAGTTTGTTGCAGTTTTGTGTTGCTCTAGGTGGCTTCGAATAAATCACACTATTGGCGACGTCGCAACACAAACCGATAGCGGCCCATGGCAATTTTTTTTGCATCCACGTGTATGGATGCCTTTAAAAATTTCGGCTATCTCCTCATGCTCGATACGAATGTCTGGTGCGTTTTTGTGTTGCTCTAGGCGGATGCAATCAGGACATAATATTGGCGATCTCACGATACACACCGCTAACGGCATGGAACAATTTGTTTAACAATCACTTATATTAGCGCAATCCAGTTTTTGGCTATCTCCTTGTGACCAACGCGAGAGTTTGTTGCAGTTTTGTGTTGCTCTAGGTGGCTTCGAATAAATCACACTATTGGCGACGTCGCAACACAAACCGATAGCGGCCCATGGCAATTTTTTTGCATCCACGTGTATGGATGCAATTAAAAATTTCGGCTATCTCCTCATGCTCGATACGAATGTCTGGTGCGTTTTTGTGTTGCTCTAGGCAGATGCAATCAGGACATAATATTGGCGATCTCACGATCCACACCGCTAACGGCATGGAACAATTTGTTTAACAATCACTTATATTGGCGCAATCCAGTTTTTGGCTATCTCCTTGTGACCAACGCGAGAGTTTGTTGCAGTTTTGTGTTGCTCTAGGTGGCTTCGAATAAATCACACTATTGGCGACGTCGCAACACAAACCGATAGCGGCCCATGGCAATTTTTTTGCATCCACGTGTATGGATGCCTTTAAAAATTTCGGCTATCTCCTCATGCTAGATACGAATGTCTGGTGCGTTTTGTGTTGCTCTAGGCGGATGCAATCAGGACATAATATTGGCGATCTCACGATACACACCGCTAACGGCATGGAACAATTTGTTTAACAATCACTTATATTAGCGCAATCCAGTTTTTGGCTATCTCCTTGTGACCAACGCGAGAGTTTGTTGCAGTTTTGTGTTGCTCTAGGTGGCTTCGAATAAATCACACTATTGGCGACGTCGCAACACAAACCGATAGCGGCGCATGGCAATTTTTTCTGCATCCACGTGTATGGATGCCTTTAAAAATTTCGGCTATCTCCTCATGCTCGATACGAATGTCTGGTGCGTTTTTGTGTTGCTCTAAGCGGATGCAATCAGGACATAATATTGGCGATCTCACGATACACACCGCTAACGGCATGGAACAATTTGTTTAACAATCACTTATATTAGCGCAATCCAGTTTTTGGCTATCTCCTTGTGACCAACGCGAGAGTTTGTTGCAGTTTTGTGTTGCTCTAGGTGGCTTCGAATAAATCACACTATTGGCGACGTCGCAACACAAACCGATAGCGGCCCATGGCAATTTTTTTGCATCCACGTGTATGGATGCCTTTAAAAATTTCGGCTATCTCCTCATGCTAGATACGAATGTCTGGTGCGTTTTTGTGTTGCTCTAGGCGGATGCAATCAGGACATAATATTGGCGATCTCACGATACACACCGCTAACGGCATGGAACAATTTGTTTAACAATCACTTATATTAGCGCAATCCAGTTTTTGGCTATCTCCTTGTGACCAACGCGAGAGTTTGTTGCAGTTTTGTGTTGCTCTAGGTGGCTTCGAATAAATCACACTATTGGCGACGTCGCAACACAAACCGATAGCGGCCCATGGCAATTTTTTTTGCATCCACGTGTATGGATGCCTTTAAAAATTTCGGCTATCTCCTCATGCTAGATACGAATGTCTGGTGCGTTTTTGTGTTGCTCTAGGCGGATGCAATCAGGACATAATATTGGCGATCTCACGATACACACCGCTAACGGCATGGAACAATTTGTTTAACAATCACTTATATTAGCGCAATCCAGTTTTTGGCTATCTCCTTGTGACCAACGCGAGAGTTTGTTGCAGTTTTGTGTTGCTCTAGGTGGCTTCGAATAAATCACACTATTGGCGACGTCGCAACACAAACCGATAGCGGCCCATGGCAATTTTTTCTGCATCCACGTGTATGGATGCAATTAAAAATTTCGGCTATCTCCTCATGCTCGATACGAATGTCTGGTGCGTTTTTGTGTTGCTCTAAGCGGATGCAATCAGGACATAATATTGGCGATCTCACGATACACACCGCTAACGGCATGGAACAATTTGTTTAACAATCACTTATATTAGCGCAATCCAGTTTTTGGCTATCTCCTTGTGACCAACGCGAGAGTTTGTTGCAGTTTTGTGTTGCTCTAGGTGGCTTCGAATAAATCACACTATTGGCGACGTCGCAACACAAACCGATAGCGGCCCATGGCAATTTTTTTGCATCCACGTGTATGGATGCCTTTAAAAATTTCGGCTATCTCCTCATGCTAGATACGAATGTCTGGTGCGTTTTGTGTTGCTCTAGGCAGATGCAATCAGGACATAATATTGGCGATCTCACGATACACACCGCTAACGGCATAGAACAATTTGTTAAGCAATCACTTATATTAGCGCAATCCGGTTTTTGGCTATCTCCTTGTGACCAACGCGAGAGTTTGTTGCAGTTTTGTGTTACTCTAGGTGGCTTCGAATAAATCACACTACTGGCGACGTCGCAACACAAACCGATAGCGGCCCATGGCAACTTTTTCTGCATCCACGTGTATGGATGCAATTAAAAATTTCGGCTATCTCCTCATGCTCGATACGAATGTCTGGTGCGTTTTTGTGTTGCTCTAAGCGGATGCAATCAGGACATAATATTGGCGATCTCACGATACACACCGCTAACGGCATGGAACAATTTGTTTAACAATCACTTATATTGGCGCAATCCAGTTTTTGGCTATCTCCTTGTGACCAACGCGAGAGTTTGTTGCAGTTTTGTGTTACTCTAGGTGGCTTCGAATAAATCACACTACTGGCGACGTCGCAACACAAACCGATAGCGGCCCATGGCAACTTTTTCTGCATCCACGTGTATGGATGCAATTAAAAATTTCGGCTATCTCCTCATGCTCGATACGAATGTCTGGTGCGTTTTTGTGTTGCTCTAAGCGGATGCAATCAGGACATAATATTGGCGATCTCACGATACACACCGCTAACGGCATGGAACAATTTGTTTAACAATCACTTATATTGGCGCAATCCAGTTTTTGGCTATCTCCTTGTGACCAACGCGAGAGTTTGTTGCAGTTTTGTGTTACTCTAGGTGGCTTCGAATAAATCACACTACTGGCGACGTCGCAACACAAACCGATAGCGGCCCATGGCAACTTTTTCTGCATCCACGTGTATGGATGCAATTAAAAATTTCGGCTATCTCCTCATGCTCGATACGAATGTCTGGTGCGTTTTGTGTTGCTCTAAGCGGATGCAATCAGGACATAATATTAGCGATCTCACGATACACACCGCTAACGGCATAGAACAATTTGTTAAGCAATCACTTATATTAGCGCAATCCAGTTTTTGGCTATCTCCTTGTGACCAACGCGAGAGTTTGTTGCAGTTTTGTGTTGCTCTAGGTGGCTTCGAATAAATCACACTATTGGCGACGTCGCAACACAAACCGATAGCGGCCCATGGCAATTTTTTGCATCCACGTGTATGGATGCCTTTAAAAATTCGGCTATCTCCTCATGCTCGATACGAATGTCTAGTGCGTTTTTGTGTTGCTCTAAGCGGATGCAATCAGGACATAATATTGGCGATCTCACGATACACACCGCTAACGGCATGGAACAATTTGTTTAACAATCCCTTATATTAGCGCAATCCAGTTTTTGGCTATCTCCTTGTGACCAACGCGAGAGTTTGTTGCAGTTTTGTGTTGCTCTAGGTGGCTTCGAATAAATCACACTATTGGCGACGTCGCAACACAAACCGATAGCGGCCCATGGCAATTTTTTTGCATCCACGTGTATGGATGCCTTTAAAAATTTCGGCTATCTCCTCATGCTCGATACGAATGTCTGGTGCGTTTTGTGTTGCTCTAAGCGGATGCAATCAGGACATAATATTGGCGATCTCACGATACACACCGCTAACGGCATGGAACAATTTGTTTAACAATCACTTATATTAGCGCAATCCAGTTTTTGGCTATCTCCTTGTGACCAACGCGAGAGTTTGTTGCAGTTTTGTGTTGCTCTAGGTGGCTTCGAATAAATCACACTATTGGCGACGTCGCAACACAAACCGATAGCGGCCCATGGCAATTTTTTTGCATCCACGTGTATGGATGCCTTTAAAAATTTCGGCTATCTCCTCATGCTCGATACGAATGTCTGGTGCGTTTTGTGTTGCTCTAGGCGGATGCAATCAGGACATAATATTGGCGATCTCACGATACACACCGCTAACGGCATGGAACAATTTGTTTAAGCAATCACTTATATTAGCGCAATCCAGTTTTTGGCTATCTCCTTGTGACCAACGCGAGAGTTTGTTGCAGTTTTGTGTTGCTCTAGGTGGCTTCGAATAAATCACACTCAATATTGGCGATCTCACGATACGCACCGCTAACGGCATTTAACAATTTGTTTAACAATCACTTATATTAGCGCAATCCAGTTTTGGCTATCTCCTTGTGACCAACACGAGAGTTTGTTGCAGTTTTGTGTTGCTCTAGGTGGCTTCGAATAAATCACACTATTGGCGACGTCGCAACACAAACCGATAGCGGCCATGG
The DNA here is from genome assembly GCF_019649055.1 of Paramacrobiotus metropolitanus. Lineage (NCBI taxonomy): Eukaryota > Metazoa > Tardigrada > Eutardigrada > Parachela > Macrobiotidae > Paramacrobiotus > Paramacrobiotus metropolitanus. Next base: position 381,457 of record NW_026570340.1, on the reverse strand, counting down.
CAATTTTTGCATCCACGTGTATGGATGCCTTTAAAAATTTCGGCTATCTCCTCATGCTAGATACGAATGTCTGGTGCGTTTTGTGTTGCTCTAGGCGGATGCAATCAGGACATAATATTGGCGATCTCACGATACACACCGCTAACGGCATGGAACAATTTGTTTAACAATCACTTATATTAGCGCAATCCAGTTTTTGGCTATCTCCTTGTGACCAACGCGAGTTTGTTGCAGTTTTGTGTTGCTCTAGGTGGCTTCGAATAAATCACACTATTGGCGACGTCGCAACACAAACCGATAGCGGCCCATGGCAATTTTTTGCATCCACGTGTATGGATGCCTTTAAAAATTTCGGCTATCTCCTCATGCTAGATACGAATGTCTGGTGCGTTTTGTGTTGCTCTAGGCGGATGCAATCAGGACATAATATTGGCGATCTCACGATACACACCGCTAACGGCATGGAACAATTTGTTTAACAATCACTTATATTAGCGCAATCCAGTTTTTGGCTATCTCCTTGTGACCAACGCGAGAGTTTGTTGCAGTTTTGTGTTGCTCTAGGTGGCTTCGAATAAATCACACTATTGGCGACGTCGCAACACAAACCGATAGCGGCCCATGGCAATTTTTTGCATCCACGTGTATGGATGCCTTTAAAAATTTCGGCTATCTCCTCATGCTAGATACGAATGTCTGGTGCGTTTTTGTGTTGCTCTAAGCGGATGCAATCAGGACATAATATTGGCGATCTCACGATACACACCGCTAACGGCATGGAACAATTTGTTTAACAATCACTTATATTAGCGCAATCCAGTTTTTGGCTATCTCCTTGTGACCAACGCGAGAGTTTGTTGCAGTTTTGTGTTGCTCTAGGTGGCTTCGAATAAATCACACTATTGGCGACGTCGCAACACAAACCGATAGCGGCCCATGGCAATTTTTTTGCATCCACGTGTATGGATGCCTTTAAAAATTTCGGCTATCTCCTCATGCTAGATACGAATGTCTGGTGCGTTTTGTGTTGCTCTAAGCGGATGCAATCAGGACATAATATTGGCGATCTCACGATACACACCGCTAACGGCATGGAACAATTTGTTTAACAATCACTTATATTAGCGCAATCCAGTTTTTGGCTATCTCCTTGTGACCAACGCGAGAGTTTGTTGCAGTTTTGTGTTGCTCTAGGTGGCTTCGAATAAATCACACTATTGGCGACGTCGCAACACAAACCGATAGCGGCCCATGGCAATTTTTTGCATCCACGTGTATGGATGCCTTTAAAAATTTCGGCTATCTCCTCATGCTAGATACGAATGTCTGGTGCGTTTTGTGTTGCTCTAAGCGGATGCAATCAGGACATAATATTGGCGATCTCACGATACACACCGCTAACGGCATGGAACAATTTGTTTAACAATCACTTATATTAGCGCAATCCAGTTTTTGGCTATCTCCTTGTGACCAACGCGAGAGTTTGTTGCAGTTTTGTGTTGCTCTAGGTGGCTTCGAATAAATCACACTATTGGCGACGTCGCAACACAAACCGATAGCGGCCCATGGCAATTTTTTTGCATCCACGTGTATGGATGCCTTTAAAAATTTCGGCTATCTCCTCATGCTAGATACGAATGTCTGGTGCGTTTTTGTGTTGCTCTAAGCGGATGCAATCAGGACATAATATTGGCGATCTCACGATACACACCGCTAACGGCATGGAACAATTTGTTTAACAATCACTTATATTAGCGCAATCCAGTTTTTGGCTATCTCCTTGTGACCAACGCGAGAGTTTGTTGCAGTTTTGTGTTGCTCTAGGTGGCTTCGAATAAATCACACTATTGGCGACGTCGCAACACAAACCGATAGCGGCCCATGGCAATTTTTTTGCATCCACGTGTATGGATGCCTTTAAAAATTTCGGCTATCTCCTCATGCTAGATACGAATGTCTGGTGCGTTTTTGTGTTGCTCTAAGCGGATGCAATCAGGACATAATATTGGCGATCTCACGATACACACCGCTAACGGCATGGAACAATTTGTTTAACAATCACTTATATTAGCGCAATCCAGTTTTTGGCTATCTCCTTGTGACCAACGCGAGAGTTTGTTGCAGTTTTGTGTTGCTCTAGGTGGCTTCGAATAAATCACACTATTGGCGACGTCGCAACACAAACCGATAGCGGCCCATGGCAATTTTTTTGCATCCACGTGTATGGATGCCTTTAAAAATTTTGGCTATCTCCTCATGCTAGATACGAATGTCTGGTGCGTTTTTGTGTTGCTCTAAGCGGATGCAATCAGGACATAATATTGGCGATCTCACGATACACACCGCTAACGGCATGGAACAATTTGTTTAACAATCACTTATATTAGCGCAATCCAGTTTTTGGCTATCTCCTTGTGACCAACGCGAGAGTTTGTTGCAGTTTTGTGTTGCTCTAGGTGGCTTCGAATAAATCACACTATTGGCGACGTCGCAACACAAACCGATAGCGGCCCATGGCAATTTTTTTGCATCCACGTGTATGGATGCCTTTAAAAATTTCGGCTATCTCCTCATGCTAGATACGAATGTCTGGTGCGTTTTTGTGTTGCTCTAAGCGGATGCAATCAGGACATAATATTGGCGATCTCACGATACACACCGCTAACGGCATGGAACAATTTGTTTAACAATCACTTATATTAGCGCAATCCAGTTTTTGGCTATCTCCTTGTGACCAACGCGAGAGTTTGTTGCAGTTTTGTGTTGCTCTAGGTGGCTTCGAATAAATCACACTATTGGCGACGTCGCAACACAAACCGATAGCGGCCCATGGCAATTTTTTTGCATCCACGTGTATGGATGCCTTTAAAAATTTCGGCTATCTCCTCATGCTAGATACGAATGTCTGGTGCGTTTTTGTGTTGCTCTAAGCGGATGCAATCAGGACATAATATTGGCGATCTCACGATACACACCGCTAACGGCATGGAACAATTTGTTTAACAATCACTTATATTAGCGCAATCCAGTTTTTGGCTATCTCCTTGTGACCAACGCGAGAGTTTGTTGCAGTTTTGTGTTGCTCTAGGTGGCTTCGAATAAATCACACTATTGGCGACGTCGCAACACAAACCGATAGCGGCCCATGGCAATTTTTTTGCATCCACGTGTATGGATGCCTTTAAAAATTTCGGCTATCTCCTCATGCTAGATACGAATGTCTGGTGCGTTTTTGTGTTGCTCTAAGCGGATGCAATCAGGACATAATATTGGCGATCTCACGATACACACCGCTAACGGCATGGAACAATTTGTTTAACAATCACTTATATTAGCGCAATCCAGTTTTTGGCTATCTCCTTGTGACCAACGCGAGAGTTTGTTGCAGTTTTGTGTTGCTCTAGGTGGCTTCGAATAAATCACACTATTGGCGACGTCGCAACACAAACCGATAGCGGCCCATGGCAATTTTTTTGCATCCACGTGTATGGATGCCTTTAAAAATTTTGGCTATCTCCTCATGCTAGATACGAATGTCTGGTGCGTTTTTGTGTTGCTCTAAGCGGATGCAATCAGGACATAATATTGGCGATCTCACGATACACACCGCTAACGGCATGGAACAATTTGTTTAACAATCACTTATATTAGCGCAATCCAGTTTTTGGCTATCTCCTTGTGACCAACGCGAGAGTTTGTTGCAGTTTTGTGTTGCTCTAGGTGGCTTCGAATAAATCACACTATTGGCGACGTCGCAACACAAACCGATAGCGGCCCATGGCAATTTTTTTGCATCCACGTGTATGGATGCCTTTAAAAATTTCGGCTATCTCCTCATGCTAGATACGAATGTCTGGTGCGTTTTTGTGTTGCTCTAAGCGGATGCAATCAGGACATAATATTGGCGATCTCACGATACACACCGCTAACGGCATGGAACAATTTGTTTAACAATCACTTATATTAGCGCAATCCAGTTTTTGGCTATCTCCTTGTGACCAACGCGAGAGTTTGTTGCAGTTTTGTGTTGCTCTAGGTGGCTTCGAATAAATCACACTATTGGCGACGTCGCAACACAAACCGATAGCGGCCCATGGCAATTTTTTTGCATCCACGTGTATGGATGCCTTTAAAAATTTCGGCTATCTCCTCATGCTAGATACGAATGTCTGGTGCGTTTTTGTGTTGCTCTAAGCGGATGCAATCAGGACATAATATTGGCGATCTCACGATACACACCGCTAACGGCATGGAACAATTTGTTTAACAATCACTTATATTAGCGCAATCCAGTTTTTGGCTATCTCCTTGTGACCAACGCGAGAGTTTGTTGCAGTTTTGTGTTGCTCTAGGTGGCTTCGAATAAATCACACTATTGGCGACGTCGCAACACAAACCGATAGCGGCCCATGGCAATTTTTTTGCATCCACGTGTATGGATGCCTTTAAAAATTTCGGCTATCTCCTCATGCTAGATACGAATGTCTGGTGCGTTTTTGTGTTGCTCTAAGCGGATGCAATCAGGACATAATATTGGCGATCTCACGATACACACCGCTAACGGCATGGAACAATTTGTTTAACAATCACTTATATTAGCGCAATCCAGTTTTTGGCTATCTCCTTGTGACCAACGCGAGAGTTTGTTGCAGTTTTGTGTTGCTCTAGGTGGCTTCGAATAAATCACACTATTGGCGACGTCGCAACACAAACCGATAGCGGCCCATGGCAATTTTTTTGCATCCACGTGTATGGATGCCTTTAAAAATTTCGGCTATCTCCTCATGCTAGATACGAATGTCTGGTGCGTTTTTGTGTTGCTCTAAGCGGATGCAATCAGGACATAATATTGGCGATCTCACGATACACACCGCTAACGGCATGGAACAATTTGTTTAACAATCACTTATATTAGCGCAATCCAGTTTTTGGCTATCTCCTTGTGACCAACGCGAGAGTTTGTTGCAGTTTTGTGTTGCTCTAGGTGGCTTCGAATAAATCACACTATTGGCGACGTCGCAACACAAACCGATAGCGGCCCATGGCAATTTTTTTGCATCCACGTGTATGGATGCCTTTAAAAATTTCGGCTATCTCCTCATGCTAGATACGAATGTCTGGTGCGTTTTTGTGTTGCTCTAAGCGGATGCAATCAGGACATAATATTGGCGATCTCACGATACACACCGCTAACGGCATGGAACAATTTGTTTAACAATCACTTATATTAGCGCAATCCAGTTTTTGGCTATCTCCTTGTGACCAACGCGAGAGTTTGTTGCAGTTTTGTGTTGCTCTAGGTGGCTTCGAATAAATCACACTATTGGCGACGTCGCAACACAAACCGATAGCGGCCCATGGCAATTTTTTTGCATCCACGTGTATGGATGCCTTTAAAAATTTCGGCTATCTCCTCATGCTAGATACGAATGTCTGGTGCGTTTTTGTGTTGCTCTAAGCGGATGCAATCAGGACATAATATTGGCGATCTCACGATACACACCGCTAACGGCATGGAACAATTTGTTTAACAATCACTTATATTAGCGCAATCCAGTTTTTGGCTATCTCCTTGTGACCAACGCGAGAGTTTGTTGCAGTTTTGTGTTGCTCTAGGTGGCTTCGAATAAATCACACTATTGGCGACGTCGCAACACAAACCGATAGCGGCCCATGGCAATTTTTTTGCATCCACGTGTATGGATGCCTTTAAAAATTTCGGCTATCTCCTCATGCTAGATACGAATGTCTGGTGCGTTTTTGTGTTGCTCTAAGCGGATGCAATCAGGACATAATATTGGCGATCTCACGATACACACCGCTAACGGCATGGAACAATTTGTTTAACAATCACTTATATTAGCGCAATCCAGTTTTTGGCTATCTCCTTGTGACCAACGCGAGAGTTTGTTGCAGTTTTGTGTTGCTCTAGGTGGCTTCGAATAAATCACACTATTGGCGACGTCGCAACACAAACCGATAGCGGCCCATGGCAATTTTTTTGCATCCACGTGTATGGATGCCTTTAAAAATTTCGGCTATCTCCTCATGCTAGATACGAATGTCTGGTGCGTTTTTGTGTTGCTCTAAGCGGATGCAATCAGGACATAATATTGGCGATCTCACGATACACACCGCTAACGGCATGGAACAATTTGTTTAACAATCACTTATATTAGCGCAATCCAGTTTTTGGCTATCTCCTTGTGACCAACGCGAGAGTTTGTTGCAGTTTTGTGTTGCTCTAGGTGGCTTCGAATAAATCACACTATTGGCGACGTCGCAACACAAACCGATAGCGGCCCATGGCAATTTTTTTGCATCCACGTGTATGGATGCCTTTAAAAATTTTGGCTATCTCCTCATGCTAGATACGAATGTCTGGTGCGTTTTTGTGTTGCTCTAAGCGGATGCAATCAGGACATAATATTGGCGATCTCACGATACACACCGCTAACGGCATGGAACAATTTGTTTAACAATCACTTATATTAGCGCAATCCAGTTTTTGGCTATCTCCTTGTGACCAACGCGAGAGTTTGTTGCAGTTTTGTGTTGCTCTAGGTGGCTTCGAATAAATCACACTATTGGCGACGTCGCAACACAAACCGATAGCGGCCCATGGCAATTTTTTTGCATCCACGTGTATGGATGCCTTTAAAAATTTCGGCTATCTCCTCATGCTAGATACGAATGTCTGGTGCGTTTTTGTGTTGCTCTAAGCGGATGCAATCAGGACATAATATTGGCGATCTCACGATACACACCGCTAACGGCATGGAACAATTTGTTTAACAATCACTTATATTAGCGCAATCCAGTTTTTGGCTATCTCCTTGTGACCAACGCGAGAGTTTGTTGCAGTTTTGTGTTGCTCTAGGTGGCTTCGAATAAATCACACTATTGGCGACGTCGCAACACAAACCGATAGCGGCCCATGGCAATTTTTTTGCATCCACGTGTATGGATGCCTTTAAAAATTTCGGCTATCTCCTCATGCTAGATACGAATGTCTGGTGCGTTTTTGTGTTGCTCTAAGCGGATGCAATCAGGACATAATATTGGCGATCTCACGATACACACCGCTAACGGCATGGAACAATTTGTTTAACAATCACTTATATTAGCGCAATCCAGTTTTTGGCTATCTCCTTGTGACCAACGCGAGAGTTTGTTGCAGTTTTGTGTTGCTCTAGGTGGCTTCGAATAAATCACACTATTGGCGACGTCGCAACACAAACCGATAGCGGCCCATGGCAATTTTTTTGCATCCACGTGTATGGATGCCTTTAAAAATTTCGGCTATCTCCTCATGCTAGATACGAATGTCTGGTGCGTTTTTGTGTTGCTCTAAGCGGATGCAATCAGGACATAATATTGGCGATCTCACGATACACACCGCTAACGGCATGGAACAATTTGTTTAACAATCACTTATATTAGCGCAATCCAGTTTTTGGCTATCTCCTTGTGACCAACGCGAGAGTTTGTTGCAGTTTTGTGTTGCTCTAGGTGGCTTCGAATAAATCACACTATTGGCGACGTCGCAACACAAACCGATAGCGGCCCATGGCAATTTTTTTGCATCCACGTGTATGGATGCCTTTAAAAATTTCGGCTATCTCCTCATGCTAGATACGAATGTCTGGTGCGTTTTTGTGTTGCTCTAAGCGGATGCAATCAGGACATAATATTGGCGATCTCACGATACACACCGCTAACGGCATGGAACAATTTGTTTAACAATCACTTATATTAGCGCAATCCAGTTTTTGGCTATCTCCTTGTGACCAACGCGAGAGTTTGTTGCAGTTTTGTGTTGCTCTAGGTGGCTTCGAATAAATCACACTATTGGCGACGTCGCAACACAAACCGATAGCGGCCCATGGCAATTTTTTTGCATCCACGTGTATGGATGCCTTTAAAAATTTCGGCTATCTCCTCATGCTAGATACGAATGTCTGGTGCGTTTTTGTGTTGCTCTAAGCGGATGCAATCAGGACATAATATTGGCGATCTCACGATACACACCGCTAACGGCATGGAACAATTTGTTTAACAATCACTTATATTAGCGCAATCCAGTTTTTGGCTATCTCCTTGTGACCAACGCGAGAGTTTGTTGCAGTTTTGTGTTGCTCTAGGTGGCTTCGAATAAATCACACTATTGGCGACGTCGCAACACAAACCGATAGCGGCCCATGGCAATTTTTTTTGCATCCACGTGTATGGATGCCTTTAAAAATTTCGGCTATCTCCTCATGCTAGATACGAATGTCTGGTGCGTTTTTGTGTTGCTCTAAGCGGATGCAATCAATATTGGCAATCTCACGATACACACCGCTAACGGCATGGAACAATTTGTTTAACAATCACTTATATTAGCGCAATCCAGTTTTTGGCTATCTCCTTGTGACCAACGCGAGAGTTTGTTGCAGTTTTGTGTTGCTCTAGGTGGCTTCGAATAAATCACACTATTGGCGACGTCGCAACACAAACCGATAGCGGCCCATGGCAATTTTTTTTGCATCCACGTGTATGGATGCCTTTAAAAATTTCGGCTATCTCCTCATGCTAGATACGAATGTCTGGTGCGTTTTTGTGTTGCTCTAAGCGGATGCAATCAGGACATAATATTGGCGATCTCACGATACACACCGCTAACGGCATGGAACAATTTGTTTAACAATCACTTATATTAGCGCAATCCAGTTTTTGGCTATCTCCTTGTGACCAACGCGAGAGTTTGTTGCAGTTTTGTGTTGCTCTAGGTGGCTTCGAATAAATCACACTATTGGCGACGTCGCAACACAAACCGATAGCGGCCCATGGCAATTTTTTTGCATCCACGTGTATGGATGCCTTTAAAAATTTCGGCTATCTCCTCATGCTAGATACGAATGTCTGGTGCGTTTTTGTGTTGCTCTAAGCGGATGCAATCAGGACATAATATTGGCGATCTCACGATACACACCGCTAACGGCATGGAACAATTTGTTTAACAATCACTTATATTAGCGCAATCCAGTTTTTGGCTATCTCCTTGTGACCAACGCGAGAGTTTGTTGCAGTTTTGTGTTGCTCTAGGTGGCTTCGAATAAATCACACTATTGGCGACGTCGCAACACAAACCGATAGCGGCCCATGGCAATTTTTTTGCATCCACGTGTATGGATGCCTTTAAAAATTTCGGCTATCTCCTCATGCTAGATACGAATGTCTGGTGCGTTTTTGTGTTGCTCTAAGCGGATGCAATCAGGACATAATATTGGCGATCTCACGATACACACCGCTAACGGCATGGAACAATTTGTTTAACAATCACTTATATTAGCGCAATCCAGTTTTTGGCTATCTCCTTGTGACCAACGCGAGAGTTTGTTGCAGTTTTGTGTTGCTCTAGGTGGCTTCGAATAAATCACACTATTGGCGACGTCGCAACACAAACCGATAGCGGCCCATGGCAATTTTTTTTGCATCCACGTGTATGGATGCCTTTAAAAATTTCGGCTATCTCCTCATGCTAGATACGAATGTCTGGTGCGTTTTTGTGTTGCTCTAAGCGGATGCAATCAATATTGGCAATCTCACGATACACACCGCTAACGGCATGGAACAATTTGTTTAACAATCACTTATATTAGCGCAATCCAGTTTTTGGCTATCTCCTTGTGACCAACGCGAGAGTTTGTTGCAGTTTTGTGTTGCTCTAGGTGGCTTCGAATAAATCACACTATTGGCGACGTCGCAACACAAACCGATAGCGGCCCATGGCAATTTTTTTTGCATCCACGTGTATGGATGCCTTTAAAAATTTCGGCTATCTCCTCATGCTAGATACGAATGTCTGGTGCGTTTTTGTGTTGCTCTAAGCGGATGCAATCAGGACATAATATTGGCGATCTCACGATACACACCGCTAACGGCATGGAACAATTTGTTTAACAATCACTTATATTAGCGCAATCCAGTTTTTGGCTATCTCCTTGTGACCAACGCGAGAGTTTGTTGCAGTTTTGTGTTGCTCTAGGTGGCTTCGAATAAATCACACTATTGGCGACGTCGCAACACAAACCGATAGCGGCCCATGGCAATTTTTTTGCATCCACGTGTATGGATGCCTTTAAAAATTTCGGCTATCTCCTCATGCTAGATACGAATGTCTGGTGCGTTTTTGTGTTGCTCTAAGCGGATGCAATCAGGACATAATATTGGCGATCTCACGATACACACCGCTAACGGCATGGAACAATTTGTTTAACAATCACTTATATTAGCGCAATCCAGTTTTTGGCTATCTCCTTGTGACCAACGCGAGAGTTTGTTGCAGTTTTGTGTTGCTCTAGGTGGCTTCGAATAAATCACACTATTGGCGACGTCGCAACACAAACCGATAGCGGCCCATGGCAATTTTTTTGCATCCACGTGTATGGATGCCTTTAAAAATTTCGGCTATCTCCTCATGCTAGATACGAATGTCTGGTGCGTTTTTGTGTTGCTCTAAGCGGATGCAATCAGGACATAATATTGGCGATCTCACGATACACACCGCTAACGGCATGGAACAATTTGTTTAACAATCACTTATATTAGCGCAATCCAGTTTTTGGCTATCTCCTTGTGACCAACGCGAGAGTTTGTTGCAGTTTTGTGTTGCTCTAGGTGGCTTCGAATAAATCACACTATTGGCGACGTCGCAACACAAACCGATAGCGGCCCATGGCAATTTTTTTGCATCCACGTGTATGGATGCCTTTAAAAATTTCGGCTATCTCCTCATGCTAGATACGAATGTCTGGTGCGTTTTTGTGTTGCTCTAAGCGGATGCAATCAGGACATAATATTGGCGATCTCACGATACACACCGCTAACGGCATGGAACAATTTGTTTAACAATCACTTATATTAGCGCAATCCAGTTTTTGGCTATCTCCTTGTGACCAACGCGAGAGTTTGTTGCAGTTTTGTGTTGCTCTAGGTGGCTTCGAATAAATCACACTATTGGCGACGTCGCAACACAAACCGATAGCGGCCCATGGCAATTTTTTTGCATCCACGTGTATGGATGCCTTTAAAAATTTTGGCTATCTCCTCATGCTAGATACGAATGTCTGGTGCGTTTTTGTGTTGCTCTAAGCGGATGCAATCAGGACATAATATTGGCGATCTCACGATACACACCGCTAACGGCATGGAACAATTTGTTTAACAATCACTTATATTAGCGCAATCCAGTTTTTGGCTATCTCCTTGTGACCAACGCGAGAGTTTGTTGCAGTTTTGTGTTGCTCTAGGTGGCTTCGAATAAATCACACTATTGGCGACGTCGCAACACAAACCGATAGCGGCCCATGGCAATTTTTTTGCATCCACGTGTATGGATGCCTTTAAAAATTTCGGCTATCTCCTCATGCTAGATACGAATGTCTGGTGCGTTTTTGTGTTGCTCTAAGCGGATGCAATCAGGACATAATATTGGCGATCTCACGATACACACCGCTAACGGCATGGAACAATTTGTTTAACAATCACTTATATTAGCGCAATCCAGTTTTTGGCTATCTCCTTGTGACCAACGCGAGAGTTTGTTGCAGTTTTGTGTTGCTCTAGGTGGCTTCGAATAAATCACACTATTGGCGACGTCGCAACACAAACCGATAGCGGCCCATGGCAACTTTTTCTGCATCCACGTGTATGGATGCCTTTAAAAATTTCGGCTATCTCCTCATGCTCGATACGAATGTCTGGTGCGTTTTTGTGTTGCTCTAAGCGGATGCAATCAGGACATAATATTGGCGATCTCACGATACACACCGCTAACGGCATGGAACAATTTGTTTAACAATCACTTATATTAGCGCAATCCAGTTTTTGGCTATCTCCTTGTGACCAACGCGAGAGTTTGTTGCAGTTTTGTGTTGCTCTAGGTGGCTTCGAATAAATCACACTATTGGCGACGTCGCAACACAAACCGATAGCGGCCCATGGCAATTTTTTTTGCATCCACGTGTATGGATGCCTTTAAAAATTTCGGCTATCTCCTCATGCTAGATACGAATGTCTGGTGCGTTTTTGTGTTGCTCTAAGCGGATGCAATCAGGACATAATATTGGCGATCTCACGATACACACCGCTAACGGCATGGAACAATTTGTTTAACAATCACTTATATTAGCGCAATCCAGTTTTTGGCTATCTCCTTGTGACCAACGCGAGAGTTTGTTGCAGTTTTGTGTTGCTCTAGGTGGCTTCGAATAAATCACACTATTGGCGACGTCGCAACACAAACCGATAGCGGCCCATGGCAATTTTTTTTGCATCCACGTGTATGGATGCCTTTAAAAATTTCGGCTATCTCCTCATGCTAGATACGAATGTCTGGTGCGTTTTTGTGTTGCTCTAAGCGGATGCAATCAGGACATAATATTGGCGATCTCACGATACACACCGCTAACGGCATGGAACAATTTGTTTAACAATCACTTATATTAGCGCAATCCAGTTTTTGGCTATCTCCTTGTGACCAACGCGAGAGTTTGTTGCAGTTTTGTGTTGCTCTAGGTGGCTTCGAATAAATCACACTATTGGCGACGTCGCAACACAAACCGATAGCGGCCCATGGCAATTTTTTTGCATCCACGTGTATGGATGCCTTTAAAAATTTCGGCTATCTCCTCATGCTAGATACGAATGTCTGGTGCGTTTTTGTGTTGCTCTAAGCGGATGCAATCAGGACATAATATTGGCGATCTCACGATACACACCGCTAACGGCATGGAACAATTTGTTTAACAATCACTTATATTAGCGCAATCCAGTTTTTGGCTATCTCCTTGTGACCAACGCGAGAGTTTGTTGCAGTTTTGTGTTGCTCTAGGTGGCTTCGAATAAATCACACTATTGGCGACGTCGCAACACAAACCGATAGCGGCCCATGGCAATTTTTTTGCATCCACGTGTATGGATGCCTTTAAAAATTTCGGCTATCTCCTCATGCTAGATACGAATGTCTGGTGCGTTTTTGTGTTGCTCTAAGCGGATGCAATCAGGACATAATATTGGCGATCTCACGATACACACCGCTAACGGCATGGAACAATTTGTTTAACAATCACTTATATTAGCGCAATCCAGTTTTTGGCTATCTCCTTGTGACCAACGCGAGAGTTTGTTGCAGTTTTGTGTTGCTCTAGGTGGCTTCGAATAAATCACACTATTGGCGACGTCGCAACACAAACCGATAGCGGCCCATGGCAATTTTTTTGCATCCACGTGTATGGATGCCTTTAAAAATTTCGGCTATCTCCTCATGCTAGATACGAATGTCTGGTGCGTTTTTGTGTTGCTCTAAGCGGATGCAATCAGGACATAATATTGGCGATCTCACGATACACACCGCTAACGGCATGGAACAATTTGTTTAACAATCACTTATATTAGCGCAATCCAGTTTTTGGCTATCTCCTTGTGACCAACGCGAGAGTTTGTTGCAGTTTTGTGTTGCTCTAGGTGGCTTCGAATAAATCACACTATTGGCGACGTCGCAACACAAACCGATAGCGGCCCATGGCAATTTTTTTGCATCCACGTGTATGGATGCCTTTAAAAATTTCGGCTATCTCCTCATGCTAGATACGAATGTCTGGTGCGTTTTTGTGTTGCTCTAAGCGGATGCAATCAGGACATAATATTGGCGATCTCACGATACACACCGCTAACGGCATGGAACAATTTGTTTAACAATCACTTATATTAGCGCAATCCAGTTTTTGGCTATCTCCTTGTGACCAACGCGAGAGTTTGTTGCAGTTTTGTGTTGCTCTAGGTGGCTTCGAATAAATCACACTATTGGCGACGTCGCAACACAAACCGATAGCGGCCCATGGCAATTTTTTTTGCATCCACGTGTATGGATGCCTTTAAAAATTTCGGCTATCTCCTCATGCTAGATACGAATGTCTGGTGCGTTTTTGTGTTGCTCTAAGCGGATGCAATCAGGACATAATATTGGCGATCTCACGATACACACCGCTAACGGCATGGAACAATTTGTTTAACAATCACTTATATTAGCGCAATCCAGTTTTTGGCTATCTCCTTGTGACCAACGCGAGAGTTTGTTGCAGTTTTGTGTTGCTCTAGGTGGCTTCGAATAAATCACACTATTGGCGACGTCGCAACACAAACCGATAGCGGCCCATGGCAATTTTTTTGCATCCACGTGTATGGATGCCTTTAAAAATTTCGGCTATCTCCTCATGCTAGATACGAATGTCTGGTGCGTTTTTGTGTTGCTCTAAGCGGATGCAATCAGGACATAATATTGGCGATCTCACGATACACACCGCTAACGGCATGGAACAATTTGTTTAACAATCACTTATATTAGCGCAATCCAGTTTTTGGCTATCTCCTTGTGACCAACGCGAGAGTTTGTTGCAGTTTTGTGTTGCTCTAGGTGGCTTCGAATAAATCACACTATTGGCGACGTCGCAACACAAACCGATAGCGGCCCATGGCAATTTTTTTGCATCCACGTGTATGGATGCCTTTAAAAATTTCGGCTATCTCCTCATGCTAGATACGAATGTCTGGTGCGTTTTTGTGTTGCTCTAGGCGGATGCAATCAGGACATAATATTGGCGATCTCACGATACACACCGCTAACGGCATGGAACAATTTGTTTAACAATCACTTATATTAGCGCAATCCAGTTTTTGGCTATCTCCTTGTGACCAACACGAGAGTTTGTTGCAGTTTTGTGTTGCTCTAGGTGGCTTCGAATAAATCACACTATTGGCGACGTCGCAACACAAACCGATAGCGGCCCATGGCAATTTTTTTGCATCCACGTGTATGGATGCCTTTAAAAATTTCGGCTATCTCCTCATGCTAGATACGAATGTCTGGTGCGTTTTTGTGTTGCTCTAGGCGGATGCAATCAGGACATAATATTGGCGATCTCACGATACACACCGCTAACGGCATGGAACAATTTGTTTAACAATCACTTATATTAGCGCAATCCAGTTTTTGGCTATCTCCTTGTGACCAACGCGAGAGTTTGTTGCAGTTTTGTGTTGCTCTAGGTGGCTTCGAATAAATCACACTATTGGCGACGTCGCAACACAAACCGATAGCGGCCCATGGCAATTTTTTTTGCATCCACGTGTATGGATGCCTTTAAAAATTTCGGCTATCTCCTCATGCTAGATACGAATGTCTGGTGCGTTTTTGTGTTGCTCTAGGCGGATGCAATCAGGACATAATATTGGCGATCTCACGATACACACCGCTAACGGCATGGAACAATTTGTTTAAGCAATCACTTATATTAGCGCAATCCAGTTTTTGGCTATCTCCTTGTGACCAACGCGAGAGTTTGTTGCAGTTTTGTGTTGCTCTAGGTGGCTTCGAATAAATCACACTATTGGCGACGTCGCAACACAAACCGATAGCGGCCCATGGCAATTTTTTTGCATCCACGTGTATGGATGCCTTTAAAAATTTCGGCTATCTCCTCATGCTAGATACGAATGTCTGGTGCGTTTTTGTGTTGCTCTAGGCGGATGCAATCAGGACATAATATTGGCGATCTCACGATACACACCGCTAACGGCATGGAACAATTTGTTTAAGCAATCACTTATATTAGCGCAATCCAGTTTTTGGCTATCTCCTTGTGACCAACGCGAGAGTTTGTTGCAGTTTTGTGTTGCTCTAGGTGGCTTCGAATAAATCACACTATTGGCGACGTCGCAACACAAACCGATAGCGGCCCATGGCAATTTTTTTTGCATCCACGTGTATGGATGCCTTTAAAAATTTCGGCTATCTCCTCATGCTAGATACGAATGTCTGGTGCGTTTTTGTGTTGCTCTAGGCGGATGCAATCAGGACATAATATTGGCGATCTCACGATACACACCGCTAACGGCATGGAACAATTTGTTTAAGCAATCACTTATATTAGCGCAATCCAGTTTTTGGCTATCTCCTTGTGACCAACGCGAGAGTTTGTTGCAGTTTTGTGTTGCTCTAGGTGGCTTCGAATAAATCACACTATTGGCGACGTCGCAACACAAACCGATAGCGGCCCATGGCAATTTTTTTGCATCCACGTGTATGGATGCCTTTAAAAATTTCGGCTATCTCCTCATGCTAGATACGAATGTCTGGTGCGTTTTTGTGTTGCTCTAGGCGGATGCAATCAGGACATAATATTGGCGATCTCACGATACACACCGCTAACGGCATGGAACAATTTGTTTAACAATCACTTATATTAGCGCAATCCAGTTTTTGGCTATCTCCTTGTGACCAACACGAGAGTTTGTTGCAGTTTTGTGTTGCTCTAGGTGGCTTCGAATAAATCACACTATTGGCGACGTCGCAACACAAACCGATAGCGGCCCATGGCAATTTTTTTTGCATCCACGTGTATGGATGCCTTTAAAAATTTCGGCTATCTCCTCATGCTCGATACGAATGTCTGGTGCGTTTTTGTGTTGCTCTAGGCGGATGCAATCAGGACATAATATTGGCGATCTCACGATACACACCGCTAACGGCATGGAACAATTTGTTTAAGCAATCACTTATATTAGCGCAATCCAGTTTTTGGCTATCTCCTTGTGACCAACACGAGAGTTTGTTGCAGTTTTGTGTTGCTCTAGGTGGCTTCGAATAAATCACACTATTGGCGACGTCGCAACACAAACCGATAGCGGCCCATGGCAATTTTTTTGCATCCACGTGTATGGATGCCTTTAAAAATTTCGGCTATCTCCTCATGCTCGATACGAATGTCTGGTGCGTTTTTGTGTTGCTCTAAGCGGATGCAATCAGGACATAATATTGGCGATCTCACGATACACACCGCTAACGGCATGGAACAATTTGTTTAAGCAATCACTTATATTAGCGCAATCCAGTTTTTGGCTATCTCCTTGTGACCAACGCGAGAGTTTGTTGCAGTTTTGTGTTGCTCTAGGTGGCTTCGAATAAATCACACTATTGGCGACGTCGCAACACAAACCGATAGCGGCCCATGGTAATTTTTTGCATCCACGTGTATGGATGCCTTTAAAAATTTCGGCTATCTCCTCATGCTAGATACGAATGTCTGGTGCGTTTTTGTGTTGCTCTAGGCGGATGCAATCAGGACATAATATTGGCGATCTCACGATACACACCGCTAACGGCATGGAACAATTTGTTTAACAATCACTTATATTAGCGCAATCCAGTTTTTGGCTATCTCCTTGTGACCAACGCGAGAGTTTGTTGCAGTTTTGTGTTGCTCTAGGTGGCTTCGAATAAATCACACTATTGGCGACGTCGCAACACAAACCGATAGCGGCCCATGGCAATTTTTTTTGCATCCACGTGTATGGATGCCTTTAAAAATTTCGGCTATCTCCTCATGCTAGATACGAATGTCTGGTGCGTTTTTGTGTTGCTCTAGGCGGATGCAATCAGGACATAATATTGGCGATCTCACGATACACACCGCTAACGGCATGGAACAATTTGTTTAACAATCACTTATATTAGCGCAATCCAGTTTTTGGCTATCTCCTTGTGACCAACACGAGAGTTTGTTGCAGTTTTGTGTTGCTCTAGGTGGCTTCGAATAAATCACACTATTGGCGACGTCGCAACACAAACCGATAGCGGCCCATGGCAATTTTTTTTGCATCCACGTGTATGGATGCCTTTAAAAATTTCGGCTATCTCCTCATGCTAGATACGAATGTCTGGTGCGTTTTGTGCTGCTCTAGGCGGATGCAATCAGGACATAATATTGGCGATCTCACGATACACACCGCTAACGGCATGGAACAATTTGTTTAACAATCACTTATATTAGCGCAATCCAGTTTTTGGCTATCTCCTTGTGACCAACACGAGAGTTTGTTGCAGTTTTGTGTTGCTCTAGGTGGCTTCGAATAAATCACACTATTGGCGATGTCGCAACACAAACCGATAGCGGCCCATGGCAATTTTTTTGCATCCACGTGTATGGATGCCTTTAAAAATTTCGGCTATCTCCTCATGCTAGATACGAATGTCTGGTGCGTTTTGTGTTGCTCTAAGCGGATGCAATCAGGACATAATATTGGCAATCTCACGATACACACCGCTAACGGCATGGAACAATTTGTTTAGCAATCACTTATATTAGCGCAATCCAGTTTTTGGCTATCTCCTTGTGACCAACGCGAGAGTTTGTTGCAGTTTTGTGTTGCTCTAGGTGGCTTCGAATAAATCACACTATTGGCGACGTCGCAACACAAACCGATAGCGGCCCATGGCAATTTTTTTGCATCCACGTGTATGGATGCAATTAAAAATTTCGGCTATCTCCTCATGCTCGATACGAATGTCTGGTGCGTTTTTGTGTTGCTCTAGGCAGATGCAATCAGGACATAATATTGGCGATCTCACGATCCACACCGCTAACGGCATGGAACAATTTGTTTAACAATCACTTATATTGGCGCAATCCAGTTTTTGGCTATCTCCTTGTGACCAACGCGAGAGTTTGTTGCAGTTTTGTGTTACTCTAGGTGGCTTCGAATAAATCACACTACTGGCGACGTCGCAACACAAACCGATAGCGGCCCATGGCAATTTTTTTTTGCATCCACGTGTATGGATGCCTTTACCAAATTTCGGCTATCTCCTCATGCTCGATACGAATGTCTGGTGCGTTTTGTGTTGCTCTAGGCGGATGCAATCAGGACATAATATTGGCGATCTCACGATACACACCGCTAACGGCATAGAACAATTTGTTTAAGCAATCACTTATAATAGCGCAATCCAGTTTTTGGCTATCTCCTTGTGACCAACACGAGAGTTTGTTGCAGTTTTGTGTTGCTCTAGGTGGCTTCGAATAAATCACACTATTGGCGACGTCGCAACACAAACCGATAGCGGCCCATGGCAATTTTTTGCATCCACGTGTATGGATGCCTTTACAAAATTTCGGCTATCTCCTCATGCTCGATACGAATCTCTGGTGCGTTTTGTGTTGCTCTAAGCGGATGCAATCAGGACATAATATTGGCGATCTCACGATCCACACCGCTAACGGCATGGAACAATTTGTTTAACAATCACTTATATTGGCGCAATCCAGTTTTTGGCTATCTCCTTGTGACCAACGCGAGAGTTTGTTGCAGTTTTGTGTTACTCTAGGTGGCTTCGAATAAATCACACTACTGGCGACGTCGCAACACAAACCGATAGCGGCCCATGGCAATTTTTTTTTGCATCCACGTGTATGGATGCCTTTACAAAATTTCGGCTATCTCCTCATGCTCGATACGAATGTCTGGTGCGTTTTGTGTTGCTCTAGGCGGATGCAATCAGGACATAATATTGGCGATCTCACGATACACACCGCTAACGGCATAGAACAATTTGTTAAGCAATCACTTATATTAGCGCAATCCGGTTTTTGGCTATCTCCTTGTGACCAACACGAGAGTTTGTTGCAGTTTTGTGTTGCTCTAGGTGGCTTCGAATAAATCACACTATTGGCGACGTCGCAACACAAACCGATAGCGGCCCATGGCAATTTTTTCCGCATCCACGTGTATGGATGCAATTAAAAATTTCGGCTATCTCCTCATGCTCGATACGAATCTCTGGTGCGTTTTGTGTTGCTCTAGGCGGATGCAATCAGGACATAATATTGGCGATCTCACGATACACACCGCTAACGGCATAGAACAATTTGTTTAACAATCACTTATATTGGCGCAATCCAGTTTTTGGCTATCTCCTTGTGACCAACGCGAGAGTTTGTTGCAGTTTTGTGTTGCTCTAGGTGGCTTCGAATAAATCACACTATTGGCGACGTCGCAACACAAACCGATAGCGGCCCATGGCAATTTTTTTTGCATCCACGTGTATGGATGCCTTTAAAAATTTCGGCTATCTCCTCATGCTCGATACGAATGTCTGGTGCGTTTTGTGTTGCTCTAAGCGGATGCAATCAGGACATAATATTGGCGATCTCACGATACACACCGCTAACGGCATGAACAATTTGTTAACAATCACTTATATTAGCGCAATCCAGTTTTTGGCTATCTCCTTGTGACCAACACGAGAGTTTGTTGCAGTTTTGTGTTGCTCTAGGTGGCTTCGAATAAATCACACTATTGGCGACGTCGCAACACAAACCGATAGCGGCATGGTAATTTTTTTTGCATCCACGTGTATGGATGCCTTTAAAAATTTCGGCTATCTCCTTATGGTGCATCCACGTGTATGGATGAATTTCGGCTATCTCCTCATGCTCGATACGAATGTCTGGTGCGTTTTGTGTTGCTCTAGCGGATGCAATCAGGACATAATATTGGCGATCTCACGATACACACCGCTAACGGCATAGAACAATTTGTTTACAATCACTTATATTAGCGCAATCCAGTTTTTGGCTATCTCCTTGTGACCAACACGAGAGTTTGTTGCAGTTTTGTGTTGCTCTAGGTGGCTTCGAATAAATCACACTATTGGCGACGTCGCAACACAAACCGATAGCGGCCCATGGCATTTTTTTTGCATCCACGTGTATGGATGCCTTTAAAAATTTCGGCTATCTCCTCATGCTCGATACGAATGTCTGGTGCGTTTTTGTGTTGCTCTAGGCGGATGCAATCAGGACATAATATTGGCGATCTCACGATACACACCGCTAACGGCATGGAACAATTTGTTTAAGCAATCACTTATATTAGCGCAATCCAGTTTTTGGCTATCTCCTTGTGACCAACACGAGAGTTTGTTGCAGTTTTGTGTTGCTCTAGGTGGCTTCGAATAAATCACACTATTTGCGACGTCGCAAAACAAACCGATAGCGGCCCATGGCATTTTTTTGCATCCACGTGTATGGATGCCTTTAAAATTTCGGCTATCTCCTCATGCTCGATACGAATGTCTGGTGCGTTTTTGTGTTGCTCTAAGCGGATGCAATCAGGACATAATATTGGCGATCTCACGATACACACCGCTAACGGCATGGAACAATTTGTTTTACAATCACTTATATTAGCGCAATCCAGTTTTTGGCTATCTCCTTGTGACCAACACGAGAGTTTGTTGCAGTTTTGTGTTGCTCTAGGTGGCTTCGAATAAATCACACTATTTGCGACGTCGCAAAACAAACCGATAGCGGCCCATGGTAATTTTTTTTGCATCCACGTGTATGGATGCCTTTAAAATTTCGGCTATCTCCTCATGCTCGATACGAATGTCTGGTGCGTTTTTGTGTTGCTCTAGCGGATGCAATCAGGACATAATATTGGCGATCTCACGATACACACCGCTAACGGCATAGAACAATTTGTTAAGCAATCACTTATATTAGCGCAATCCAGTTTTTGGCTATCTCCTTGTGACCAACACGAGAGTTTGTTGCAGTTTTGTGTTGCTCTAGGTGGCTTCGAATAAATCACACTATTGGCGACGTCGCAACACAAACCGATAGCGGCCCATGGCACTTTTTTTGCATCCACGTGTATGGATGCCTTTAAAATTTCGGCTATCTCCTCATGCTCGATACGAATGTCTGGTGCGTTTTTGTGTTGCTCTAGGCGGATGCAATCAGGACATAATATTGGCGATCTCACGATACACACCGCTAACGGCATGGAACAATTTGTTAACAATCACTTATATTAGCGCAATCCAGTTTTTGGCTATCTCCTTGTGACCAACACGAGAGTTTGTTGCAGTTTTGTGTTGCTCTAGGTGGCTTCGAATAAATCACACTATTGGCGACGTCGCAACACAAACCGATAGCGGCCCATGGCATTTTTTTTGCATCCACGTGTATGGATGCCTTTAAAAATTTCGGCTATCTCCTCATGCTAGATACGAATGTCTGGTGCGTTTTTGTGTTGCTCTAGGCGGATGCAATCAGGACATAATATTGGCGATCTCACGATACACACCGCTAACGGCATAGAACAACTTGTTAAGCAATCACTTATATTAGCGCAATCCAGTTCTTGGCTATCTCCTTGTGACCAACACGAGAGTTTGTTGCAGTTTTGTGTTGCTCTAGGTGGCTTCCAATAAATCACACTATTGGCGACGTCGCAACACAAACCGATAGCGGCCCTTGGGAATTTTTTTTTGCATCCACGTGTATGGATGCCTTTAAAAATTTCGGCTATCTCCTCATGCTAGATACGAATGTCTGGTGCGTTTTTGTGTTGCTCTAGGCGGATGCAATCAGGACATAATATTGGCGATCTCACGATACACACCGCTAACGGCATAGAACAACCTGTTAAGCAAACACTTATATTAGCGCAATCCAGTTCTTGGCTATCTCCTTGTGACCAACACGAGAGTTTGTTGCAGTTTTGTGTTGCTCTAGGTGGCTTCGAATAAATCACACTATTGGCGACGTCGCAACACAAACCGATAGCGGCCCATGGCAATTTTTTTTGCATCCACGTGTATGGATGCCTTTAAAATTTCGGCTATCTCCTCATGCTCGATACGAATGTCTGGTGCGTTTTTGTGTTGCTCTAGCGGATGCAATCAGGACATAATATTGGCGATCTCACGATACACACCGCTAACGGCATAGAACAATTTGTTTAAGCAATCACTTATATTAGCGCAATCCAGTTTTTGGCTATCTCCTTGTGACCAACACGAGAGTTTGTTGCAGTTTTGTGTTGCTCTAGGTGGCTTCGAATAAATCACACTATTGGCGACGTCGCAACACAAACCGATAGCGGCCCATGGTAATTTTTTTTGCATCCACGTGTATGGATGCCTTTAAAATTTCGGCTATCTCCTCATGCTCGATACGAATGTCTGGTGCGTTTTTGTGTTGCTCTAGCGGATGCAATCAGGACATAATATTGGCGATCTCACGATACACACCGCTAACGGCATAGAACAATTTGTTAAGCAATCACTTATATTAGCGCAATCCGGTTTTTGGCTATCTCCTTGTGACCAACACGAGAGTTTGTTGCAGTTTTGTGTTGCTCTAGGTGGCTTCGAATAAATCACACTATTGGCGACGTCGCAACACAAACCGATAGCGGCCCATGGCATTTTTTTTTGCATCCACGTGTATGGATGCCTTTACAAAATTTCGGCTATCTCCTCATGCTCGATACGAATGTCTGGTGCGTTTTTGTGTTGCTCTAGGCGGATGCAATCAGGACATAATATTGGCGATCTCACGATACACACCGCTAACGGCATAGAACAATTTGTTAAGCAATCAATTATATTAGCGCAATCCGGTTTTTGGCTATCTCCTTGTGACCAACACGAGAGTTTGTTGCACTTTTGTGTTGCTCTAGGTGGCTTCGAATAAATCACACTATTGGCGACGTCGCAACACAAACCGATAGCGGCCCTTGGCAATTTTTTTTTGCATCCACGTGTATGGATGCCTTTAAAAATTTCGGCTATCTCCTCATGCTAGATACGAATGTCTGGTGCGTTTTTGTGTTGCTCTAGGCGGATGCAATCAGGACATAATATTGGCGATCTCACGATACACACCGCTAACGGCATAGAACAACCTGTTAAGCAAACACTTATATTAGTGCAATCCAGTTTTTGGCTATCTCCTTGTGACCAACACGAGAGTTTGTTGCAGTTTTGTGTTGCTCTAGGTGGCTTCCAATAAATCACACTATTGGCGACGTCGCAACACAAACCGATAGCGGCCCTTGGCAATTTTTTTTGCATCCACGTGTATGGATGCCTTTAAAAATTTCGGCTATCTCCTCATGCTAGAAACGAATGTCTGGTGCGTTTTTGTGTTGCTCTAGGCGGATGCAATCAGGACATAATATTGGCGATCTCACGATACACACCGCTAACGGCATAGAACAACTTGTTAAGCAATCACTTATATTAGCGCAATCCAGTTTTTGGCTATCTCCTTGTGACCAACACGAGAGTTTGTTGCAGTTTTGTGTTGCTCTAGGTGGCTTCGAATAAATCACACTATTGGCGACGTCGCAACACAAACCGATAGCGGCCCATGGTAATTTTTTTGCATCCACGTGTATGGATGCCTTTAAAATTTCGGCTATCTCCTCATGCTCGATACGAATGTCTGGTGCGTTTTTGTGTTGCTCTAGCGGATGCAATCAGGACATAATATTGGCGATCTCACGATACACACCGCTAACGGCATAGAACAATTTGTTAAGCAATCACTTATATTAGCGCAATCCAGTTTTTGGCTATCTCCTTGTGACCAACACGAGAGTTTGTTGCAGTTTTGTGTTGCTCTAGGTGGCTTCGAATAAATCACACTATTGGCGACGTCGCAACACAAACCGATAGCGGCCCATGGCATTTTTTTTGCATCCACGTGTATGGATGCCTTTAAAATTTCGGCTATCTCCTCATGCTCGATACGAATGTCTGGTGCGTTTTTGTGTTGCTCTAGGCGGATGCAATCAGGACATAATATTGGCGATCTCACGATACACACCGCTAACGGCATAGAACAATTTGTTAAGCAATCACTTATATTAGCGCAATCCAGTTTTTGGCTATCTCCTTGTGACCAACACGAGAGTTTGTTGCAGTTTTGTGTTGCTCTAGGTGGCTTCGAATAAATCACACTATTGGCGACGTCGCAACACAAACCGATAGCGGCCCATGGCATTTTTTTTTGCATCCACGTGTATGGATGCCTTTAAAATTTCGGCTATCTCCTCATGCTCGATACGAATGTCTGGTGCGTTTTTGTGTTGCTCTAGCGGATGCAATCAGGACATAATATTGGCGATCTCACGATACACACCGCTAACGGCATAGAACAATTTGTTAAGCAATCACTTATATTAGCGCAATCCAGTTTTTGGCTATCTCCTTGTGACCAACACGAGAGTTTGTTGCAGTTTTGTGTTGCTCTAGGTGGCTTCGAATAAATCACACTATTGGCGACGTCGCAACACAAACCGATAGCGGCCCATGGCATTTTTTTTGCATCCACGTGTATGGATGCCTTTAAAATTTCGGCTATCTCCTCATGCTAGATACGAATGTCTGGTGCGTTTTTGTGTTGCTCTAGGCGGATGCAATCAGGACATAATATTGGCGATCTCACGATACACACCGCTAACGGCATAGAACAACTTGTTAAGCAATCACTTATATTAGCGCAATCCAGTTCTTGGCTATCTCCTTGTGACCAACACGAGAGTTTGTTGCAGTTTTGTGTTGCTCTAGGTGGCTTCGAATAAATCACACTATTGGCGACGTCGCAACACAAACCGATAGCGGCCCTTGGGAATTTTTTTTTGCATCCACGTGTATGGATGCCTTTAAAAATTTCGGCTATCTCCTCATGCTAGAAACGAATGTCTGGTGCGTTTTTGTGTTGCTCTAGGCGGATGCAATCAGGACATAATATTGGCGATCTCACGATACACACCGCTAACGGCATAGAACAACTTGTTAAGCAATCACTTATATTAGCGCAATCCAGTTCTTGGCTATCTCCTTGTGACCAACACGAGAGTTTGTTGCAGTTTTGTGTTGCTCTAGGTGGCTTCGAATAAATCACACTATTGGCGACGTCGCAACACAAACCGATAGCGGCCCATGGCATTTTTTTTGCATCCACGTGTATGGATGCCTTTAAAATTTCGGCTATCTCCTCATGCTCGATACGAATGTCTGGTGCGTTTTTGTGTTGCTCTAGCGGATGCAATCAGGACATAATATTGGCGATCTCACGATACACACCGCTAACGGCATAGAACAATTTGTTAAGCAATCAATTATATTAGCGCAATCCGGTTTTTGGCTATCTCCTTGTGACCAACACGAGAGTTTGTTGCAGTTTTGTGTTGCTCTAGGTGGCTTCGAATAAATCACACTATTGGCGACGTCGCAACACAAACCGATAGCGGCCCATGGCATTTTTTTTTGCATCCACGTGTATGGATGCCTTTACCAAATTTCGGCTATCTCCTCATGCTCGATACGAATGTCTGGTGCGTTTTTGTGTTGCTCTAGGCGGATGCAATCAGGACATAATATTGGCGATCTCACGATACACACCGCTAACGGCATAGAACAATTTGTTAAGCAATCACTTATATTAGCGCAATCCAGTTTTTGGCTATCTCCTTGTGACCAACACGAGAGTTTGTTGCACTTTTGTGTTGCTCTAGGTGGCTTCGAATAAATCACACTATTGGCGACGTCGCAACACAAACCGATAGCGGCCCATGGCATTTTTTTTGCATCCACGTGTATGGATGCCTTTAAAATTTCGGCTATCTCCTCATGCTCGATACGAATGTCTGGTGCGTTTTTGTGTTGCTCTAGGCGGATGCAATCAGGACATAATATTGGCGATCTCACGATACACACCGCTAACGGCATAGAACAATTTGTTTAACAATCACTTATATTAGCGCAATCCAGTTTTTGGCTATCTCCTTGTGACCAACACGAGAGTTTGTTGCAGTTTTGTGTTGCTCTAGGTGGCTTCGAATAAATCACACTATTGGCGACGTCGCAACACAAACCGATAGCGGCCCATGGCAATTTTTTTTTGCATCCACGTGTATGGATGCCTTTAAAAATTTCGGCTATCTCCTCATGCTCGATACGAATGTCTGGTGCGTTTTTGTGTTGCTCTAGGCGGATGCAATCAGGACATAATATTGGCGATCTCACGATACACACCGCTAACGGCATAGAACAACTTGTTAAGCAATCACTTATATTAGCGCAATCCAGTTTTTGGCTATCTCCTTGTGACCAACACGAGAGTTTGTTGCAGTTTTGTGTTGCTCTAGGTGGCTTCGAATAAATCACACTATTGGCGACGTCGCAACACAAACCGATAGCGGCCCATGGCAATTTTTTTTGCATCCACGTGTATGGATGCCTTTAAAATTTCGGCTATCTCCTCATGCTCGATACGAATGTCTGGTGCGTTTTTGTGTTGCTCTAGGCGGATGCAATCAGGACATAATATTGGCGATCTCACGATACACACCGCTAACGGCATAGAACAATTTGTTAAGCAATCACTTATATTAGCGCAATCCAGTTTTTGGCTATCTCCTTGTGACCAACACGAGAGTTTGTTGCAGTTTTGTGTTGCTCTAGGTGGCTTCGAATAAATCACACTATTGGCGACGTCGCAACACAAACCGATAGCGGCCCATGGCATTTTTTTTGCATCCACGTGTATGGATGCCTTTAAAATTTCGGCTATCTCCTCATGCTCGATACGAATGTCTGGTGCGTTTTTGTGTTGCTCTAGCGGATGCAATCAGGACATAATATTGGCGATCTCACGATACACACCGCTAACGGCATAGAACAATTTGTTAAGCAATCACTTATATTAGCGCAATCCAGTTTTTGGCTATCTCCTTGTGACCAACACGAGAGTTTGTTGCAGTTTTGTGTTGCTCTAGGTGGCTTCGAATAAATCACACTATTGGCGACGTCGCAACACAAACCGATAGCGGCCCATGGCATTTTTTTTGCATCCACGTGTATGGATGCCTTTAAAATTTCGGCTATCTCCTCATGCTCGATACGAATGTCTGGTGCGTTTTTGTGTTGCTCTAGGCGGATGCAATCAGGACATAATATTGGCGATCTCACGATACACACCGCTAACGGCATAGAACAATTTGTTAAGCAATCACTTATATTAGCGCAATCCAGTTTTTGGCTATCTCCTTGTGACCAACACGAGAGTTTGTTGCAGTTTTGTGTTGCTCTAGGTGGCTTCGAATAAATCACACTATTGGCGACGTCGCAACACAAACCGATAGCGGCCCATGGCATTTTTTTTGCATCCACGTGTATGGATGCCTTTAAAAATTTCGGCTATCTCCTCATGCTCGATACGAATGTCTGGTGCGTTTTTGTGTTGCTCTAGGCGGATGCAATCAGGACATAATATTGGCGATCTCACGATACACACCGCTAACGGCATAGAACAACTTGTTAAGCAATCACTTATATTAGCGCAATCCAGTTTTTGGCTATCTCCTTGTGACCAACACGAGAGTTTGTTGCAGTTTTGTGTTGCTCTAGGTGGCTTCGAATAAATCACACTATTGGCGACGTCGCAACACAAACCGATAGCGGCCCATGGCATTTTTTTTGCATCCACGTGTATGGATGCCTTTAAAATTTCGGCTATCTCCTCATGCTCGATACGAATGTCTGGTGCGTTTTTGTGTTGCTCTAGGCGGATGCAATCAGGACATAATATTGGCGATCTCACGATACACACCGCTAACGGCATAGAACAATTTGTTAAGCAATCACTTATATTAGCGCAATCCAGTTTTTGGCTATCTCCTTGTGACCAACACGAGAGTTTGTTGCAGTTTTGTGTTGCTCTAGGTGGCTTCGAATAAATCACACTATTGGCGACGTCGCAACACAAACCGATAGCGGCCCATGGTAATTTTTTGCATCCACGTGTATGGATGCCTTTAAAATTTCGGCTATCTCCTCATGCTCGATACGAATGTCTGGTGCGTTTTTGTGTTGCTCTAGGCGGATGCAATCAGGACATAATATTGGCGATCTCACGATACACACCGCTAACGGCATAGAACAATTTGTTTAAGCAATCACTTATATTAGCGCAATCCAGTTTTTGGCTATCTCCTTGTGACCAACACGAGAGTTTGTTGCAGTTTTGTGTTGCTCTAGGTGGCTTCGAATAAATCACACTATTGGCGACGTCGCAACACAAACCGATAGCGGCCCATGGCAATTTTTTTTGCATCCACGTGTATGGATGCCTTTAAAATTTCGGCTATCTCCTCATGCTCGATACGAATGTCTGGTGCGTTTTTGTGTTGCTCTAGGCGGATGCAATCAGGACATAATATTGGCGATCTCACGATACACACCGCTAACGGCATAGAACAACTTGTTAAGCAATCACTTATATTAGCGCAATCCAGTTTTTGGCTATCTCCTTGTGACCAACACGAGAGTTTGTTGCAGTTTTGTGTTGCTCTAGGTGGCTTCGAATAAATCACACTATTGGCGACGTCGCAACACAAACCGATAGCGGCCCATGGCAATTTTTTTTGCATCCACGTGTATGGATGCCTTTAAAATTTCGGCTATCTCCTCATGCTCGATACGAATGTCTGGTGCGTTTTTGTGTTGCTCTAGGCGGATGCAATCAGGACATAATATTGGCGATCTCACGATACACACCGCTAACGGCATAGAACAATTTGTTAAGCAATCACTTATATTAGCGCAATCCAGTTTTTGGCTATCTCCTTGTGACCAACACGAGAGTTTGTTGCAGTTTTGTGTTGCTCTAGGTGGCTTCGAATAAATCACACTATTGGCGACGTCGCAACACAAACCGATAGCGGCCCATGGCAATTTTTTTTGCATCCACGTGTATGGATGCCTTTAAAATTTCGGCTATCTCCTCATGCTCGATACGAATGTCTGGTGCGTTTTTGTGTTGCTCTAGGCGGATGCAATCAGGACATAATATTGGCGATCTCACGATACACACCGCTAACGGCATAGAACAATTTGTTAAGCAATCACTTATATTAGCGCAATCCAGTTTTTGGCTATCTCCTTGTGACCAACACGAGAGTTTGTTGCAGTTTTGTGTTGCTCTAGGTGGCTTCGAATAAATCACACTATTGGCGACGTCGCAACACAAACCGATAGCGGCCCATGGCATTTTTTTTGCATCCACGTGTATGGATGCCTTTAAAATTTCGGCTATCTCCTCATGCTCGATACGAATGTCTGGTGCGTTTTTGTGTTGCTCTAGGCGGATGCAATCAGGACATAATATTGGCGATCTCACGATACACACCGCTAACGGCATGGAACAATTTGTTTAAGCAATCACTTATATTAGCGCAATCCAGTTTTTGGCTATCTCCTTGTGACCAACACGAGAGTTTGTTGCAGTTTTGTGTTGCTCTAGGTGGCTTCGAATAAATCACACTATTGGCGACGTCGCAACACAAACCGATAGCGGCCCATGGTAATTTTTTTTGCATCCACGTGTATGGATGCCTTTAAAATTTCGGCTATCTCCTCATGCTCGATACGAATGTCTGGTGCGTTTTTGTGTTGCTCTAGGCGGATGCAATCAGGACATAATATTGGCGATCTCACGATACACACCGCTAACGGCATGGAACAATTTGTTTAAGCAATCACTTATATTAGCGCAATCCAGTTTTTGGCTATCTCCTTGTGACCAACACGAGAGTTTGTTGCAGTTTTGTGTTGCTCTAGGTGGCTTCGAATAAATCACACTATTGGCGACGTCGCAACACAAACCGATAGCGGCCCATGGTAATTTTTTTGCATCCACGTGTATGGATGCCTTTAAAATTTCGGCTATCTCCTCATGCTCGATACGAATGTCTGGTGCGTTTTTGTGTTGCTCTAGGCGGATGCAATCAGGACATAATATTGGCGATCTCACGATACACACCGCTAACGGCATGGAACAATTTGTTTAAGCAATCACTTATATTAGCGCAATCCAGTTTTTGGCTATCTCCTTGTGACCAACACGAGAGTTTGTTGCAGTTTTGTGTTGCTCTAGGTGGCTTCGAATAAATCACACTATTGGCGACGTCGCAACACAAACCGATAGCGGCCCATGGCATTTTTTTTGCATCCACGTGTATGGATGCCTTTAAAATTTCGGCTATCTCCTCATGCTCGATACGAATGTCTGGTGCGTTTTTGTGTTGCTCTAGGCGGATGCAATCAGGACATAATATTGGCGATCTCACGATACACACCGCTAACGGCATAGAACAATTTGTTTAAGCAATCACTTATATTAGCGCAATCCAGTTTTTGGCTATCTCCTTGTGACCAACACGAGAGTTTGTTGCAGTTTTGTGTTGCTCTAGGTGGCTTCGAATAAATCACACTATTGGCGACGTCGCAACACAAACCGATAGCGGCCCTTGGGAATTTTTTTTTGCATCCACGTGTATGGATGCCTTTAAAAATTTCGGCTATCTCCTCATGCTAGAAACGAATGTCTGGTGCGTTTTTGTGTTGCTCTAGGCGGATGCAATCAGGACATAATATTGGCGATCTCACGATACACACCGCTAACGGCATAGAACAATTTGTTTAAGCAATCACTTATATTAGCGCAATCCAGTTTTTGGCTATCTCCTTGTGACCAACACGAGAGTTTGTTGCAGTTTTGTGTTACTCTAGGTGGCTTCTAATAAATCACACTACTGGCGACGTCGCAACACAAACCGATAGCGGACCATGGCATCTTTTTCTGCATCCACGTGTATGGATGCAATTAAATATTTCGGCTATCTCCTCATGCTCGATACGAATGTCTGGAGCGTTTTTGTGTTGCTCTAGGCAGATGCAATCAGGACATAATATTGGCGATCTCACGATACACACCGCTAACGGCATGGAACAATTTGTTTAAGCAATCACTTATATTAGCGCAATCCAGTTTTTGGCTATCTCCTTGTGACCAACACGAGAGTTTGTTGCAGTTTTGTGTTGCTCTAGGTGGCTTCGAATAAATCACACTATTGGCGACGTCGCAACACAAACCGATAGCGGCCCATGGCATTTTTTTTGCATCCACGTGTATGGATGCCTTTAAAATTTCGGCTATCTCCTCATGCTCGATACGAATGTCTGGTGCGTTTTTGTGTTGCTCTAGGCGGATGCAATCAGGACATAATATTGGCGATCTCACGATACACACCGCTAACGGCATAGAACAATTTGTTTAAGCAATCACTTATATTAGCGCAATCCAGTTTTTTGGCTATCTCCTTGTGACCAACACGAGAGTTTGTTGCAGTTTTGTGTTGCTCTAGGTGGCTTCGAATAAATCACACTATTGGCGACGTCGCAACACAAACCGATAGCGGCCCATAGCAATTTTTTTTGCATCCACGTGTATGGATGCCTTTACCAAATTTCGGCTATCTCCTCATGCTCGATACGAATGTCTGGTGCGTTTTTGTGTTGCTCTAGGCGGATGCAATCAGGACATAATATTGGCGATCTCACGATACACACCGCTAACGGCATAGAACAACTTGTTAAGCAATCACTTATATTAGCGCAATCCAGTTTTTGGCTATCTCCTTGTGACCAACACGAGAGTTTGTTGCAGTTTTGTGTTGCTCTAGGTGGCTTCGAATAAATCACACTATTGGCGACGTCGCAACACAAACCGATAGCGGCCCATGGCAATTTTTTTTGCATCCACGTGTATGGATGCCTTTAAAATTTCGGCTATCTCCTCATGCTCGATACGAATGTCTGGTGCGTTTTTGTGTTGCTCTAGGCGGATGCAATCAGGACATAATATTGGCGATCTCACGATACACACCGCTAACGGCATGGAACAATTTGTTAAGCAATCACTTATATTAGCGCAATCCGGTTTTTGGCTATCTCCTTGTGACCAACACGAGAGTTTGTTGCAGTTTTGTGTTGCTCTAGGTGGCTTCGAATAAATCACACTACTGGCGACGTCGCAACACAAACCGATAGCGGCCCATGGCAACTTTTTCTGCATCCACGTGTATGGATGCAATTAAAATTTCGGCTATCTCCTCATGCTCGATACGAATGTCTGGTGCGTTTTTGTGTTGCTCTAGGCGGATGCAATCAGGACATAATATTGGCGATCTCACGATACACACCGCTAACGGCATAGAACAATTTGTTTAACAATCACTTATATTGGCGCAATCCAGTTTTTGGCTATCTCCTTGTGACCAACACGAGAGTTTGTTGCAGTTTTGTGTTGCTCTAGGTGGCTTCGAATAAATCACACTATTGGCGACGTCGCAACACAAACCGATAGCGGCCCATGGCAATTTTTTTTGCATCCACGTGTATGGATGCCTTTAAAATTTCGGCTATCTCCTCATGCTCGATACGAATGTCTGGTGCGTTTTTGTGTTGCTCTAGGCGGATGCAATCAGGACATAATATTGGCGATCTCACGATACACACCGCTAACGGCATAGAACAATTTGTTAAGCAATCACTTATATTAGCGCAATCCGGTTTTTGGCTATCTCCTTGTGACCAACACGAGAGTTTGTTGCAGTTTTGTGTTGCTCTAGGTGGCTTCGAATAAATCACACTATTGGCGACGTCGCAACACAAACCGATAGCGGCCCATGGCAACTTTTTCTGCATCCACGTGTATGGATGCAATTAAAAATTTCGGCTATCTCCTCATGCTCGATACGAATGTCTGGTGCGTTTTTGTGTTGCTCTAGGCGGATGCAATCAGGACATAATATTGGCGATCTCACGATCCACACCGCTAACGGCATGGAACAATTTGTTTAACAATCACTTATATTAGCGCAATCCAGTTTTTGGCTATCTCCTTGTGACCAACACGAGAGTTTGTTGCAGTTTTGTGTTGCTCTAGGTGGATTCGAATTAATCACACTATTGGCGACGTCGCAACACAAACCGATAGCGGCCCATGGCATTTTTTTTGCATCCACGTGTATGGATGCCTTTAAAATTTCGGCTATCTCCTCATGCTCGATACGAATGTCTGGTGCGTTTTTGTGTTGCTCTAGGCGGATGCAATCAGGACATAATATTGGCGATCTCACGATACACACCGCTAACGGCATGGAACAATTTGTTTAAGCAATCACTTATATTAGCGCAATCCAGTTTTTGGCTATCTCCTTGTGACCAACACGAGAGTTTGTTGCAGTTTTGTGTTGCTCTAGGTGGCTTCGAATAAATCACACTATTGGCGACGTCGCAACACAAACCGATAGCGGCCCATGGCATTTTTTTTGCATCCACGTGTATGGATGCCTTTAAAATTTCGGCTATCTCCTCATGCTAGAAACGAATGTCTGGTGCGTTTTTGTGTTGCTCTAGGCGGATGCAATCAGGACATAATATTGGCGATCTCACGATACACACCGCTAACGGCATGGAACAACCTGTTAAGCAAACACTTATATTAGTGCAATCCAGTTTTTGGCTATCTCCTTGTGACCAACACGAGAGTTTGTTGCAGTTTTGTGTTGCTCTAGGTGGCTTCGAATAAATCACACTATTGGCGACGTCGCAACACAAACCGATAGCGGCCCATGGCAATTTTTTTTGCATCCACGTGTATGGATGCCTTTAAAAATTTCGGCTATCTCCTCATGCTAGAAACGAATGTCTGGTGCGTTTTTGTGTTGCTCTAGGCGGATGCAATCAGGACATAATATTGGCGATCTCACGATACACACCGCTAACGGCATGGAACAATTTGTTTAAGCAATCACTTATATTAGCGCAATCCAGTTTTTGGCTATCTCCTTGTGACCAACACGAGAGTTTGTTGCAGTTTTGTGTTGCTCTAGGTGGCTTCGAATAAATCACACTATTGGCGACGTCGCAACACAAACCGATAGCGGCCCATGGCATTTTTTTTGCATCCACGTGTATGGATGCCTTTACCAAAATTTCGGCTATCTCCTCATGCTCGATACGAATGTCTGGTGCGTTTTTGTGTTGCTCTAGGCGGATGCAATCAGGACATAATATTGGCGATCTCACGATACACACCGCTAACGGCATGGAACAATTTGTTTAAGCAATCACTTATATTAGCGCAATCCAGTTTTTGGCTATCTCCTTGTGACCAACACGAGAGTTTGTTGCAGTTTTGTGTTGCTCTAGGTGGCTTCGAATAAATCACACTATTGGCGACGTCGCAACACAAACCGATAGCGGCCCATGGTAATTTTTTTCTGCATCCACGTGTATGGATGCCTTTAAAATTTCGGCTATCTCCTCATGCTCGATACGAATGTCTGGTGCGTTTTTGTGTTGCTCTAGGCGGATGCAATCAGGACATAATATTGGCGATCTCACGATACACACCGCTAACGGCATAGAACAATTTGTTTAAGCAATCACTTATATTAGCGCAATCCAGTTTTTGGCTATCTCCTTGTGACCAACACGAGAGTTTGTTGCAGTTTTGTGTTGCTCTAGGTGGCTTCGAATAAATCACACTATTGGCGACGTCGCAACACAAACCGATAGCGGCCCATGGTAATTTTTTTTGCATCCACGTGTATGGATGCCTTTAAAATTTCGGCTATCTCCTCATGCTCGATACGAATGTCTGGTGCGTTTTTGTGTTGCTCTAGGCGGATGCAATCAGGACATAATATTGGCGATCTCACGATACACACCGCTAACGGCATGGAACAATTTGTTTAAGCAATCACTTATATTAGCGCAATCCAGTTTTTGGCTATCTCCTTGTGACCAACACGAGAGTTTGTTGCAGTTTTGTGTTGCTCTAGGTGGCTTCGAATAAATCACACTATTGGCGACGTCGCAACACAAACCGATAGCGGCCCATGGCATTTTTTTTGCATCCACGTGTATGGATGCCTTTAAAATTTCGGCTATCTCCTCATGCTCGATACGAATGTCTGGTGCGTTTTTGTGTTGCTCTAGGCGGATGCAATCAGGACATAATATTGGCGATCTCACGATACACACCGCTAACGGCATAGAACAATTTGTTAAGCAATCACTTATATTAGCGCAATCCAGTTTTTGGCTATCTCCTTGTGACCAACACGAGAGTTTGTTGCAGTTTTGTGTTGCTCTAGGTGGCTTCGAATAAATCACACTATTGGCGACGTCGCAACACAAACCGATAGCGGCCCATGGCATTTTTTTTGCATCCACGTGTATGGATGCCTTTAAAATTTCGGCTATCTCCTCATGCTCGATACGAATGTCTGGTGCGTTTTTGTGTTGCTCTAGGCGGATGCAATCAGGACATAATATTGGCGATCTCACGATACACACCGCTAACGGCATAGAACAATTTGTTAAGCAATCACTTATATTAGCGCAATCCAGTTTTTGGCTATCTCCTTGTGACCAACACGAGAGTTTGTTGCAGTTTTGTGTTGCTCTAGGTGGCTTCGAATAAATCACACTATTGGCGACGTCGCAACACAAACCGATAGCGGCCCATGGCATTTTTTTTGCATCCACGTGTATGGATGCCTTTAAAATTTCGGCTATCTCCTCATGCTCGATACGAATGTCTGGTGCGTTTTTGTGTTGCTCTAGGCGGATGCAATCAGGACATAATATTGGCGATCTCACGATACACACCGCTAACGGCATGGAACAATTTGTTAAGCAATCACTTATATTAGCGCAATCCAGTTTTTGGCTATCTCCTTGTGACCAACACGAGAGTTTGTTGCAGTTTTGTGTTGCTCTAGGTGGCTTCGAATAAATCACACTATTGGCGACGTCGCAACACAAACCGATAGCGGCCCATGGTAATTTTTTTTGCATCCACGTGTATGGATGCCTTTAAAATTTCGGCTATCTCCTCATGCTCGATACGAATGTCTGGTGCGTTTTTGTGTTGCTCTAGGCGGATGCAATCAGGACATAATATTGGCGATCTCACGATACACACCGCTAACGGCATGGAACAATTTGTTTAAGCAATCACTTATATTAGCGCAATCCAGTTTTTGGCTATCTCCTTGTGACCAACACGAGAGTTTGTTGCAGTTTTGTGTTGCTCTAGGTGGCTTCGAATAAATCACACTATTGGCGACGTCGCAACACAAACCGATAGCGGCCCATGGCAATTTTTTTTGCATCCACGTGTATGGATGCCTTTAAAAATTTCGGCTATCTCCTCATGCTCGATACGAATGTCTGGTGCGTTTTTGTGTTGCTCTAGGCGGATGCAATCAGGACATAATATTGGCGATCTCACGATACACACCGCTAACGGCATGGAACAATTTGTTTAAGCAATCACTTATATTAGCGCAATCCAGTTTTTGGCTATCTCCTTGTGACCAACACGAGAGTTTGTTGCAGTTTTGTGTTGCTCTAGGTGGCTTCGAATAAATCACACTATTGGCGACGTCGCAACACAAACCGATAGCGGCCCATGGCAATTTTTTTTGCATCCACGTGTATGGATGCCTTTACCAAATTTCGGCTATCTCCTCATGCTCGATACGAATGTCTGGTGCGTTTTTGTGTTGCTCTAGGCGGATGCAATCAGGACATAATATTGGCGATCTCACGATACACACCGCTAACGGCATAGAACAATTTGTTAAGCAATCACTTATATTAGCGCAATCCGGTTTTTGGCTATCTCCTTGTGACCAACACGAGAGTTTGTTGCAGTTTTGTGTTGCTCTAGGTGGCTTCGAATAAATCACACTATTGGCGACGTCGCAACACAAACCGATAGCGGCCCATGGCAATTTTTTTTGCATCCACGTGTATGGATGCCTTTACCAAATTTCGGCTATCTCCTCATGCTCGATACGAATGTCTGGTGCGTTTTTGTGTTGCTCTAGGCGGATGCAATCAGGACATAATATTGGCGATCTCACGATACACACCGCTAACGGCATGGAACAATTTGTTTAACAATCACTTATATTGGCGCAATCCAGTTTTTGGCTATCTCCTTGTGACCAACACGAGAGTTTGTTGCAGTTTTGTGTTGCTCTAGGTGGCTTCGAATAAATCACACTATTGGCGACGTCGCAACATCCACGTGTATGGATGCCTTTAAAAATTTCGGCTATCTCCTCATGCTCGATACGAATGTCTGGTGCGTTTTTGTGTTGCTCTAGGCGGATGCAATCAGGACATAATATTGGCGATCTCACGATACACACCGCTAACGGCATGGAACAATTTGTTTAAGCAATCACTTATATTAGCGCAATCCAGTTTTTGGCTATCTCCTTGTGACCAACACGAGAGTTTGTTGCAGTTTTGTGTTGCTCTAGGTGGCTTCGAATAAATCACACTATTGGCGACGTCGCAACACAAACCGATAGCGGCCCATGGCAATTTTTTTTGCATCCACGTGTATGGATGCCTTTAAAATTTCGGCTATCTCCTCATGCTCGATACGAATGTCTGGTGCGTTTTTGTGTTGCTCTAGGCGGATGCAATCAGGACATAATATTGGCGATCTCACGATACACACCGCTAACGGCATGGAACAACTTGTTAAGCAATCACTTATATTAGCGCAATCCAGTTTTTGGCTATCTCCTTGTGACCAACACGAGAGTTTGTTGCAGTTTTGTGGCTATTCGTCACCGATTGGTGCATCCACATGGACAAATTTCGGCTATCTCCTCATGCTCGATACGAATGTCTGGTGCGTTTTGTGTTGCTCTAGGCGGATGCAATCAGGACATAATATTGGCGATCTCACGATACACACCGCTAACGGCATAGAACAATTTGTTAACAATCACTTATATTAGCGCAATCCAGTTTTTGGCTATCTCCTTGTGACCAACACGAGAGTTTGTTGCAGTTTTGTGTTGCTCTAGGTGGCTTCAGATAAATCACACTATTGGCGACGTCGCAACACAAACCGATAGCGGCCCATGGCAATTTTTTTTGCATCCACGTGTATGGATGCCTTTAAAAATTTCGGCTATCTCCTCATGCTCGATACGAATGTCTGGTGCGTTTTGTGTTGCTCTAGGCGGATGCAATCAGGACATAATATTGGCGATCTCACGATACACACCGCTAACGGCATAGAACAATTTGTTAAGCAATCACTTATATTAGCGCAATCCAGTTTTTGGCTATCTCCTTGTGACCAACGCGAGAGTTTGTTGCAGTTTTGTGTTGCTCTAGGTGGCTTCGAATAAATCACACTATTGGCGACGTCGCAACACAAACCGATAGCGGCCCATGGCAATTTTTTTTGCATCCACGTGTATGGATGCCTTTAAAATTTCGGCTATCTCCTCATGCTCGATACGAATGTCTGGTGCGTTTTTGTGTTGCTCTAAGCGGATGCAATCAGGACATAATATTGGCGATCTCACGATACACACCGCTAACGGCATGGAACAATTTGTTAAGCAATCACTTATATTAGCGCAATCCAGTTTTTTGGCTATCTCCTTGTGACCAACACGAGAGTTTGTTGCAGTTTTGTGTTGCTCTAGGTGGCTTCGAATAAATCACACTATTGGCGACGTCGCAACACAAACCGATAGCGGCCCATGGCAATTTTTTTTGCATCCACGTGTATGGATGCCTTTAAAATTTCGGCTATCTCCTCATGCTCGATACGAATGTCTGGTGCGTTTTGTGTTGCTCTAGGCGGATGCAATCAGGACATAATATTGGCGATCTCACGATACACACCGCTAACGGCATGGAACAATTTGTTTAACAATCACTTATATTAGCGCAATCCAGTTTTTGGCTATCTCCTTGTGACCAACACGAGAGTTTGTTGCAGTTTTGTGTTGCTCTAGGTGGCTTCGAATAAATCACACTATTTGCGACGTCGCAACACAAACCGATAGCGGCTCATGGCAATTTTTTTTGCATCCACGTGTATGGATGCCTTTAAAAATTTCGGCTATCTCCTCATGCTCGATACGAATGTCTGGTGCGTTTTGTGTTGCTCTAGGCGGATGCAATCAGGACATAATATTGGCGATCTCACGATACACACCGCTAACGGCATGGAACAATTTGTTTAAGCAATCACTTATATTAGCGCAATCCAGTTTTTGGCTATCTCCTTGTGACCAACGCGAGAGTTTGTTGCAGTTTTGTGTTGCTCTAGGTGGCTTCGAATAAATCACACTATTGGCGACGTCGCAACACAAACCGATAGCGGCCCATGGCACTATTTTTTTGCATCCACGTGTATGGATGCCTTTAAAATTTCGGCTATCTCCTCATGCTCGATACGAATGTCTGGTGCGTTTTGTGTTGCTCTAGGCGGATGCAATCAGGACATAATATTGGCGATCTCACGATACACACCGCTAACGGCATAGAACAATTTGTTAAGCAATCACTTATATTAGCGCAATCCAGTTTTTGGCTATCTCCTTGTGACCAACACGAGAGTTTGTTGCAGTTTTGTGTTGCTCTAGGTGGCTTCGAATAAATCACACTATTGGCGACGTCGCAACACAAACCGATAGCGGCCCATGGCAATTTTTTTTGCATCCACGTGTATGGATGCCTTTAAAATTTCGGCTATCTCCTCATGCTCGATACGAATGTCTGGTGCGTTTTTGTGTTGCTCTAGGCGGATGCAATCAGGACATAATATTGGCGATCTCACGATACACACCGCTAACGGCATGGAACAATTTGTTTAACAATCACTTATATTAGCGCAATCCAGTTTTTGGCTATCTCCTTGTGACCAACACGAGAGTTTGTTGCAGTTTTGTGTTGCTCTAGGTGGCTTCGAATAAATCACACTATTGGCGACGTCGCAACACAAACCGATAGCGGCCCATGGCAATTTTTTTGCATCCACGTGTATGGATGCCTTTAAAATTTCGGCTATCTCCTCATGCTCGATACGAATGTCTGGTGCGTTTTGTGTTGCTCTAGGCGGATGCAATCAGGACATAATATTGGCGATCTCACGATACACACCGCTAACGGCATAGAACAATTTGTTAAGCAATCACTTATATTAGCGCAATCCAGTTTTTGGCTATCTCCTTGTGACCAACACGAGAGTTTGTTGCAGTTTTGTGTTGCTCTAGGTGGCTTCGAATAAATCACACTATTGGCGACGTCGCAACACAAACCGATAGCGGCCCATGGCAATTTTTTTGCATCCACGTGTATGGATGCCTTTAAAAATTTCGGCTATCTCCTCATGCTCGATACGAATGTCTGGTGCGTTTTGTGTTGCTCTAAGCGGATGCAATCAGGACATAATATTGGCGATCTCACGATACACACCGCTAACGGCATAGAACAATTTGTTAAGCAATCACTTATATTAGCGCAATCCAGTTTTTGGCTATCTCCTTGTGACCAACACGAGAGTTTGTTGCAGTTTTGTGTTGCTCTAGGTGGCTTCGAATAAATCACACTATTGGCGACGTCGCAACACAAACCGAT
This sequence comes from Paramacrobiotus metropolitanus, assembly GCF_019649055.1. Lineage (NCBI taxonomy): Eukaryota > Metazoa > Tardigrada > Eutardigrada > Parachela > Macrobiotidae > Paramacrobiotus > Paramacrobiotus metropolitanus. The sequence continues at coordinate 340,452 of NW_026570340.1, read as the reverse complement.
AGCGGCCCATGGCAATTTTTTTTGCATCCACGTGTATGGATGCCTTTAAAAATTTCGGCTATCTCCTCATGCTCGATACGAATGTCTGGTGCGTTTTGTGTTGCTCTAGGCGGATGCAATCAGGACATAATATTGGCGATCTCACGATACACACCGCTAACGGCATGGAACAATTTGTTTAAGCAATCACTTATATTAGCGCAATCCAGTTTTTGGCTATCTCCTTGTGACCAACACGAGAGTTTGTTGCAGTTTTGTGTTGCTCTAGGTGGCTTCGAATAAATCACACTATTGGCGACGTCGCAACACAAACCGATAGCGGCCCATGGCAATTTTTTTGCATCCACGTGTATGGATGCCTTTAAAAATTTCGGCTATCTCCTCATGCTCGATACGAATGTCTGGTGCGTTTTGTGTTGCTCTAGGCGGATGCAATCAGGACATAATATTGGCGATCTCACGATACACACCGCTAACGGCATAGAACAATTTGTTTAACAATCACTTATATTGGCGCAATCCAGTTTTTGGCTATCTCCTTGTGACCAACGCGAGAGTTTGTTGCAGTTTTGTGTTGCTCTAGGTGGCTTCGAATAAATCACACTATTGGCGACGTCGCAACACAAACCGATAGCGGCCCATGGCAATTTTTTTTGCATCCACGTGTATGGATGCCTTTAAAAATTTCGGCTATCTCCTCATGCTCGATACGAATGTCTGGTGCGTTTTGTGTTGCTCTAGGCGGATGCAATCAGGACATAATATTGGCGATCTCACGATACACACCGCTAACGGCATAGAACAATTTGTTAAGCAATCACTTATATTAGCGCAATCCAGTTTTTGGCTATCTCCTTGTGACCAACACGAGAGTTTGTTGCAGTTTTGTGTTGCTCTAGGTGGCTTCGAATAAATCACACTATTGGCGACGTCGCAACACAAACCGATAGCGGCCCATGGCAATTTTTTTTGCATCCACGTGTATGGATGCCTTTAAAAATTTCGGCTATCTCCTCATGCTCGATACGAATGTCTGGTGCGTTTTTGTGTTGCTCTAAGCGGATGCAATCAGGACATAATATTGGCGATCTCACGATACACACCGCTAACGGCATAGAACAACTTGTTAAGCAATCACTTATATTAGCGCAATCCAGTTTTTGGCTATCTCCTTGTGACCAACGCGAGAGTTTGTTGCAGTTTTGTGTTGCTCTAGGTGGCTTCGAATAAATCACACTATTGGCGACGTCGCAACACAAACCGATAGCGGCCCATGGCAATTTTTTTGCATCCACGTGTATGGATGCCTTTAAAATTTCGGCTATCTCCTCATGCTCGATACGAATGTCTGGTGCGTTTTTGTGTTGCTCTAGGCGGATGCAATCAGGACATAATATTGGCGATCTCACGATACACACCGCTAACGGCATGGAACAATTTGTTACAATCACTTATATTAGCGCAATCCAGTTTTTGGCTATCTCCTTGTGACCAACACGAGAGTTTGTTGCAGTTTTGTGTTGCTCTAGGTGGCTTCGAATAAATCACACTATTGGCGACGTCGCAACACAAACCGATAGCGGCCCATGGCAATTTTTTTTGCATCCACGTGTATGGATGCCTTTAAAAATTTCGGCTATCTCCTCATGCTCGATACGAATGTCTGGTGCGTTTTTGTGTTGCTCTAGGCGGATGCAATCAGGACATAATATTGGCGATCTCACGATACACACCGCTAACGGCATAGAACAACTTGTTAAGCAATCACTTATATTAGCGCAATCCAGTTTTTGGCTATCTCCTTGTGACCAACGCGAGAGTTTGTTGCAGTTTTGTGTTGCTCTAGGTGGCTTCGAATAAATCACACTATTGGCGACGTCGCAACACAAACCGATAGCGGCCCATGGCAATTTTTTTGCATCCACGTGTATGGATGCCTTTAAAAATTTCGGCTATCTCCTCATGCTCGATACGAATGTCTGGTGCGTTTTGTGTTGCTCTAGGCGGATGCAATCAGGACATAATATTGGCGATCTCACGATACACACCGCTAACGGCATAGAACAATTTGTTAAGCAATCACTTATATTAGCGCAATCCAGTTTTTGGCTATCTCCTTGTGACCAACGCGAGAGTTTGTTGCAGTTTTGTGTTGCTCTAGGTGGCTTCGAATAAATCACACTATTGGCGACGTCGCAACACAAACCGATAGCGGCCCATGGCAATTTTTTTTGCATCCACGTGTATGGATGCCAAAAAAATTTCGGCTATCTCCTCATGCTCGATACGAATGTCTGGTGCGTTTTTGTGTTGCTCTAGGCGGATGCAATCAGGACATAATATTGGCGATCTCACGATACACACCGCTAACGGCATAGAACAACTTGTTAAGCAATCACTTATATTAGCGCAATCCAGTTTTTGGCTATCTCCTTGTGACCAACGCGAGAGTTTGTTGCAGTTTTGTGTTGCTCTAGGTGGCTTCGAATAAATCACACTATTGGCGACGTCGCAACACAAACCGATAGCGGCCCATGGCAATTTTTTTTGCATCCACGTGTATGGATGCCTTTAAAAATTTCGGCTATCTCCTCATGCTCGATACGAATGTCTGGTGCGTTTTGTGTTGCTCTAGGCGGATGCAATCAGGACATAATATTGGCGATCTCACGATACACACCGCTAACGGCATGGAACAATTTGTTTAACAATCACTTATATTAGCGCAATCCAGTTTTTGGCTATCTCCTTGTGACCAACGCGAGAGTTTGTTGCAGTTTTGTGTTGCTCTAGGTGGCTTCGAATAAATCACACTATTGGCGACGTCGCAACACAAACCGATAGCGGCCCATGGCAATTTTTTTTGCATCCACGTGTATGGATGCCTTTAAAAATTTCGGCTATCTCCTCATGCTAGATACGAATGTCTGGTGCGTTTTGTGCTGCTCTAGGCGGATGCAATCAGGACATAATATTAGCGATCTCACGATACACACCGCTAACGGCATAGAACAATTTGTTAACAATCACTTATATTAGCGCAATCCGGTTTTTGGCTATCTCCTTGTGACCAACACGAGAGTTTGTTGCAGTTTTGTGTTGCTCTAGGTGGCTTCGAATAAATCACACTATTGGCGACGTCGCAACACAAACCGATAGCGGCCCATGGCATTTTTTTGCATCCACGTGTATGGATGCCTTTAAAATTTCGGCTATCTCCTCATGCTCGATACGAATGTCTGGTGCGTTTTGTGTTGCTCTAGGCGGATGCAATCAGGACATAATATTGGCGATCTCACGATACACACCGCTAACGGCATGGAACAATTTGTTAAGCAATCACTTATATTAGCGCAATCCAGTTTTGGCTATCTCCTTGTGACCAACACGAGAGTTTGTTGCAGTTTTGTGTTGCTCTAGGTGGCTTCGAATAAATCACACTATTGGCGACGTCGCAACACAAACCGATAGCGGCCCATGGCAATTTTTTTTGCATCCACGTGTATGGATGCCTTTAAAAATTTCGGCTATCTCCTCATGCTCGATACGAATGTCTGGTGCGTTTTGTGTTGCTCTAGGCGGATGCAATCAGGACATAATATTGGCGATCTCACGATACACACCGCTAACGGCATGGAACAATTTTGTTACAATCACTTATATTAGCGCAATCCAGTTTTTGGCTATCTCCTTGTGACCAACACGAGAGTTTGTTGCAGTTTTGTGTTGCTCTAGGTGGCTTCGAATAAATCACACTATTGGCGACGTCGCAACACAAACCGATAGCGGCCCATGGCATTTTTGCATCCACGTGTATGGATGCCTTTAAAATTTCGGCTATCTCCTCATGCTCGATACGAATGTCTGGTGCGTTTTGTGTTGCTCTAGGCGGATGCAATCAGGACATAATATTGGCGATCTCACGATACACACCGCTAACGGCATGGAACAACTTGTTACAATCACTTATATTAGCGCAATCCAGTTTTTGGCTATCTCCTTGTGACCAACACGAGAGTTTGTTGCAGTTTTGTGTTGCTCTAGGTGGCTTCGAATAAATCACACTATTGGCGACGTCGCAACACAAACCGATAGCGGCCCATGGCATTTTTGCATCCACGTGTATGGATGCCTTTAAAATTTCGGCTATCTCCTCATGCTCGATACGAATGTCTGGTGCGTTTTGTGTTGCTCTATGCAATCAGGACATAATATTGGCGATCTCACGATACACACCGCTAACGGCACTTGCTCGTTGCAATTTTTTTTGCATCCACGTGTATGGATGCAATTAAAAATTTCGGCTATCTCCTCATGCTCGATACGAATCTCTGGTGCGTTTTGTGTTGCTCTAAGCGGATGCAATCAGGACATAATATTAGCGATCTCACGATACACACCGCTAACGGCATAGAACAATTTGTTAAGCAATCACTTATATTAGCGCAATCCGGTTTTTGGCTATCTCCTTGTGACCAACACGAGAGTTTGTTGCAGTTTTGTGTTGCTCTAGGTGGCTTCGAATAAATCACACTATTGGCGACGTCGCAACACAAACCGATAGCGGCCCATGGCAATTTTTTTTGCATCCACGTGTATGGATGCCTTTACCAAATTTCGGCTATCTCCTCATGCTCGATACGAATGTCTGGTGCGTTTTGTGTTGCTCTAAGCGGATGCAATCAGGACATAATATTGGCGATCTCACGATACACACCGCTAACGGCATGGAACAATTTGTTTAAGCAATCACTTATATTAGCGCAATCCAGTTTTTGGCTATCTCCTTGTGACCAACGCGAGAGTTTGTTGCAGTTTTGTGTTGCTCTAGGTGGCTTCGAATAAATCACACTATTGGCGACGTCGCAACACAAACCGATAGCGGCCCATGGCAATTTTTTTTGCATCCACGTGTATGGATGCCTTTAAAAATTTCGGCTATCTCCTCATGCTCGATACGAATGTCTGGTGCGTTTTTGTGTTGCTCTAAGCGGATGCAATCAGGACATAATATTGGCGATCTCACGATACACACCGCTAACGGCATGGAACAATTTGTTTAACAATCACTTATATTGGCGCAATCCAGTTTTTGGCTATCTCCTTGTGACCAACACGAGAGTTTGTTGCAGTTTTGTGTTGCTCTAGGTGGCTTCGAATAAATCACACTATTGGCGACGTCGCAACACAAACCGATAGCGGCCCATGGCAATTTTTTTTGCATCCACGTGTATGGATGCCTTTACCAAATTTCGGCTATCTCCTCATGCTCGATACGAATGTCTGGTGCGTTTTGTGTTGCTCTAGGCGGATGCAATCAGGACATAATATTGGCGATCTCACGATACACACCGCTAACGGCATAGAACAATTTGTTAAGCAATCACTTATATTAGCGCAATCCGGTTTTTGGCTATCTCCTTGTGACCAACACGAGAGTTTGTTGCAGTTTTGTGTTGCTCTAGGTGGCTTCGAATAAATCACACTATTGGCGACGTCGCAACACAAACCGATAGCGGCCCATGGCAATTTTTTTTGCATCCACGTGTATGGATGCCTTTAAAAATTTCGGCTATCTCCTCATGCTCGATACGAATGTCTGGTGCGTTTTGTGTTGCTCTAGGCGGATGCAATCAGGACATAATATTGGCGATCTCACGATACACACCGCTAACGGCATGGAACAATTTGTTTAAGCAATCACTTATATTAGCGCAATCCAGTTTTTGGCTATCTCCTTGTGACCAACACGAGAGTTTGTTGCAGTTTTGTGTTGCTCTAGGTGGCTTCGAATAAATCACACTATTGGCGACGTCGCAACACAAACCGATAGCGGCCCATGGCAATTTTTTTGCATCCACGTGTATGGATGCCTTTAAAAATTTCGGCTATCTCCTCATGCTCGATACGAATGTCTGGTGCGTTTTGTGTTGCTCTAGGCGGATGCAATCAGGACATAATATTGGCGATCTCACGATACACACCGCTAACGGCATAGAACAATTTGTTTAAGCAATCACTTATATTAGCGCAATCCGGTTTTTGGCTATCTCCTTGTGACCAACACGAGAGTTTGTTGCAGTTTTGTGTTGCTCTAGGTGGCTTCGAATAAATCACACTATTGGCGACGTCGCAACACAAACCGATAGCGGCCCATGGCAACTTTTTCTGCATCCACGTGTATGGATGCAATTAAAAATTTCGGCTATCTCCTCATGCTCGATACGAATCTCTGGTGCGTTTTGTGTTGCTCTAGGCGGATGCAATCAGGACATAATATTGGCGATCTCACGATACACACCGCTAACGGCATGGAACAATTTGTTTAAGCAATCACTTATATTAGCGCAATCCGGTTTTTGGCTATCTCCTTGTGACCAACACGAGAGTTTGTTGCAGTTTTGTGTTGCTCTAGGTGGCTTCGAATAAATCACACTATTGGCGACGTCGCAACACAAACCGATAGCGGCCCATGGCAATTTTTTTTGCATCCACGTGTATGGATGCCTTTAAAATTTCGGCTATCTCCTCATGCTCGATACGAATGTCTGGTGCGTTTTGTGTTGCTCTAGGCGGATGCAATCAGGACATAATATTGGCGATCTCACGATACACACCGCTAACGGCATAGAACAATTTGTTTAAGCAATCACTTATATTAGCGCAATCCAGTTTTTGGCTATCTCCTTGTGACCAACACGAGAGTTTGTTGCAGTTTTGTGTTGCTCTAGGTGGCTTCGAATAAATCACACTATTGGCGACGTCGCAACACAAACCGATAGCGGCCCATGGCAATTTTTTTTGCATCCACGTGTATGGATGCCTTTAAAATTTCGGCTATCTCCTCATGCTCGATACGAATGTCTGGTGCGTTTTGTGTTGCTCTAGGCGGATGCAATCAGGACATAATATTGGCGATCTCACGATACACACCGCTAACGGCATGGAACAATTTGTTTAAGCAATCACTTATATTAGCGCAATCCAGTTTTTGGCTATCTCCTTGTGACCAACACGAGAGTTTGTTGCAGTTTTGTGTTGCTCTAGGTGGCTTCGAATAAATCACACTATTGGCGACGTCGCAACACAAACCGATAGCGGCCCATGGCAATTTTTTTTGCATCCACGTGTATGGATGCCTTTAAAATTTCGGCTATCTCCTCATGCTCGATACGAATGTCTGGTGCGTTTTGTGTTGCTCTAAGCGGATGCAATCAGGACATAATATTGGCGATCTCACGATACACACCGCTAACGGCATAGAACAATTTGTTTAAGCAATCACTTATATTAGCGCAATCCAGTTTTTGGCTATCTCCTTGTGACCAACACGAGAGTTTGTTGCAGTTTTGTGTTGCTCTAGGTGGCTTCGAATAAATCACACTATTGGCGACGTCGCAACACAAACCGATAGCGGCCCATGGCAATTTTTTTTGCATCCACGTGTATGGATGCCTTTAAAATCTAGGCTATCTCCTCATGCTCGATACGAATGTCTGGTGCGTTTTTGTGTTGCTCTAAGCGGATGCAATCAGGACATAATATTGGCGATCTCACGATACACACCGCTAACGGCATGGAACAATTTGTTTAACAATCACTTATATTAGCGCAATCCAGTTTTTGGCTATCTCCTTGTGACCAACACGAGAGTTTGTTGCAGTTTTGTGTTGCTCTAGGTGGCTTCGAATAAATCACACTATTGGCGACGTCGCAACACAAACCGATAGCGGCCCATGGCAATTTTTTTGCATCCACGTGTATGGATGCCTTTACAAAATTTCGGCTATCTCCTCATGCTCGATACGAATGTCTGGTGCGTTTTGTGTTGCTCTAGGCGGATGCAATCAGGACATAATATTGGCGATCTCACGATACACACCGCTAACGGCATAGAACAATTTGTTTAAGCAATCACTTATATTAGCGCAATCCAGTTTTTGGCTATCTCCTTGTGACCAACACGAGAGTTTGTTGCAGTTTTGTGTTGCTCTAGGTGGCTTCGAATAAATCACACTATTGGCGACGTCGCAACACAAACCGATAGCGGCCCATGGCAATTTTTTTGCATCCACGTGTATGGATGCCTTTAAAAATTTCGGCTATCTCCTCATGCTCGATACGAATGTCTGGTGCGGTTTTGTGTTGCTCTAGGCGGATGCAATCAGGACATAATATTGGCGATCTCACGATACACACCGCTAACGGCATGGAACAATTTGTTTAACAATCACTTATATTAGCGCAATCCAGTTTTTGGCTATCTCCTTGTGACCAACACGAGAGTTTGTTGCAGTTTTGTGTTGCTCTAGGTGGCTTCGAATAAATCACACTATTGGCGACGTCGCAACACAAACCGATAGCGGCGCATGGCAATTTTTTTTGCATCCACGTGTATGGATGCCTTTAAAAATTTCGGCTATCTCCTCATGCTCGATACGAATGTCTGGTGCGTTTTTGTGTTGCTCTAAGCGGATGCAATCAGGACATAATATTGGCGATCTCACGATACACACCGCTAACGGCATGGAACAATTTGTTTAACAATCACTTATATTAGCGCAATCCAGTTTTTGGCTATCTCCTTGTGACCAACACGAGAGTTTGTTGCAGTTTTGTGTTGCTCTAGGTGGCTTCGAATAAATCACACTATTGGCGACGTCGCAACACAAACCGATAGCGGCCCATGGCAATTTTTTTTGCATCCACGTGTATGGATGCCTTTACAAAATTTCGGCTATCTCCTCATGCTCGATACGAATCTCTGGTGCGTTTTGTGTTGCTCTAGGCGGATGCAATCAGGACATAATATTGGCGATCTCACGATACACACCGCTAACGGCATGGAACAATTTGTTTAACAATCACTTATATTAGCGCAATCCAGTTTTTGGCTATCTCCTTGTGACCAACACGAGAGTTTGTTGCAGTTTTGTGTTGCTCTAGGTGGCTTCGAATAAATCACACTATTGGCGACGTCGCAACACAAACCGATAGCGGCGCATGGCAATTTTTTTGCATCCACGTGTATGGATGCCTTTAAAAATTTCGGCTATCTCCTCATGCTCGATACGAATGTCTGGTGCGTTTTTGTGTTGCTCTAGGCGGATGCAATCAGGACATAATATTGGCGATCTCACGATACACACCGCTAACGGCATGGAACAATTTGTTTAACAATCACTTATATTAGCGCAATCCAGTTTTTGGCTATCTCCTTGTGACCAACACGAGAGTTTGTTGCAGTTTTGTGTTGCTCTAGGTGGCTTCGAATAAATCACACTATTGGCGACGTCGCAACACAAACCGATAGCGGCCCATGGCAATTTTTTTTGCATCCACGTGTATGGATGCCTTTACAAAATTTCGGCTATCTCCTCATGCTCGATACGAATGTCTGGTGCGTTTTTGTGTTGCTCTAGGCGGATGCAATCAGGACATAATATTGGCGATCTCACGATACACACCGCTAACGGCATGGAACAATTTGTTTAAGCAATCACTTATATTAGCGCAATCCAGTTTTTGGCTATCTCCTTGTGACCAACACGAGAGTTTGTTGCAGTTTTGTGTTGCTCTAGGTGGCTTCGAATAAATCACACTATTGGCGACGTCGCAACACAAACCGATAGCGGCCCATGGCAATTTTTTTTGCATCCACGTGTATGGATGCCTTTACAAAATTTCGGCTATCTCCTCATGCTCGATACGAATGTCTGGTGCGTTTTGTGTTGCTCTAAGCGGATGCAATCAGGACATAATATTAGCGATCTCACGATACACACCGCTAACGGCATAGAACAATTTGTTAAGCAATCACTTATATTAGCGCAATCCAGTTTTTGGCTATCTCCTTGTGACCAACACGAGAGTTTGTTGCAGTTTTGTGTTGCTCTAGGTGGCTTCGAATAAATCACACTATTGGCGACGTCGCAACACAAACCGATAGCGGCCCATGGCAATTTTTTCTGCATCCACGTGTATGGATGCCTTTACAAAATTTCGGCTATCTCCTCATGCTCGATACGAATGTCTGGTGCGTTTTTGTGTTGCTCTAGGCGGATGCAATCAGGACATAATATTGGCGATCTCACGATACACACCGCTAACGGCATGGAACAATTTGTTTAAGCAATCACTTATATTAGCGCAATCCGGTTTTTGGCTATCTCCTTGTGACCAACACGAGAGTTTGTTGCAGTTTTGTGTTGCTCTAGGTGGCTTCGAATAAATCACACTATTGGCGACGTCGCAACACAAACCGATAGCGGCCCATGGCAATTTTTTTTGCATCCACGTGTATGGATGCCTTTACAAAATTTCGGCTATCTCCTCATGCTCGATACGAATGTCTGGTGCGTTTTTGTGTTGCTCTAGGCGGATGCAATCAGGACATAATATTGGCGATCTCACGATACACACCGCTAACGGCATGGAACAATTTGTTTAAGCAATCACTTATATTAGCGCAATCCAGTTTTTGGCTATCTCCTTGTGACCAACACGAGAGTTTGTTGCAGTTTTGTGTTGCTCTAGGTGGCTTCGAATAAATCACACTATTGGCGACGTCGCAACACAAACCGATAGCGGCCCATGGCAATTTTTTTTGCATCCACGTGTATGGATGCCTTTAAAATTTCGGCTATCTCCTCATGCTCGATACGAATGTCTGGTGCGTTTTTGTGTTGCTCTAGGCGGATGCAATCAGGACATAATATTGGCGATCTCACGATACACACCGCTAACGGCATGGAACAATTTGTTTAACAATCACTTATATTAGCGCAATCCAGTTTTTGGCTATCTCCTTGTGACCAACACGAGAGTTTGTTGCAGTTTTGTGTTGCTCTAGGTGGCTTCGAATAAATCACACTATTGGCGACGTCGCAACACAAACCGATAGCGGCCCATGGCAATTTTTTTTGCATCCACGTGTATGGATGCCTTTACAAAATTTCGGCTATCTCCTCATGCTCGATACGAATCTCTGGTGCGTTTTGTGTTGCTCTAAGCGGATGCAATCAGGACATAATATTGGCGATCTCACGATACACACCGCTAACGGCATAGAACAATTTGTTTAACAATCACTTATATTAGCGCAATCCAGTTTTTGGCTATCTCCTTGTGACCAACACGAGAGTTTGTTGCAGTTTTGTGTTGCTCTAGGTGGCTTCGAATAAATCACACTATTGGCGACGTCGCAACACAAACCGATAGCGGCCCATGGCAATTTTTTTGCATCCACGTGTATGGATGCCTTTACAAAATTTCGGCTATCTCCTCATGCTCGATACGAATGTCTGGTGCGTTTTTGTGTTGCTCTAGGCGGATGCAATCAGGACATAATATTGGCGATCTCACGATACACACCGCTAACGGCATGGAACAATTTGTTTAACAATCACTTATATTAGCGCAATCCAGTTTTTGGCTATCTCCTTGTGACCAACACGAGAGTTTGTTGCAGTTTTGTGTTGCTCTAGGTGGCTTCGAATAAATCACACTATTGGCGACGTCGCAACACAAACCGATAGCGGCGCATGGCAATTTTTTTGCATCCACGTGTATGGATGCCTTTAAAAATTTCGGCTATCTCCTCATGCTCGATACGAATGTCTGGTGCGTTTTGTGTTGCTCTAGGCGGATGCAATCAGGACATAATATTGGCGATCTCACGATACACACCGCTAACGGCATGGAACAATTTGTTTAACAATCACTTATATTAGCGCAATCCAGTTTTTGGCTATCTCCTTGTGACCAACACGAGAGTTTGTTGCAGTTTTGTGTTGCTCTAGGTGGCTTCGAATAAATCACACTATTGGCGACGTCGCAACACAAACCGATAGCGGCCCATGGCAATTTTTTTGCATCCACGTGTATGGATGCCTTTAAAATTTCGGCTATCTCCTCATGCTCGATACGAATGTCTGGTGCGTTTTTGTGTTGCTCTAAGCGGATGCAATCAGGACATAATATTGGCGATCTCACGATACACACCGCTAACGGCATGGAACAATTTGTTTAAGCAATCACTTATATTAGCGCAATCCAGTTTTTGGCTATCTCCTTGTGACCAACACGAGAGTTTGTTGCACTTTTGTGTTGCTTTAGGTGGCTTCGAATAAATCACACTATTGGCGACGTCGCAACACAAACCGATAGCGGCCCATGGCAATTTTTTTGCATCCACGTGTATGGATGCCTTTACAAAATTTCGGCTATCTCCTCATGCTCGATACGAATGTCTGGTGCGTTTTTGTGTTGCTCTAGGCGGATGCAATCAGGACATAATATTGGCGATCTCACGATACACACCGCTAACGGCATGGAACAATTTGTTTAACAATCACTTATATTAGCGCAATCCTTGTGACCAACACGAGAGTTTGTTGCAGTTTTGTGTTGCTCTAGGTGGCTTCGAATAAATCACACTATTGGCGACGTCGCAACACAAACCGATAGCGGCCCATGGCAATTTTTTTTGCATCCACGTGTATGGATGCCTTTAAAAATTTCGGCTATCTCCTCATGCTCGATACGAATGTCTGGTGCGTTTTTGTGTTGCTCTAGGCGGATGCAATCAGGACATAATATTGGCGATCTCACGATACACACCGCTAACGGCATAGAACAATTTGTTAAGCAATCACTTATATTAGCGCAATCCAGTTTTTGGCTATCTCCTTGTGACCAACACGAGAGTTTGTTGCAGTTTTGTGTTGCTCTAGGTGGCTTCGAATAAATCACACTATTGGCGACGTCGCAACACAAACCGATAGCGGCCCATGGCAATTTTTTTTGCATCCACGTGTATGGATGCCTTTAAAATTTCGGCTATCTCCTCATGCTCGATACGAATGTCTGGTGCGTTTTTGTGTTGCTCTAGGCGGATGCAATCAGGACATAATATTGGCGATCTCACGATACACACCGCTAACGGCATGGAACAATTTGTTTAAGCAATCACTTATATTAGCGCAATCCAGTTTTTGGCTATCTCCTTGTGACCAACACGAGAGTTTGTTGCAGTTTTGTGTTGCTCTAGGTGGCTTCGAATAAATCACACTATTGGCGACGTCGCAACACAAACCGATAGCGGCCCATGGCAATTTTTTTTGCATCCACGTGTATGGATGCCTTTAAAATTTCGGCTATCTCCTCATGCTCGATACGAATGTCTGGTGCGTTTTGTGTTGCTCTAGGCGGATGCAATCAGGACATAATATTGGCGATCTCACGATACACACCGCTAACGGCATGGAACAATTTGTTTAAGCAATCACTTATATTAGCGCAATCCAGTTTTTGGCTATCTCCTTGTGACCAACACGAGAGTTTGTTGCAGTTTTGTGTTGCTCTAGGTGGCTTCGAATAAATCACACTATTGGCGACGTCGCAACACAAACCGATAGCGGCCCATGGCAATTTTTTTGCATCCACGTGTATGGATGCCTTTAAAATTTCGGCTATCTCCTCATGCTCGATACGAATGTCTGGTGCGTTTTTGTGTTGCTCTAGGCGGATGCAATCAGGACATAATATTGGCGATCTCACGATACACACCGCTAACGGCATAGAACAATTTGTTTAAGCAATCACTTATATTAGCGCAATCCAGTTTTTGGCTATCTCCTTGTGACCAACACGAGAGTTTGTTGCAGTTTTGTGTTGCTCTAGGTGGCTTCGAATAAATCACACTATTGGCGACGTCGCAACACAAACCGATAGCGGCCCATGGCAATTTTTTTGCATCCACGTGTATGGATGCCTTTACAAAATTTCGGCTATCTCCTCATGCTCGATACGAATGTCTGGTGCGTTTTTGTGTTGCTCTAGGCGGATGCAATCAGGACATAATATTGGCGATCTCACGATACACACCGCTAACGGCATGGAACAATTTGTTTAAGCAATCACTTATATTAGCGCAATCCAGTTTTTGGCTATCTCCTTGTGACCAACACGAGAGTTTGTTGCAGTTTTGTGTTGCTCTAGGTGGCTTCGAATAAATCACACTATTGGCGACGTCGCAACACAAACCGATAGCGGCCCATAATTTTTTTGCATCCACGTGTATGGATGCCTTTACAAAATTTCGGCTATCTCCTCATGCTCGATACGAATGTCTGGTGCGTTTTGTGTTGCTCTAGGCGGATGCAATCAGGACATAATATTGGCGATCTCACGATACACACCGCTAACGGCATGGAACAATTTGTTTAAGCAATCACTTATATTAGCGCAATCCGGTTTTTGGCTATCTCCTTGTGACCAACACGAGAGTTTGTTGCAGTTTTGTGTTGCTCTAGGTGGCTTCGAATAAATCACACTATTGGCGACGTCGCAACACAAACCGATAGCGGCCCATGGCAATTTTTTTTGCATCCACGTGTATGGATGCCTTTACAAAATTTCGGCTATCTCCTCATGCTCGATACGAATGTCTGGTGCGTTTTTGTGTTGCTCTAGGCGGATGCAATCAGGACATAATATTGGCGATCTCACGATACACACCGCTAACGGCATGGGAACAATTTGTTTAAGCAATCACTTATATTAGCGCAATCCGGTTTTTGGCTATCTCCTTGTGACCAACACGAGAGTTTGTTGCAGTTTTGTGTTGCTCTAGGTGGCTTCGAATAAATCACACTATTGGCGACGTCGCAACACAAACCGATAGCGGCCCATGGCAATTTTTTTTGCATCCACGTGTATGGATGCCTTTAAAATTTCGGCTATCTCCTCATGCTCGATACGAATGTCTGGTGCGTTTTTGTGTTGCTCTAGGCGGATGCAATCAGGACATAATATTGGCGATCTCACGATACACACCGCTAACGGCATGGAACAATTTGTTTAAGCAATCACTTATATTAGCGCAATCCAGTTTTTGGCTATCTCCTTGTGACCAACACGAGAGTTTGTTGCAGTTTTGTGTTGCTCTAGGTGGCTTCGAATAAATCACACTATTGGCGACGTCGCAACACAAACCGATAGCGGCCCATGGCAATTTTTTTGCATCCACGTGTATGGATGCCTTTAAAATTTCGGCTATCTCCTCATGCTCGATACGAATGTCTGGTGCGTTTTTGTGTTGCTCTAGGCGGATGCAATCAGGACATAATATTGGCGATCTCACGATACACACCGCTAACGGCATGGAACAATTTGTTTAAGCAATCACTTATATTAGCGCAATCCAGTTTTTGGCTATCTCCTTGTGACCAACACGAGAGTTTGTTGCAGTTTTGTGTTGCTCTAGGTGGCTTCGAATAAATCACACTATTGGCGACGTCGCAACACAAACCGATAGCGGCCCATGGCAATTTTTTTGCATCCACGTGTATGGATGCCTTTACAAAATTTCGGCTATCTCCTCATGCTCGATACGAATGTCTGGTGCGTTTTTGTGTTGCTCTAGGCGGATGCAATCAGGACATAATATTGGCGATCTCACGATACACACCGCTAACGGCATGGAACAATTTGTTTAAGCAATCACTTATATTAGCGCAATCCAGTTTTTGGCTATCTCCTTGTGACCAACACGAGAGTTTGTTGCAGTTTTGTGTTGCTCTAGGTGGCTTCGAATAAATCACACTATTGGCGACGTCGCAACACAAACCGATAGCGGCCCATGGCAATTTTTTTGCATCCACGTGTATGGATGCCTTTACAAAATTTCGGCTATCTCCTCATGCTCGATACGAATGTCTGGTGCGTTTTTGTGTTGCTCTAGGCGGATGCAATCAGGACATAATATTGGCGATCTCACGATACACACCGCTAACGGCATGGAACAATTTGTTTAACAATCACTTATATTAGCGCAATCCAGTTTTTGGCTATCTCCTTGTGACCAACACGAGAGTTTGTTGCAGTTTTGTGTTGCTCTAGGTGGCTTCGAATAAATCACACTATTGGCGACGTCGCAACACAAACCGATAGCGGCCCATGGCAATTTTTTTTGCATCCACGTGTATGGATGCCTTTACAAAATTTCGGCTATCTCCTCATGCTCGATACGAATGTCTGGTGCGTTTTGTGTTGCTCTAGGCGGATGCAATCAGGACATAATATTGGCGATCTCACGATACACACCGCTAACGGCATGGAACAATTTGTTTAAGCAATCACTTATATTAGCGCAATCCGGTTTTTGGCTATCTCCTTGTGACCAACACGAGAGTTTGTTGCAGTTTTGTGTTGCTCTAGGTGGCTTCGAATAAATCACACTATTGGCGACGTCGCAACACAAACCGATAGCGGCCCATGGCAATTTTTTTTGCATCCACGTGTATGGATGCCTTTACAAAATTTCGGCTATCTCCTCATGCTCGATACGAATGTCTGGTGCGTTTTTGTGTTGCTCTAGGCGGATGCAATCAGGACATAATATTGGCGATCTCACGATACACACCGCTAACGGCATGGAACAATTTGTTTAACAATCACTTATATTAGCGCAATCCAGTTTTTGGCTATCTCCTTGTGACCAACACGAGAGTTTGTTGCAGTTTTGTGTTGCTCTAGGTGGCTTCGAATAAATCACACTATTGGCGACGTCGCAACACAAACCGATAGCGGCCCATGGCAATTTTTTTGCATCCACGTGTATGGATGCCTTTAAAATTTCGGCTATCTCCTCATGCTCGATACGAATGTCTGGTGCGTTTTTGTGTTGCTCTAGGCGGATGCAATCAGGACATAATATTGGCGATCTCACGATACACACCGCTAACGGCATGGAACAATTTGTTTAAGCAATCACTTATATTAGCGCAATCCAGTTTTTGGCTATCTCCTTGTGACCAACACGAGAGTTTGTTGCAGTTTTGTGTTGCTCTAGGTGGCTTCGAATAAATCACACTATTGGCGACGTCGCAACACAAACCGATAGCGGCCCATGGCAATTTTTTTTGCATCCACGTGTATGGATGCCTTTACAAAATTTCGGCTATCTCCTCATGCTCGATACGAATCTCTGGTGCGTTTTGTGTTGCTCTAGGCGGATGCAATCAGGACATAATATTGGCGATCTCACGATACACACCGCTAACGGCATGGAACAATTTGTTTAACAATCACTTATATTAGCGCAATCCAGTTTTTGGCTATCTCCTTGTGACCAACACGAGAGTTTGTTGCAGTTTTGTGTTGCTCTAGGTGGCTTCGAATAAATCACACTATTGGCGACGTCGCAACACAAACCGATAGCGGCCCATGGCAATTTTTTTGCATCCACGTGTATGGATGCCTTTACAAAATTTCGGCTATCTCCTCATGCTCGATACGAATGTCTGGTGCGTTTTGTGTTGCTCTAGGCGGATGCAATCAGGACATAATATTGGCGATCTCACGATACACACCGCTAACGGCATGGAACAATTTGTTTAAGCAATCACTTATATTAGCGCAATCCAGTTTTTGGCTATCTCCTTGTGACCAACACGAGAGTTTGTTGCAGTTTTGTGTTGCTCTAGGTGGCTTCGAATAAATCACACTATTGGCGACGTCGCAACACAAACCGATAGCGGCCCATGGCAATTTTTTTGCATCCACGTGTATGGATGCCTTTAAAATTTCGGCTATCTCCTCATGCTCGATACGAATGTCTGGTGCGTTTTTGTGTTGCTCTAGGCGGATGCAATCAGGACATAATATTGGCGATCTCACGATACACACCGCTAACGGCATGGAACAATTTGTTTAAGCAATCACTTATATTAGCGCAATCCGGTTTTTGGCTATCTCCTTGTGACCAACACGAGAGTTTGTTGCAGTTTTGTGTTGCTCTAGGTGGCTTCGAATAAATCACACTATTGGCGACGTCGCAACACAAACCGATAGCGGCCCATGGCAATTTTTTTTGCATCCACGTGTATGGATGCCTTTAAAATTTCGGCTATCTCCTCATGCTCGATACGAATGTCTGGTGCGTTTTGTGTTGCTCTAGGCGGATGCAATCAGGACATAATATTGGCGATCTCACGATACACACCGCTAACGGCATGGGAACAATTTGTTTAAGCAATCACTTATATTAGCGCAATCCGGTTTTTGGCTATCTCCTTGTGACCAACACGAGAGTTTGTTGCAGTTTTGTGTTGCTCTAGGTGGCTTCGAATAAATCACACTATTGGCGACGTCGCAACACAAACCGATAGCGGCCCATGGCAATTTTTTTGCATCCACGTGTATGGATGCCTTTACAAAATTTCGGCTATCTCCTCATGCTCGATACGAATGTCTGGTGCGTTTTTGTGTTGCTCTAGGCGGATGCAATCAGGACATAATATTGGCGATCTCACGATACACACCGCTAACGGCATGGAACAATTTGTTTAACAATCACTTATATTGGCGCAATCCAGTTTTTGGCTATCTCCTTGTGACCAACACGAGAGTTTGTTGCAGTTTTGTGTTGCTCTAGGTGGCTTCGAATAAATCACACTATTGGCGACGTCGCAACACAAACCGATAGCGGCCCATGGCAATTTTTTTTGCATCCACGTGTATGGATGCCTTTACAAAATTTCGGCTATCTCCTCATGCTCGATACGAATGTCTGGTGCGTTTTTGTGTTGCTCTAGGCAGATGCAATCAGGACATAATATTGGCGATCTCACGATCCACACCGCTAACGGCATGGAACAATTTGTTTAACAATCACTTATATTGGCGCAATCCAGTTTTTGGCTATCTCCTTGTGACCAACGCGAGAGTTTGTTGCAGTTTTGTGTTACTCTAGGTGGCTTCGAATAAATCACACTACTGGCGACGTCGCAACACAAACCGATAGCGGCCCATGGCAACTTTTTCTGCATCCACGTGTATGGATGCCTTTAAAATTTCGGCTATCTCCTCATGCTCGATACGAATCTCTGGTGCGTTTTGTGTTGCTCTAGGCGGATGCAATCAGGACATAATATTGGCGATCTCACGATACACACCGCTAACGGCATGGAACAATTTGTTTAAGCAATCACTTATATTAGCGCAATCCAGTTTTTGGCTATCTCCTTGTGACCAACACGAGAGTTTGTTGCAGTTTTGTGTTGCTCTAGGTGGCTTCGAATAAATCACACTATTGGCGACGTCGCAACACAAACCGATAGCGGCCCATGGCAACTTTTTCTGCATCCACGTGTATGGATGCCTTTACCAAAATTTCGGCTATCTCCTCATGCTCGATACGAATGTCTGGTGCGTTTTTGTGTTGCTCTAGGCGGATGCAATCAGGACATAATATTGGCGATCTCACGATACACACCGCTAACGGCATAGAACAATTTGTTAAGCAATCACTTATATTAGCGCAATCCGGTTTTTGGCTATCTCCTTGTGACCAACACGAGAGTTTGTTGCAGTTTTGTGTTGCTCTAGGTGGCTTCGAATAAATCACACTATTGGCGACGTCGCAACACAAACCGATAGCGGCCCATGGCAATTTTTTTTGCATCCACGTGTATGGATGCCTTTAAAATTTCGGCTATCTCCTCATGCTCGATACGAATCTCTGGTGCGTTTTGTGTTGCTCTAGGCGGATGCAATCAGGACATAATATTGGCGATCTCACGATACACACCGCTAACGGCATAGAACAATTTGTTAAGCAATCACTTATATTAGCGCAATCCGGTTTTTGGCTATCTCCTTGTGACCAACACGAGAGTTTGTTGCAGTTTTGTGTTGCTCTAGGTGGCTTCGAATAAATCACACTATTGGCGACGTCGCAACACAAACCGATAGCGGCCCATGGCAATTTTTTTGCATCCACGTGTATGGATGCCTTTACAAAATTTCGGCTATCTCCTCATGCTCGATACGAATGTCTGGTGCGTTTTTGTGTTGCTCTAGGCGGATGCAATCAGGACATAATATTGGCGATCTCACGATACACACCGCTAACGGCATGGAACAATTTGTTTAACAATCACTTATATTGGCGCAATCCAGTTTTTGGCTATCTCCTTGTGACCAACACGAGAGTTTGTTGCAGTTTTGTGTTGCTCTAGGTGGCTTCGAATAAATCACACTATTGGCGACGTCGCAACACAAACCGATAGCGGCCCATGGCAATTTTTTTGCATCCACGTGTATGGATGCCTTTACCAAATTTCGGCTATCTCCTCATGCTCGATACGAATGTCTGGTGCGTTTTTGTGTTGCTCTAGGCGGATGCAATCAGGACATAATATTGGCGATCTCACGATACACACCGCTAACGGCATGGAACAATTTGTTTAAGCAATCACTTATATTAGCGCAATCCAGTTTTTGGCTATCTCCTTGTGACCAACACGAGAGTTTGTTGCAGTTTTGTGTTGCTCTAGGTGGCTTCGAATAAATCACACTATTGGCGACGTCGCAACACAAACCGATAGCGGCCCATGGCAATTTTTTTTGCATCCACGTGTATGGATGCCTTTACAAAATTTCGGCTATCTCCTCATGCTCGATACGAATGTCTGGTGCGTTTTGTGTTGCTCTAGGCGGATGCAATCAGGACATAATATTGGCGATCTCACGATACACACCGCTAACGGCATGGAACAATTTGTTTAAGCAATCACTTATATTAGCGCAATCCGGTTTTTGGCTATCTCCTTGTGACCAACACGAGAGTTTGTTGCAGTTTTGTGTTGCTCTAGGTGGCTTCGAATAAATCACACTATTGGCGACGTCGCAACACAAACCGATAGCGGCCCATGGCAATTTTTTTTGCATCCACGTGTATGGATGCCTTTACAAAATTTCGGCTATCTCCTCATGCTCGATACGAATGTCTGGTGCGTTTTTGTGTTGCTCTAGGCGGATGCAATCAGGACATAATATTGGCGATCTCACGATACACACCGCTAACGGCATGGAACAATTTGTTTAACAATCACTTATATTGGCGCAATCCAGTTTTTGGCTATCTCCTTGTGACCAACACGAGAGTTTGTTGCAGTTTTGTGTTGCTCTAGGTGGCTTCGAATAAATCACACTATTGGCGACGTCGCAACACAAACCGATAGCGGCCCATGGCAACTTTTTCTGCATCCACGTGTATGGATGCAATTAAAAATTTCGGCTATCTCCTCATGCTCGATACGAATGTCTGGTGCGTTTTTGTGTTGCTCTAGGCGGATGCAATCAGGACATAATATTGGCGATCTCACGATACACACCGCTAACGGCATAGAACAATTTGTTAAGCAATCACTTATATTAGCGCAATCCGGTTTTTGGCTATCTCCTTGTGACCAACACGAGAGTTTGTTGCAGTTTTGTGTTGCTCTAGGTGGCTTCGAATAAATCACACTATTGGCGACGTCGCAACACAAACCGATAGCGGCCCATGGCAATTTTTTTTGCATCCACGTGTATGGATGCCTTTACAAAATTTCGGCTATCTCCTCATGCTCGATACGAATCTCTGGTGCGTTTTGTGCTGCTCTAAGCGGATGCAATCAGGACATAATATTGGCGATCTCACGATACACACCGCTAACGGCATGGGAACAATTTGTTTAAGCAATCACTTATATTAGCGCAATCCAGTTTTTGGCTATCTCCTTGTGACCAACACGAGAGTTTGTTGCAGTTTTGTGTTGCTCTAGGTGGCTTCGAATAAATCACACTATTGGCGACGTCGCAACACAAACCGATAGCGGCCCATGGCAATTTTTTTGCATCCACGTGTATGGATGCCTTTACAAAATTTCGGCTATCTCCTCATGCTCGATACGAATGTCTGGTGCGTTTTTGTGTTGCTCTAGGCGGATGCAATCAGGACATAATATTGGCGATCTCACGATACACACCGCTAACGGCATGGAACAATTTGTTTAACAATCACTTATATTGGCGCAATCCAGTTTTTGGCTATCTCCTTGTGACCAACACGAGAGTTTGTTGCAGTTTTGTGTTGCTCTAGGTGGCTTCGAATAAATCACACTATTGGCGACGTCGCAACACAAACCGATAGCGGCCCATGGCAATTTTTTTGCATCCACGTGTATGGATGCCTTTACCAAATTTCGGCTATCTCCTCATGCTCGATACGAATGTCTGGTGCGTTTTTGTGTTGCTCTAGGCGGATGCAATCAGGACATAATATTGGCGATCTCACGATACACACCGCTAACGGCATGGAACAATTTGTTTAACAATCACTTATATTAGCGCAATCCAGTTTTTGGCTATCTCCTTGTGACCAACACGAGAGTTTGTTGCAGTTTTGTGTTGCTCTAGGTGGCTTCGAATAAATCACACTATTGGCGACGTCGCAACACAAACCGATAGCGGCCCATGGCAATTTTTTTTGCATCCACGTGTATGGATGCCTTTACAAAATTTCGGCTATCTCCTCATGCTCGATACGAATCTCTGGTGCGTTTTGTGTTGCTCTAAGCGGATGCAATCAGGACATAATATTAGCGATCTCACGATACACACCGCTAACGGCATAGAACAATTTGTTAAGCAATCACTTATATTAGCGCAATCCGGTTTTTGGCTATCTCCTTGTGACCAACACGAGAGTTTGTTGCAGTTTTGTGTTGCTCTAGGTGGCTTCGAATAAATCACACTATTGGCGACGTCGCAACACAAACCGATAGCGGCCCATGACAATTTTTTTGCATCCACGTGTATGGATGCCTTTACCAAAATTTCGGCTATCTCCTCATGCTCGATACGAATGTCTGGTGCGTTTTTGTGTTGCTCTAGGCGGATGCAATCAGGACATAATATTGGCGATCTCACGATACACACCGCTAACGGCATGGAACAATTTGTTAAGCAATCACTTATATTAGCGCAATCCAGTTTTTGGCTATCTCCTTGTGACCAACACGAGAGTTTGTTGCACTTTTGTGTTGCTCTAGGTGGCTTCGAATAAATCACACTATTGGCGACGTCGCAACACAAACAGATAGCGGCCCAAGACAATTTTTTTTTGCATCCACGTGTATGGATGCCTTTACAAAATTTCGGCTATCTCCTCATGCTCGATACGAATGTCTGGTGCGTTTTTGTGTTGCTCTAGGCGGATGCAATCAGGACATAATATTGGCGATCTCACGATACACACCGCTAACGGCATGGAACAATTTGTTTAACAATCACTTATATTGGCGCAATCCAGTTTTTGGCTATCTCCTTGTGACCAACACGAGAGTTTGTTGCAGTTTTGTGTTGCTCTAGGTGGCTTCGAATAAATCACACTATTGGCGACGTCGCAACACAAACCGATAGCGGCCCATGGCAATTTTTTTGCATCCACGTGTATGGATGCCTTTACCAAATTTCGGCTATCTCCTCATGCTCGATACGAATGTCTGGTGCGTTTTGTGTTGCTCTAGGCGGATGCAATCAGGACATAATATTGGCGATCTCACGATACACACCGCTAACGGCATAGAACAATTTGTTAAGCAATCAATTATATTAGCGCAATCCGGTTTTTGGCTATCTCCTTGTGACCAACACGAGAGTTTGTTGCAGTTTTGTGTTGCTCTAGGTGGCTTCGAATAAATCACACTATTGGCGACGTCGCAACACAAACCGATAGCGGCCCATATTTTTTTGCATCCACGTGTATGGATGCCTTTACAAAATTTCGGCTATCTCCTCATGCTCGATACGAATGTCTGGTGCGTTTTTGTAAAAAATTATAATAATCACTCACTTCGCTTAATAAATGCGCAAATTCTGTGTACAAACGACAACAATTAGCTAGAATACTAGAATAAAATGATATAATTCTCGTAAAAACATGTTGTGCCGCTTAGAACTACGTAAACATACCCAAACGTCAGTTCATAATTTGCCGTCCGTGAGCGGAAAACCGCTCTCAAAGATAACCCATTAAAGTATACAGCACGGCACAACATAGTTTAAATACATGCTGCAGTCATGCAGTTAGCATTGAGCGTGAAAGTGAGAGAACTGAGAGCGTTCGTGTTTGTTTTGTAGTACAGAAAAATTTCTCTATGGAATACAGGCACGGTAAAATCAGTTCCGTATTTTATACCAAATGTATTTTATAAAGGAAAACTGCCCGCAGAGGCCCTGGTATATTTTAGGGCAGGGCGAGGGAGCGTGTCAGTAATTTATAAATGTACTTACATAACAATAAGGCAGGAGCAAGTGTCTGTAGCACATTACACATTTAAATTACAGTATTTATTTATAGTTTTACAAGCATCGCTTAGAGTTAATTTTGAGCTATGTTTAGTGTTTCAAGACTGATAAAATCAATGCACTCTACTGGGATACTTTAACATAAGTATTTACGTACGAAATTACTAGTACTTTTTCACAAACAACGTTTTGACGTTAGACAGCCCGTCTTCGAGTCTTCGAATACTTGACCATATTGTAGTAATAGAATTACACTCTACTACAAATGGGAGTGTTTGTGGCCTTTGTTTACTTTCTACTGGTTGTTTTCTTGGAGATCGGAATCCTAACTTCCACACGTTATGCCGACCGCATCACTTGGTCAGGATTTTCTTGAAATTAGTCTTTCTGTAGCTCGTTCCGAACCTTGCTAATTAATTCTTGCTCCGGTTAAATTGACCCGCACTTTCCGCGCTCATGCGTTTTTTTAGCTTATCAGTGCTTTTCTCGCTGAAGCTTGCTTTTAATACTTGCTAGTTGCTACTCTAGCAAATTTTTGCATCGTGCTGCTTAACCGTAATTGTAAGAGCGTGTCTTCCAGCCCGTGTGAAAGTTAAATAGCTTCCGGTCAGCATCGCTACAGTATCCTTTCTGTCGTATTCTCTTGCACGCATAGTTATTGGCAGATTTCGGTGACTATTGTGAATATGTGTTACCAGCATAGGAAGGTCATATTTACCGCTTCAGTGTACAGTACTCGTAATTGGCGTTGTACAGCACGAGCTAATGCATACAACCGGTAAAATTAGTTATCATGGCACTACTCTGTACACTTCGCACGCACAGCCGATAGATTGTGAAAAGGTGAATTATTCAACCCACCAGAAGTCTAGAACAGCAGCCAAACCGGATACTCTTAACCGGTAAGTGGTAGGCTCCCGTCTATTTATTAAATTTCCTGTACAATAACAATTGCTGAAGGTGTACTTAAATCATCAAAAAAGTAACACGTGCAAAGTAAAAATTACAAATCATTAATCATGCCAAGTATGAGCCAGATCGGCGATGCGATTAAGGTCACAAAGACAACAGGTATCTTGTGTTTTACTGGAATGATTTGAGTCCTAGGTCACTCCACTAAAGCTTACATGTATATTGCCGTTGTTTTGGTGCCACGAAATCCAATCAGCTCACGACCGACATCACGTGCTCGGCTTTCGGATAAGACTTGGCGCGATGATCTTTGTTATCAGACAATTTGCACGACGCCATTTACTTTTCTCCTCACTTTCACGCTGTTAGGCATGTGCAATTACGACATCCGCACCTCGCTGTATCTGTAGCCATATTGTTTCTGGCATCTGCCAGCTTTTATCGCTTGTCCATTGGCCAGAGTCTCCAGTTTTTATCGCATGCCATGCCACTGGCAGTGCCATTGGCAGGTGCCACTGCCAGGTTTTACACCCTGCCATAATTTCTACAGACAAAATACTTCCAGGACAAATTTTGTCTTTTTCAAGACAAAAAAACACTAAATTAAGGGTGATTGTGATTCACCGTAATTATCGAATTTGAAGCCCCCCCAAAATACAAGCCCCCCCCCCCGTAATTAGAGCTCACCCCTAAGGTCGTTTGAAAGTTATAAGCCCCCCCCCCTGAATAGAGGCCCATGGGCTTAATTAAATACCGTAAAGCCCATGTTAAAAAATGCCAAAAAGCTGGTTTGAAAAATTGAAGCCCCCCCCCCTAAATACAAGCCCATGCCCGTAATTGGAGCCCACCCCGTGGGTCATTTGAAATATTTGTAACCCTGGGCTTCTAATTCGATAAATACGGCATACGTTTCCCATATGAGTTAACGTCTAAATACATGTACCGGTACCAATATTACTATGATTCATATGCTTATTATTGATGGGGAAAGCTTTTGCACGCGAAAATTACTGACGATTGCTGTAAACGTAACATAATACTATAAATTATTATTCATAATTATCATGTGGGTCGTCTGCTGCCGCCCCGAGGAATATACTCAGCGTCGCCGGACAGATTGACCATCTGCTGAAAACACTAAGCCACGTTCTCCGTGGGCGCACTCCTGGTTCTGTCCGTGACAGTCGAAGAAGAGCCGCCGTTCTTCCTGTGAGGAGAGAAGCGGCTGACGTACAGCGACAAAATCTTTCAAAGGATTTCAACGTATTGTGCCGTGGTGCAGTGGTACTGCCTACGCGGATCTAACGACGTAGCCGGGCTTCGATTCCCCCATCGGTGCATTTTTCAGCCGTTGTAGGTCGTCACCAGGCAATCCGGAGGCCGTGTACAGGTTGATGGGGACGAAGACAGTCGGGTCTTCACCGCGGACCGTCGGTAGCCTCCCCGTGTAGCTCGGTCAGTCGAAATAAACACGAATAAAATGAGGTTGCAGTACTGCACGACCGACTCGTACTGGGCGTGGGTTCAAAAGATCTTTACGTCGGAGCAGTTCAGCGGGCACACGATCGAATGATCCACGTTGCACGCTGCGGCGAAACGCACGATGTTCGGAAACTAGAAGGAACAGTAGAGATGCTGTAGCCGCTCTTCCATAATACTCCCGTGGACGAACGGTCGTTAAGACGGTCAGACACCAGGATAATCCGAGTATTTGCGTTAAAGTATAGTGAATCCAGGTTTAACCGCGTCCCGCAAATGTTGATGCATCCGTTAGTTGATGAAATTCGACCCGATGAGCCCGGTACCTCGTGTTTCGTCCCAAAAATTTTCTCGACTAATTCAACGATTCCCGCGGGAATGACCAGCTAAGGATTCTTGGCGTTGACGACTGACGCCGGTCTTCCTTGCTCCAACATCGCCAGCAAAAACTGCAGTCATTTTTTTAAATGCGGGAGTAAGTACAGAGCGTACCACTTGCCATTGAGCAAAGCGTTCGAACTATCAGATAGGTGTGTAAAAAAAACCTGATAAATGGGGGCTGGCGCGCATGAGGAAGTTCTGAAGTGTCATCCTGTTTGATTGTGCCAATGTGTCACTTCCGTTCCGCCGGCCCTTTCTCCGCCGGCAGACATCTTCGGCACGGTGGGCTTAACAGCATTATATGTCGCGCTCTTGTGTCGGCCGGAATCCCAGCAAAACTTGAACCTCGGGGCACTTCCCACACTAGCGAACGTTGTCCGGATGGATGCACAACTTTTGCATGGCAAAGAGGAATGTGTCTGGCATGGGATGTCACCTGTGTGGATACTGTCGCCGCTTCTCACATTAAATCCACATCGGTTAACGTAGAATCGGCCGCCGTGCAAGCAGAAGGTAGAAAGTCTAGTTTATATTCTTATTCAGGCGGCCGTTATATTTTCGTACCTATCGGTTTCGAGACAATGGGCCCGTGAGGTCCATCGGCTATTGCTGCCATCAAAGAATTAGGAAAGAGATTACGGGCTCATTCTGGAGAAGCCACGCTCACACAAATTTCTACGACAGCGACTGTCTTTTAGAGATACTGCTTGGTAATGCGGTTTCTGTCATGGGCACTGTGGAGAAATCTGAAATGTTTAATGAGCTTTGGTTCTGCTAAATGCGTTTTAACACATGTAAAGTAGAGCCCCAAACAGTAGCAAATATCTGTACGGCTACGTACGGTTTCCGCTTACGGCTCCTACTGTACGGTACGGTTACGGCAAAAATAACTGGACTGACCGTACCGTATACCGTATACGGCAGTACCGTATACGGCAAGCCCATTGTAAAAGCGTGTTTTTGGCTACAGTATACAGTATACTGTTTGGGGGCTCTAACATTGTTAAGTAATGGTTTGAATTAAAAAATGGCCTTCCGTCTGTTTCCGTATTGACGCTTTCGAAATTTGCAAGATGACATTTATCATTGGTCAGTAAATTTCCCGTATGGCCTGCGCACTGAGCAAGGTGCTCCATATCCGGGTTGAGTTAAAGTGTACGTGGTGGTACATATCTGTAGCTGGTCTGTGTCCACTATACGTTAAAGCGCGATGCGGTGAATGCAGACTTATGTAGCTCCCAGTAGGGTTGTCATCCCACCCTGATTTTTGAGGCGGGATGTGATGGGAATGAGAACGTGAAGTTATGGGAATAGTGGGATTGGTGGGACGAAGCAAAATGAATTTTAATGAATTTTCCCCATACAACGTTCGCCTAATTTAGAAAGGAAGAAAAGTTTGTAACGCGCAAAAATTATGGGACATAACTAAAGCACGGTAAATTTTGGCAATAAAACATATTTTCGGGCAATGGAAAATCTCCTCATCACTTCCCAATCCCATCATGCATCCCATCACATTATCACGGCCACAATTCTTCGGCATGATGGGACTGGGAACAGGAAATCGGCGTAATTGGGATAGCGTGTGATGGCGTGATGACAACCCTAGCTCCCAGTATATTTGCTCGTGGTTTGACTGAATACAGTCATTTTGTCAGTTTTCTGTCAAGAGTCATAAAATAGTAGCAACTCGAGTCGTCGGTACAGTCGTTCAACTACATGCAATTCGCTGTAGTGTCGTCATCGGTGCGACTTTTTTCCTTTGTTCATCAAAACTATTGGCAAGTAACCGCAAGTTTATTTTAATTTGTAGACACTCCATTTTGAATTTTTGGCAGTGTTCTGTTGACCACTTTCTTGAGCAACCGTAGACTTCCTTCCAGCGCTTTCTGCTGGTTGTCCAGCTGTCTCTGTGGATTGTGGTTGTAAACTGCGGGTATCACATTTATCGTCAGCCATGTTTTCCTCGTTTTCACCCAACCCCAGTCATATCAACGTTGTGGGCGACGACGGTGTCCTACTGTACGGGCGCGTGGTGGACGTGGCTGACAACGGACTGTACATCGATTTGCTTTGTCCCCGTCTGCGCCGCGAACTCGTCCCCTTCCACAGCGTCTTCCGCACCATCCGCGGGCTTGGACTGACCAGGAGCTGGTGTCAGCGCTTTTACAAGAACCGGCGTACCGCCCCGCTAACGAGCGGTGCGGTGGAAGTTCTACGCCGGGAATATCCGGGCGGCGCGTGGCGCTGGTGGCCCGCGGAGACGCAGAACCTGGTCCCCGCGTCATCAGCGCCCCATTTGCAGCATGCTGTCGTCATTGTGCAGGGACGGGATGACAGCGTCAAAGGCACATGGACGGACCTGGTCCCCCTGCATCTCCTCCGCTGGCCCGCTCCCCGCGACTGGTGGACGTCGAGGCCGCGTGAGCGTCAGGAGACAGAGACAGGCAAAGGGTGACGCTGCCCCAGCGCATGGGACCGGGAAGTTTT
Organism: Paramacrobiotus metropolitanus; assembly: GCF_019649055.1. NCBI lineage: Eukaryota > Metazoa > Tardigrada > Eutardigrada > Parachela > Macrobiotidae > Paramacrobiotus > Paramacrobiotus metropolitanus. The sequence continues at coordinate 311,049 of NW_026570340.1, read as the reverse complement.
GTCAAGTGCAGTTTGTCCCTGCCAAAGGACTGCCAGGGAGCGTCAGCATCACAGCTGGATGGTTGGGTGAAAGAGATGCACTGGCGACTAGCGACAGCTACAGATAGTGACAACTTCCGGGCTGTGATGTACGTCGGCGTCGCGGATGGACAGTTGCAGTATATTGTGGAAACCAAGGAAGTGGAAATGGGGCAATCCGCCAGCACAATGCAGGTTCCTCAATGTCATGTTGAATTCGTGGCAGTAGCACCCAGAACTGTGCAGTTCACAATTCACACAGAGTTAGAATTAGAAGTCTTACAGTTCGCGTGCGAATTACGTTACCAGTTGCGATCCATCCAAGTAAACCGCTTTTCGAGTTATTCAGTTGTGAGACCGGGATCACTAGCGTTCACGTCAGTGGCGCTACGCCTGTGGCGCTATGCCTTAGGATTACGTGTCTGTGTTGTGTCTCTTCTGATTGGCTTGAGTTGTGTTAGTGGGCGCGGCATAGCACGTGCTGCACAGTGATACACACTGTTGAATTGGCTCTACGCTTTTACGATCGAGCTGCGCCGATCAGTGTTGATTTTTGGTTTTCCAGACTTTCAATATTATTAAAAGTCAGCGATTACGGTGCGACGTTTTGTGTTTCCGCATAGCTCGCAATCCAGATCGTATTGCTCACTCCACGGGATAGATTCCGTTTCTGTCTCCGTCCCTGGATTCATTCTGGATCTAGCTTTAGACAGTCACTCACCATTGACGATATGTGCAGTTTTTGTGCGAGTTACGGTAGAGTTAGGTTTTCGGGAAGCAGCTCTTCGGAGTTTCGTTATAACTGGATAACTCGAAAATGCTAAGTTAAATAGTTAAAAATCGATGCACAGGTCTGGTAGTACCTAGTGGCTAGTCCTACCTACTACTTACCTACATTCTTCGTTTCAACGCGAACTGCGACTTTATTTGCAAACCGATCACGGACTACTTTCGGTGTACTACTCAGCGCAACGATCTCCCATGTTTCCTACAACGTGCTTGACTTTCAAAGTGACAGTTTTATTTTCCTGGAAGTTTCCACATTTCCTCTTCGTCAATTTGACCGAATTTTTGTTCGTTTGTAACATTATTTCCTAAATTTTCGAGCGGCGGCCGACGGGCCCAGTTGCATGAGTTCATTGAATTGCCTGTTGTTCTTGTAATTCTGCAGACGTACGTCGGACCCGTGCAGACGGCCATCATATCATCCATCCAGTGGCTGCCCGGCATCTTGCGGGATGCGATGATGAATGGCGAGGAGGCGGAAGCCAGTTGGGTCTTGACGGCGAACATGTGGCAGCAGGTGCTGACCCATTTGGACACGACGACGCAGACGCAGCTGCGCACGGTCTGCCCAGCGTCGAACGCTCTCCTCACCGCGCCCACCTTGACGGCTGACTTGGTGATCGAGACGGGCGTGGCCATGGAGGACAAGTCTTATACTCACCACTACTCCCTGGTGGCTCCCATCTTCTACTGTCTGAGTCGCTCCACCAAGCGTCTACTCATAAATCATAATCGCCCGCGACTTCCAGTTCGACCTGAAAGACTTCCTGGCCGTGACGGAGGTGATGGCCTTCGCGGTGCGCGGGCCCAGAACCGGATCCATCTGACGGCGCTATATTTGGTCCGCGGAAAGCAGGTCCTGCCGGTCCTGGGCTCACCGGACTGGTTCTGGAGCGTTGCGCGACGTGAGCACTGTGGTGTGCACAAACCGGAGCTGCAGGACTCGGAGCCGCTGGGTGATTTTCTGGCCCCTTGGGGGCCCCTACCGTGCGATGCCATCCATCTTGTCCGCTGCACCGTGGCTGTCGCGGTGTCGTGGCATGGCACGGCGGCCACGCAGCCACTGGACGCGCGTCTCCCGTTGAGCGGTGACTGGCCGGGCGCGGTGTGGGACCCCGTGGAGGCCACGCTGCCGGTGCCTGGCAGCCTGGCGACGACCAGCTGCAGGAGCTAGCGGAGTTACTACAGTCTGTCTGCACTGCGGTGAAGGATGATGAAGAGGATTTTGAACTGCAGGAGACAATATGCCAGGTAAGCAGCAGTGTTTGTCTGGCGATGTGTTTTATTTCACCTGTGGTACAACGTAATTTTAGAATAACTGAAAACATCGACAATTCCTTATCCTTTATAATAAAAGATTAAGAGGGAGCGTGACCAGTGTGTCTGTCAAATCCCCCAGAATCGGAGGATGGATCAATATTCAACGTTTACGGATCATTCGATAGCGCTGAATTCGAAGATGAGCCCGCAGCTTTCGGATTTCAAAAAACAAACATCCTTTGAGCCGTAATGTCCGTAATACAGAGCATAAGAGCGAAAAAGAAAGCATCTGGTCCTTTTGGCATCCCAGCGGGTTTACTTGGCTCCGTGGCCTCCATTCTGGTCCCACCATTAACCTGCATGATTAACAACTCGTTACGGTCAGGCATATTTCCCTCAGTTTTCAAGATGGCAGATGTTTGTCCGATCCCGAAAGTGGCCAATGCACAGCACCCAGACGACTACCGCCCAATATCGTTGTTGTGCAATATGTCCAAGGTCTTTGAACGTTGCGCACAAATACAACTGAGTACTCACCTGCAAGCGTGTGACCATTTATCCCAACGCCAGTCCGGCTTCCGCAAAGGGCATTCATGCGAGACGCTACTGGTTAAAGTAACAGAAACTTGGAAGTGTGCGATGGACGACGGTGATGTAGTAGCAGTCGCCTTCCTTGACCTCAAAAAAGCATTCGACTCCGTTAACCACCAGCGGCTAATGCTAATGTTGGAAAAAGCCGGCATTAATGGCATGGCACTGCATTGGTTTCACTCCTATCTCACTGGCCGGCAGCAGCGTGTAAAGACGAACAGAAAGACCTCAAAGTATTTACCAGTAATTTCCGGTGTACCGCAAGGTACTGTGCTTGGTCCAATTTTATTCATAATTTACCTGAATGACTTATTACGAAACAGCGGCAGTTACTTTGAAATCGACGCGTTCGCCGATGATACCATCGTATATTGCCGCGGGAAAACAAAAGCCATAGCGGCTGAGAAATTGAATGCCGCACTAGAGGAAGTCTCAACCTGGTTTAACGACAACAGCCTGGCTCTAAACGTAAAAAAATGCGCCGCAATGTTTATTTGCATCAGAACCAAATCCAAGGAAACTGACCCAGTGGTAATGCTGAACGGTCAAGCGCTGGCCGTAAAACAACACGTGTCGTACCTGGGAGTCGAAGTTGACCAACAACTAAATGGGATAAGCAGTTCCAGAAAGTGAAACGAAACATCAATTTCGGTATACAGAAGATCAAGCGAGTTAGAACCGGTCTCAGCATCCCTCAGCGAGCCACCCTTCACCACGCCTTCATCGAGCCGTACATAGATTACTGTGCACTGGCTTGGTCAACGGCGTCTTTGGGAGAGCAGAAGGAGCTGAAGAAACGGCAGGACGCAGCCTTGCGGACCATCACTGGCGGCAGTTGTCGGGTAACACAGCAACTGTACGAGCAGCTGGGCATCACACCAGCGACCGACCGATGGCGGCAGAAGGAAGCGGTATGGCTGTACAAGATACGTAACCGGAGCAGTTTTAATGTGCCGTCCTACATGACAAACCTGCTGACATTCAAGGAAACAAGTGCGAGGTACGAGCTTCGCCGCACAGAGCGGATCGATGCCACCACGCGGCTGTGCATCGGGAAGACAACCCTGAAGATGAGGCTAAAGCAGTTGTATGATAAAATAATGGGGAAAATGTTTACTGAAATTGTTGATGGTAAGACTGAAAAACTACGTGGGGAAGAGGTGTTCGGTTGTGGTTCTATTGACCTTTACCTGGCTATTTTACGTTCTAATAATCTTCTGTAATAATGTTACCCCGACTGTTCTGCCATCTGGATGTTGTTTTTTAGTTATTTTTATCTTATTATCTGACCAGACTAGCGAGTGCCTCAGGGTTTGTCTGCTCTTGAATAAACTATAACTATAACTATATAGAGAAAACTTTAAAAAACCCTATCATACAAAGTCTACGGAACCACAACACAACCAATCAGTGAAGACTTAATGTAACTGCCTTGCTGCAGAGCTTGCGCGGGTTATATGGTTATATCGTGAAACAAAATTTTTCAAATTTTGTTTGTTGTGATGTTTTCGGTCTGCAATGGTTTTAAGAAATCTTTTTTTAATAGATTATTAAAGATCATAAAAATTTAGACTCAAGAAAGGTTTAAGTCATTTTGACAACCGAACTCACAAACGACCCAGGGAAGTGTCCCAAGTGAGAACTGCATGCGTCGCGAGTCTTCAAGCTTCAATCTTGCTGGCAGCCTGGCAGTACCAATTATCAAGTAGCTGCGGGATAACGGTGGTTGCTTGATACTTATTTAGGTAAAAGGTATGTTTTGCGGTAGTTTTAAATTAACCCTTTCTCCGATGTCACTGTTTCAGTAGTTTCGTATTATACCGATGAAAAACGGTATTTTTAAAATTAGTAATAAAAAACGGATATTTACAGAAGGCGAAGCGGAGCTGGTGCGCGAGCGGAGCTCGCTAAAAAACAGATGCGCGTGGGCGGCATCTTTGATGTGCGCGCGTACACGTCACCGAACGTTCTTCCATACTTACTTTAGCTGATTATTACACAAAAATAGTAATACTTGCCGAAAAATGAAATATTTATTAATAAACTGCACATTTTATTCTATAAGGTGATATAAGTCTCATATTTTGGTGAATATGCGCTGATTTCGACTTTACTGGTTAGCAGCCTGCAAATAACGTAAATTATTTACAGCTGATTTGTTCCGCGCAGTTTGCGCGGGGTCTACTAGTAACATCAAAATTTCATTAAACTGTCCGCTCCTTCCATCGTTCCCATAACCGATGCCGCGTTGCCGCGCTGTATCTCCAGTGACAATCTTTGGCGTAAAAATTCATGGGAACGGGCTTCGCCTGCGTGTTGCTCGAGTCGTACCCAGTGCTTTGGTAATGGCGATAGCGGACGGTCCCCAATGGCCCATGGTTTCGAAAGCTATCGATGCGAAGATGTATCTGCCATTTAGATACAAATAAAGCCGGGACTTCCTTTCATCCGCTTCCAATGCCGCTGCACCTGCGTTTGCTGCCGTAGACCTGACGTGGGATGGCGCAACCGTGTCCACACAAGTGACGTCCCTTGCCAAGCACATCCCTCCCTGCCAGGCGAATGTTGTGCAGTCATCAGGACATCGTTCGGACGTATGCGACGTGCCACGTGGCTTCAATTTCGCCGGATCCCAGCTGACACAAGAGATCGGCATATGATGCTGTTCAGTCCTCCGTGACGTGGGTGTCTACCGGCAGAGAATGCAATTGGCGGCGATTCACCTTCTCTGCAGTTAAGAGTAACTGAATCAACACTTCAACCAACAGTAAAACTAGTTTTCTTAGGTTATTATATATGACTGACTAACTTACTTACTGACTTTCTAACTGACTGGCTAACTAACTAGCTCATTAAACTAACTAACTTTGAAACTTTGCAACTCCTTAACGCGTAACTTAATAAGCACTGTATAGGTAGATACTTCTATATTAACTGGAAAATAGGAAGAGAATTTAGTAGAATGGAGTATAAAATACAATAAAAACTCAGAGCAACTAGCTCAACTTAGAATTAAATTGCTACGGTGTAATGTCGTTCTGATCCATCGCCTGTTAATCGGCTAGTCAGTTCGCATTCTGTATGTGGGTGTAGGTGTTGTGCGCGACGCAGACCGCGGATCCGCGGCCGTCAACGAGTTACCACGGAAAGCGCTGGTGCAAGGATAGACTGCAGGATCTCCGCTTGGAGAAATTGTCGCGTACGGCTCTGCATTTGCTCGTTATCCATGCCCTTCGTTCTTCCGGATGATTGGACAAATCAGTCTCATCGTCGTCGGATTATTTTAGCCAGTTTTTTTTCCGATTGGAAATGTAGATTGTTTTTTGCACTTTTGTAACGGCACGTGTCTGCCGGTTCTTGTGGGCAGGTCGAGTTGTGAGGCCTGGGTGCCCTTTGCCGCTTCTAGCGATTCCTCTGGTTTTGATGGATTCCGTTTTAACGTAACCCTGCCTCGCACTTTATGACATAAGTTTGTGAACTGAAAGGCAAAGATGCGACCGCAGCGCAGTTACAAAAAGATTTGGCGGAAAAGACATTTGACGGAAAGAATCACCGGGTTACAAACAACCGAAGTCGCACATCGGCGTATTGAATAAAAATATCAACCAAAAAATGTCCGCTATCGTACCGAAAACAGTGCATACTGTACTTACTTGCATACTGTCACAAACAATCCTGAATGTTACCCTAAAATAATGGGGAAACTGCCCAGAGCCTCGATCCTGGGAACAAAGATCCTTTATTCCAAGATCAAAGCAAGGCCCAAGCAGAGAAATTATTAGACTGGAAGCAGCGAAGCCGCATCGGACCGCTGCTCATGCAGCGTCAAGCTGAACCCATGAACGAACATGAAACGCTAATTCAGCCAATCACACAAAACAATCTAGTGGGCCTTACCTCCACTCGTTACAATACGCATCCGATCACTTCGGCCTCGTTACATTTCGGCCGCAAGCGATCACTTCGGGCCTTCGGCCAACGTTTATTTCGGCCCAGTTCATTTCGGCCAGCACTCATTTCTGCTACGGCTCATTTCGGCAGCAGTACAATCTGGCCATCTTCAGTTTCCCAAGTGATCCTAGTTTTTGCTATGTTGCGTAAGTTTTCGTTTGCGTTTACGTTTCTTAGCTTAAAAATTAGGTTAGGTTTTCTTATGGGTTATATAGTTTTCTTTTCAATTTCTTGGCTTTCTTAAATTTTCTAATGGCATATTTCTAACGGCTAATAGCCCATTAGTATAGTTTCTAATGGTTTTCTGAGGTTATTCTTAGGTTTTCTTAATTTATTTGAAAGGTTATGGTACCATCGAAACGTAGTTTCATGGAAAGTAACGTTTTCTTGCAGAAATCAGAACAAAATATGCGTCGGCCGTAATGAAGTGCGACCGAAGTGATCGACGACCGCAGTGAATCGCGGCCGAAAAAGTTTGGCCGAAATGAACACGGCCGAAATGAAAATGGCCGAATTGATCGGTAGCCCCTGCATACCCGCACATGGATTACAAGTTCTCAGTAAATATGAAGAAACGATAATTACTTACATTATTCGATGCAGTACTGTGCGCTAAATTCTATTCAAATAAGCGACTGCGACTGGCAAACAGAAGCATTTTACTGTAATAGCAACGCAGATCATGCCTGCCGAGTTCTTCGAGAGTTCACCACAGACCCCAGTAATAGACGTGACGATCGGCAGTGATTCGGCACTGCCAAGCGCACGGCTAAGTTTATTGGAAACGTACTATTATTGCGTAGGTTGTCCAGACAAGCTGCCGGTAGCACGTGAATTCAAAGTCCTGGTTCCGGCAGAGTTTTACGTATCCTTTAACTGGATTCGGAATTATATCCGGATTTCGGATTGGCTGTGTAGATATACGAATCTTTCGTTGATCGTTGTTATTTTGTTCTGTTTGGGTTGTGAAACTGTTGGTGTTTGGTGCAACGCGTCAGTTAATTTGTTAGAAGGAGTCGGCATGAAACTGTAGAATCGAATGGAAACGTAATGGAAATGGATTCTTCATCTAGATCGTGTGAGCGCTTGGCATGCCGCATTGCCTATTGTGAAAGCTGAAAGCTAAAGTTATCCGTTGCTAATGGTTTTGTATTTGAAACTCTGGCCGCCCGAGTTGAAGCTAGGTTTGTTTGATGTGAAACGGTTTGAAACTGCGAGCTGCACCCTGCTGCAGGTGCTATGCGCGCTGCAGTCGGAGTATCCGCGTCCCTCGGTGCAGTACCGCGAGAAGCGATGGTGCGAAGATGGCCTGCAGGATGTGCAGCTGGAGAAGCTGTCGCGCATCTCCCGGCACTGCTTCGGTGAACTGCGCATGTCTAGGGCCCGTAAACGATGGTAGCCTCTGTAGTCAGCGCTACGCATTCATTCCCAGAGAGAGATTGAAATATTATTCTATCTAGTTTGGCGCTTATCTAATTATCTAGCGACCAGCGGTAAGCAGCCGTGACATAACTGATCATTAACCATCGTTGTACTTTTTGATACTGGTTATATCGGTACGAGAACATGCTGCCGTAGCGATGGTTTGACGTTTGTGAGGAATCTCGTAATAAATGCGCGGATGTCTTTGATAATGAAATAAACGTTTCGATTCAGTTAGCTTTGAAAACGTATCGTACCGACCGGTTAAACGTAGACTGGTTCGCTACTGATTTTGGAGAGTAACTCCGCCTTGTTACATTTGGTAGCTGTAAGTCTGTAACAACATGATGGCTACGCGAACTCCGGTGTTGGGGCGAATTTCTCCAGCTCTTGCACGTTTTTAACCGGCCGCGAAGAAAATGGTCAGTTATTTAGATTTCAGTATTAGGATTTTTGCCGTCTATCCGGTATCGACGCGACGATTCTGTTCAGTTTTTATTAAGGTTTTATTAGAATGTGCTGATCATTTTAGCACTCCCAATGTGCTCACAGCGCATCGTCCAAATGCGGTGGGTTTTTGGCTGTCTCCCCACGCCGGGAGATTTATCCCCGGCCTGATGTGGCATTGCGGTCGAGGTCGTATGGTCGAGGTCGTCCGGTCGGTGGCTGTCCACATTGGCAGCGGTTGCGGATCCGTTCCCCTTACCGGTCGCTCGGAGCACTGGCCGCACCCGGGACTCCTTTTGAGCGGACGTTCCAAGTGCTTCGAGCGCACCGGCTAGCGGTTACAGTTCTGCCACCCTCACTTCCAGTGTGCTCACAGCGCATCGTCCACCAGCGGTGGTTTTTCGGCTATCTCCCGGGACGGGGTCAATGTCCATCTTGTCTGGTTGCTCGGTCGTGGTCGTCCGGTGGCTGTCCGCATTGGGAGCGCTGACGGATCTGCTCCACTGGCCAGTCGCTTAAAGCACTGGTCTCCAACTGTCTTTATAAGGGACAGCTCCAAGTCCTTTTTGCGGACTGGATAGCTGGGACAGTTCAGCCACCACTCCCGGCGTGTCACAGTGCACGGACACCCGGGCAATTTATCGTTCCCAATCTCGGTTTGTCTGCTGTCTTGGATCGGTTACAAAGCGCGGCTGTCCAGTCTAGGTGTGCCGGTGATTGGCAGTGCTGGGCGGTGGCGGACTGTTCCCCTTTCCGTGTTTCTTGGAGGACTGGCCGGCACCCGAGTCTCTGTGAGCGGGCCGTTCCAAGTGCTTCGAGCGTACAGGTTGTCGGGGACAGTTCTGCCACCATTGTTCATTTGTAAAGGTCTTTGATGCAGTTCACTTTGAACGAGATTTTACCTCCCGTCGTGCTCCTTTTTCTCTGGGAGGGCGTTTGTGCTTGTTGTTGGATCAATGTGCTTTCAGTGTATTTCGGTTAACGCAAACGCGAGCAACAGAAGTAACAGTAAAGAATAAGAAATTTTTACGCAGGAAGTAACGCAAATTACCGTCGCATATTTCCCAGTCTATAGCAACTCAGATGCACACACAACCTCCCTCTGAAATCTGAATCCACTCCACTCCTAGCTCTAAGCTAATGCAATTAAATTTTGCTTTTTTATTGTTTCATTAGTTCCCTATTTACTGCGTCTCTACTGCGTGTTAATACGGATGCGTCACCCTGCTACGTATTTATTATATTATTATTATTATTATTACATCAAGAGCAGACAACCCGCTAAACGGGACTTCAACGTCTGGTCGGCAACAAAATATAACTAAACAAAAACAATTTTAAGACAGATCAACAGTTCGGAGAGCAAATTTAAAAAATCCCACACCATCAACACTGAGTATCTGCATGTTAACTTTTTTTATGCGCTCAAAGATGTTCCTTAGTCGCATGGCCAGTGTGCCTTCTCCGATCTTCTTCTTCGCTCTGGCTGCAATTCTCGTTGGGTTCCGCAGGTTGTACAGCATTCCCAGATCCGTGAAGTCGATCATCCCGACCATATACCGCGGCGGATGGTATGCTTCGTGGTTGTAGATCTTATACAGCCAGACCGCTTCAGACTGCTTCCAACGGTCGTACACCGGCAGGATGCGCAGTTTCTGATACAGCTCGGGTGTAACCCGCTCCTTGTAATCAGAAATCGCCCGCAGTGCTTTCCGCTGTGCCCTATCTAATTTCTCGCGTAAAGCCGAAGATGCCGGCGACCACGTATCTGACCCGTAATCCAGATGTGGCTGCACACAGGCATGGTAAAGGCTCCTACGCTGAGGCAGATCCAGGCCGTCTTTCGCGCGGTTGATCATTGCGATGCCGTAGTTAACTGTTCGCAGTATGTGGTCACAATGCACACTCCACTTCAGGTTGCGATCAATGTGAACGCCTAGATACTTGATATGCTGATGCTGGTACAACCGCACAAGTACAGTATTTATTTACAGTAAAACTAAGCAAGAGTAGGACCCATAGGGAAACAAAACGGAAACATTAACAGAAAATGTAGGTACATTATACGTTGTGCTTTGTACAGGAGCGCCAATACTGGCATCGCTCTGGCCTAATCCAAAAGAAGGGACAACACTAACAACACTGACTGACAAGTTGTACTGGCACTGCTGCCAACCAGTGAAGTCTGTCAGTCAATTTCCGTCTGACAGCAGAAAACAGAGCATTGGTAAGCGTAGCTAATACTCAAAAATCGCCGGTTCATGTATACTCTACAGCACGGGACATCTTATGCCGCTCCCGAGACACTCAACCTGCCGGTGCCATCGCCTTTAGTCCCCGCCCTCCAGGCTCTCATCCAGCTCGCGCGCCATCTCGCCCAGCGTGTTGTCGTCGTCGCTGAAGCGCGGCCCGTCCTCGCCTGAATCGCCAGCCGCACTGGAGCTGGTCAGACTCAGGTCCTCCTGTCGCAGCTGCTTGGCCAGCCGCACTTCCGGCGCCTCCTCGTCCTCGCTCGACTCCAGCTCCAACGAGTCCCGCTTCCGTTTGGCGCCCCGCTCCTCTTCATCCAGCAGCACGTCGGCCTCCTCCGAGCTGGAGCTGCTCTCCAGGTGCCCCACGGCCCAAGCGCTCTCTGCAATCAACACCACATCGTACAGTAGCGCCACCTCCAATTGCACGACAACAAAGCAACGCACCGTGCGGCAGCCCGGAGGATTTGGACGGTGCGTGTTCAGAGGCGAATTCCTCTTCGTCGTCCTCCTCACCGATGGCGTCGTCCACCTCGTGATCCATGCAGAGGATGTCGTCGGCCGACAGACCCGACAAACAGCTGACTGACCGCTCCACCGCCGTGGGACGCGGGCCCGCTGCTTCCTCGCGCTCCCGTACGGCAGAATAACTGGCGCCGTCCGCCGCCTCCTCACTCTTCTTCCTCTCGCCTTCCTTCCCCACCGCCTTGCCTCCGTTCACGGCTGCGTCGCTGCGCTGGGGGCGCCCGTTGCGGTGCGCGTCCACCTTGGCCGCCAGAACCAGACCGGCGCTGCTACTGCTGCTGGCCTGACTGAGGGGGAACAGTTTCTCGTCAACCCGCTCCCAGCGTCGCACGCACTCGGCCAGCCAGTCAGCGTTGACGACATGCACGTGCCTGCAAGCCAATAACCACATAACAACCACCGTTAATCACCGATTAACTCCACCGTATACTGCGATGAAGAACAATTACGTACATTTCGCGGGCTTTGTGGACCTTTTCCGTGCCATCCTTGGCGGCAATGAGGTGCGTGGTGTAGTTCTGTGGCTCGGCGGCTTTGTCCAGCAGGCTGGGCTGCGGCACCGCGCCAAAGGACCGTACCAACGCTTCGGCCTTGTCTCTCTCGGGCGAGGGAGTGTCGCTGGGGAAGAATCCGGAGAAGACCAAGCGGCATCCCTGGAGGACCTTCTTCCGCAGCACCGGTATCACTTCTTTGGTTTTGGGCAGTCTCCGGTTGCTGGTGTCGCCGCTGGCCGTCTCAGAGGATGCCGGATTCAGTTCGTCATACTGGCGGTAATACTCGGCGTGGATGTTGATGAGAATGGTGCGCAGATAGAGGAGGTAGTCGTCGGCGTCCTCCTGCGTCTCCTCCGCGGCACCGTCGGCAAAGCGGTTCTCGTACTGGTGCTTCGTGGCTTCCGAGGGCGCTTCTGCCTTCTCGGGGGCGGCAGCATCCAGCTGGATAGCGACGGCGTTCTTGGGGAAGGGCGCGTTGATGTCGCCGGTGTTCTTGAAGTAGGAGTAGGGCCGCACGTGCACGAGATTGGCGGCGTAATTCCACACGTCTTCGCGGTCGTCGATAATGCAGACCATGTCGTCGCCAACCGGAAACAGGTCCCTATACATGCCAACAGTTATTACTGGCACTCGCATAAACATGCGGTTAACCTAGCAGTCTCTGCGCACTTGATATTGGCAGTTTTGAGACAGGGGTCGGAGATCTCATCGCGGGACAGGATGCGATGGGAGAAGAATGTCTGTTTGGGATCGAGGATCTCGGCAATTTTGTGGGCGTACATGCGGTTGCCGAAGGTGCAAATGTGCAGCTGGTAATACTTGAGGAGGTCGGCGAGGAAGTCGAGGGTGCCCGGGCGCAGTTTGGTGTGGTACCAGGGATTGTTGAAGTGGCCCTTGGACAACTGGAAATGGTGCACGTCCTGCAGCCATCATTGAAGGTCTTCATTAGCAAATCCCACAAAAACGAGCAACCGCAAACTAACCTTCAAGTTATTGTTGACGGGAGCAATGGTCGTGTGGATGATGGTCTGGTCCAGGTCGACCAGCAGGGCCAAGCGCCGCTTGCCGATCAGGTGCACCAGGTCGTCCTCGCCAATGCGCTGAGCGATCTCCTTGCTCACTTTCAGCTCCGATATATTGTGCACCTACGCAAAACAACAGCACCTACAGACTACAGCACTACGTATACGTTCGCCGCCGGGCAATACTCGTACTTTTAAATAAGAGAAAACTTTCACGTTTCAGAGCGGGATTTGTTAAAGGCAAAAGTGCAGTACACAAAATAAATTTATATCATGAATGAATGAATGAATGAATATCATTTTCAATAATTATGCGTTGATTGTCAAGAAGCATGCTGACTACTGTTGCAGTATCTCATACCCAGAAATCAAGCACTGCTGTTATGCGAATGACTGACGGTGCTTAGTGCTTACCATTGTCACCCCCGGTGCTGACTCCGACTTCCGGTTGCCGTTCCCGGATCCACTTTCCACCCGCAGGTCGGCGCCGCAAGCAGCGCACAAATCTTTCATGCGTATTTCATGGGGACAGCCAGGCTTTATCCGCATCACGACGGCTCTGCAAATATCACTTGTTCTGTAGACCAAATGCAGAGCTATGCCAACTCAATTAAGCCAATAATAATAATTATTATTATCATCAGTGATCAGATTATTATGCAAAAAGTTACAGTAAATCGCTGTCCTGTCCTGCCGGCACTGTCGTGCGCTGCCACCCTGGGGCGACAGGCTCCCGACAAGTACAGCAAATTCAAAACCGTACTGAAAATTACGCACTGAAAATTCCACAAAAATATGATTTTTCTGGAAATATATAAAGCTGGAAACCTCGCCAAACCTTCCGAAAGATTTCTAGAAATTATAAAAATTTACCAACAAACCATAATGGCAACAATAAAAAACCCAACTGAATATTCACTAGGTTTTCTTTGGTAGATCTGCACTACACGTAAAAAAGAAAATAAAAACGCCACCAAAACGGTTCCTTGTACCATACCACCCAGGCCTCCAACACCTGAACAGAAGCCCCCCTGAATGCGCCACAAAACGACGCAAAGTACTGCGTTTACCTGCTCGTGAGAACATCTGCGTTTTCGGTCGGGATTTGGACAATCAAGGCAGATTCTGGGCATCTGAATTTTCCTTCGTCAGATTTGGATATTTTTTCGTCATCTTTGCCAGGAATTCGATAAGTAAACAGCACTTGGCCACGAGAAACCTGCTCTCCAACGCGCACTTTGAATTTGGCGATTGTCGATCCTGTCGGGCCGTCGAACAACAGATCTTTCGTGTTCTCCTCGAGTCCCCTGTCCTCCGTCATTTCCAACTCCCAAAATAAGGAATTAACGACATCAAAACGTAAAAGATCACCTGTCTCGCACAAAAACTTTCATGGCCAGCTCTCCAAGGATTTCCAGATCAGTACACGTGGATTTTCTACACTGCCTGAGCACAGGATTTTTAACCCCGGTCGTCACAGTTTCCACGTGATACAGCCTGTACACTGCCGAGGCAGACGCATCACGTGGTACAAACCGGAACTGGATAAATTTTTCGTCGAGCTAAACATCGAGGTGGACAGCCACTGTGCTTCTGACAGAACTTTAATGTCTGCGCAGTTTTTAATGTTTTGACGCTGTCTAGAATGCAAAACTGCGCATACATGTGAAATCCTGTAGCGCAGCTTTGCCACGCAGTGTAAGTATTTCGAAAAATTCTTTTTTTTTGATTTCTCATTTCTGGCAGTGCCATTTCTCATCTTCAGTTCTGCCATAAAATTTGATTGCTTCTATTGCTTCTCAGCTTCTTGCTTTGCTCCGTTGTTGCGAGCTACTTTCCTTCTTCGAGCTGAAAATTGAGTGAACTCACGACCCGTTGCGAGCATGGCGCACCTTGGAGAGATCCTCGTGAAGCTGTATGAGGAATACCGCGGAAAAACTCCGAAGCGGCTGAAGCTCGTGGATGCGTACCTCGTTTACGTGCTTATGACGGGGATTATCCAGTTTCTTTATTGCCTCCTGGTAGGCACATTCCCCTTCAACAGTTTTCTGAGCGGATTTATTTCGACGGTTGCTTCCTTCATTCTTGCGAGTAAGTGGTTGGATTCTTCGCTAACCTTGCTTTTGCACCGCTGCATGCTGTTTACTGTTGCTCTGAATTCCGTCTGTTTTTCGAATTCTATTCGAAAACTTACGAAGTACTCTAATAATACTGTACTGTTATTAATTTAATATGTTTTAACAGTTTCAGTTATTTAATTTAATTCAGCGTTATTTACTGTATGAATTAACTGAGTACCCGTACCGATACGAGTAGCAGCTCTGCTGTAAAAACAGTAAATAGTAAAATTAAAATTTTATTATTTTAAGAAAAATAAAACTTTCAGCTTGGTAAATTTTGTAACTTTCACATCTGACCGTTGCCAGTAGTGCGTCGCAGGTTCTCAAATAAGTAGAGAATTATTGCTGTTTGCTGTTGTTAAATGTTAATTGTGGTTCCGTATTTTTAGAAGATTATTATTTTATTTTTGTGCATTAAAACCAGCTTTGGAGCATTTTCTGATAAGTACTCTCCTGAACATTTGTATGAATATTTCCCGTGGTAAGGTCGATGGAGTTGTAACTGTTGCAGACTGATGCATTGCTTGTTTGTGGGCTTGCAGCGTGTCTGCGGATGCAGATCAATCCGGAGAACAAGAGCCAGTTCGGCCACATCAGCCAGGAGCGCGCCATGGCCGACTTCGTCTTCGCGCACGTCGTCCTGCACTTGGTCGTCATCAACTTCATCGGCTAGCCTCTGCTCGTGTGCTGCGCAGAGTGCGCACCACGTCGTTCCCTGTTTGTGCTTTCTCACTCATTAACTTATTCATACTTTTCCCTTTGTCGCGAAATTTGTTATTTGTGTTTCTCGCCAAGATCGAACCGTTTAGTTCGTCGCGGCATTTTTTCTTGCAGTTTTCTACGTCAGCCGTTTGCGCAATAAAAAGCCACTTCGCAGGTGTGTGACCGAGAATATCAGCTTGTTTGCGCGGCCGCATTAGAAGTAAGGAAGAAGAATATCAAAGGTTTTTAGCTGAAGCTCACATGAATAAATAAATAAATGGGCCAATGCTGTAATAATGCGCTACCCAATTAAGTTCAGTTAATTAAGGCCGCCATGACAAGTTCTTATGTCAAAGTATAGAGTAGTTTATTTAGTTACTTATCATTAGCATCGGTTATTGGGACTGCAGTGCAGCGACATTTAGGCAGCTTCGCAGTTACCTACACTCGCACTCGTCCATTGCCAGAGAGGCACATTTTTATTTACTTCAGAAATGCATAAAACGTAACGCTGCATTTCTTAATATCTAGAATCTACTGTTCAGCTAGTTTGATTTCTCCGTCTTTTCAGTTGTGCTAGCATCCTAGCACAATTTTATATGAGCGGTTGAAACTGATTGCTGGAACTACAAATCTGATTTCTGCCGCTTCCGGTGGGTGTGCAAATGGCAGCCTCCCCAGCGTGGCAGCGTTCTTTGGCTTTATTGCACAAATTCTGCTTAGTTTTTGTTGTTTTTTTTAAATTTATTTCCCGCAGGTCCGCAACACAAGCAATTTCTCCGTTCATATTCTTGATATATAAATAAGAAGGAAGAACAAAGTGTAGTAAAAAATTTCTCTGGTAATCTAGATCTGGCAGCAGACTGTTGTGAGCGCCTTCGCTTCGCGTGTGCGGCACCGGAAACCACCTTGTAACCATTACGTCTTAGATAGCGAATGTCGAAAGTTGAAATTAGATGACCGCGGTGGCTGTGCCACTTCTAAGTTATAATAATGTGCTTTCCGCACCAGGTGCGGCTGTTGTTTTCTACAGGCTGTTGCAGTGCGTAGGTAGTACTCTGTAGGTACTAGGTAGGCACTAGGCAGCGCCGCAGCAATATTATAGCTTTCGGTCTGCTTTAGTTACTTAATTTTATCAAGCGTACAAGTTTCACTCTTGTATGACCGCGTGCGCTCCTTTTTTTCTGAGTAGTTTGTATGCTTTACATTGTTAATCTGCTAGTACGCGTGGATGCATTTATAGGACTCGCGTGGGACGTGATACAGTTTTCTTGCCAGTTGTATCACTCATCAGTGCCGTTGCTGCCATCGCACACATGCGCAGCACGGATGAAATCGAAAGCCATAAATCGGTTTTATATTTTGCGAGTAGGTTTCTGACAAATCTGGAGTAGGCTATTGTTATGATTTATGTGTGGTGTGATTACGAATTTTACAGTACAGATAGCGTGGCTGTACAGCCTGTAAGTACTTACCAGCTATCACTACCACTACAAGTACAGAAACATCCAGCCGCAAATAATTCCAACTGTAAGTGGGTTTTCTTGGCTGTTATTTGACTGACCATGAGTTGCTATTGGTTTATTTGGGTTTAATGCGCAGTCTTGCAGTACACTGATTTCGATGAATTCGAAATCTAAAGAGAAATCTGGATTTCTAGTAGTTTCTACTTCTTTGATATCGATATCTTACTGCATGTATGTGTAGATACAACACGTATGCACTGCTCTTATAAATAAGTACTGAGGGGATACGCGAGTAAGATGGATGACCTTTCGGTGTTATATATACTTAAACTCAGTGACTGATTCAACACTCCTTTAGCAGTGAAATTGCCTGGTGGTTGTTTCTGGATATATATATGTGATGTAGAGTATCTGTCGTTAAGGAAACGTACCAGCAGCATAACAAGAGACCTACCGCACGCTTAACATCGTGATCCCGGCCCTGCCTTCGCCGGCGGAGACTAATCGAGAGTGAGCCGATAATCGCGTGACCGTGAGATGTGGCTGTCCGGAGCGAGTGAAGCGACGTCAGACCATGCAGGGCGAATAGTCCTCAGCCGTGTATAATAATTACTGGACTGCTGCAGTAAAGCGCATACATGTGACGTCATTGCCTCAATGCCAAGCCGAAGGCATCTAATTCATATCGCTAATGCCGGTAGCGGGCTTCTGGCGGAGGTCACGCTGCTAGTTTTGCTGCTATTTTCGCTTGAATGCGATGGGCGTGCTGTGGGCGGAGTGCCTAGACAGTCGCTGCAGCAAGGAGCGGCAGGCGGATCCTTCGTGAGCAGACACGTGGAAGTGCCGGATCGCCGCCGGAAACGACGGGATCGCGGCGATCCGGCGCCGGTTCCGGTACTGCATCCGTTCGTGTACGGCTTGATGGATGGCTTCCTGGAGAGCACGGCAGAAGCGGTCATCTCCGAAGACACTTACGGCTACGGCCGACCGGCTGCAGCGGCTGACTGGTTCGCCTCGCGCTTGCGCGCGGACCACGCCTCCAGTGGGAACGATTATTTCAGCCAGCCGTTTGAAGCAGCTGCGGGAGACGCAGAAGAGCGCGATAATTACGCTCACAAAACGCCTCCTTACTCCGCGAAGGGAATCCAGTACAGCGGGAAGGGGATCGGCAGGCAAATTGGTCAGCAGTTCGCGCAGGAGAACTATTACCAGGACCAGTTAAAAGACCTACAACGACCCTCTGCCGCTCCATATGATTACGCCGGTGGAAAGAGCGTGATTGGTTTGCCGGGATATTATTTCAACAAGTACGTGGGCAGCAGTGGCGGAAAGGTGTCCAGTGTGGAGGAAGGCTATCCAGCGCCGGTGTCTGCCGTTAAGCCATTCACTGCCACCGTCAGCATCGACAAAGCTGCTCCGTCTTCGTACATCGACGTGGCCAAGGCGAACGGCATCTACACCGGCTACAAGGACTACAACGCCGCTAATAACGTCGACACCCGAGACTTCTACAATCCGGCGGAAATGGCGCCGGATGCGGCCGCCTACCGAGGACACGGCGTTGATAATAGTTATCAGCAGCCTCTCTATCCGGCGAATGGCGGTTACGGTTACGCGGACGCTGCACCGCCCGTGCCACCCATGCAGCCCGGCTGGACAGCGGAGCAGCTGTACGGATTGGTCGCCGATACGGTTAGTATACAGTGAAACCTGTTTACTAAATACATCTTCGGTTAAAGCAAAAGCGTATGTATTATCCAGGTGTATGTATTACACAGAGTTATATTACAGTCTATGGGACGCGTCGGTTAAACTTTCCGCGTATGTAATTTCCAGGTGTATGTATTTACCGGTGTATGTAAAAGACAGGTTTCACTGTATAGTATTCGCAGCTTTGAAGAGTCAACGTCTTCGCCGTCAAGTAATAATTCTCCCCTTGCTGAATTTGCAGATCATTTTATCGTGGATCCTGGACCTTTAACCACTGTAATATCTGCAGTGCCTGCATGCTTGCAGTTGCGCCCATGTGCCGGCATGTTCGACGGAAGGTGTGCAGTAGTCAATTTCCACCGCTTCCGCTTTGCTGATTTGAGCGGTACTGGATACGCTTTGCTCTGGTCCGCCTTCGCTCAGATGTGCTTAGAGATTCTTCTAATGAAACGATAGCTGCTCAATTAGCCTGATATCAGGTTTGGGTAACATGAACAACGTAAAAAAGGCGCGCTGTTTTTTGCGTATGACAAGAATGCGCACACTTTCTGACTGAATAAAATGACGAACAGACTGGCATATGGACCAATACCATTACTATTTGCAGATTTTTATTATTCCGATTCCCTTGTATATTATTATCTGATGCATATAAAAATAATATTATATTATCAGCATGGCAGGATAGCTTGTACGTATATATTTTGTGATACGCGCGGTCTAATGTTGACCATTCTCATATTTTCAGCGCCTTAGGGTTTCTTTAAGACGTTGCGTTACAGCGGCATATATAAAAATAAAGTGCAATAATAATATTATTATTATCGTAGCAAGATAGTACGTGCAGTACGTAGTACTTTGTACGAGCATTAGCACATTGTAATTCGGTATTGAGCGGTTATGATTAATGTTCAAATCGGAAGCACAGTTGCAATGTTTACCAGTACATAATAAGAAAGCAAAAATGCTACTGCAATTTTTCCTGGGGCATTTTTCAGTTTTTTTGCAGCGATGTTGGAAGTGTGCATGCAGCAAGCAGCGCCGGTTCACGTACAACACCTGCGTCATGCGGTAAAAGTAGCATCTCGTATCGGTAACGCGCGCAAGGCAGTTAAATACGGTAAAGTACTTGGAACTACATTAATTATGTGATTAACACTGCAAGTTGCATGCCGGCGGGAGAAATATTATTTTTATAGTGTACTGTGTATCTAATCACCGAAAACATTGTGCATAAGTACTCAAGAGTACGCGCGCTGTTCCGGCTTCTGCTTCTTACTTCTCATCTCCCGACGTCAGGAGATGGATGTGCCGATTATCAACAGTTACAGCGGATTGTCTTTTGCATGAGTTACTTATCCCTTAAAGTGATGAGAAAATTATATGGTTAATTGGTTAAATGTGCCTTTTTATGCCACTGGTTCGTGCGCAGGCCCGTGCTGAATTGTAATCATAATCATAAAATAATTCTGATAAACTTGGATGAAATCATGAAGCCGCACACCGTGAAAAGTTGCAAACGGCCTTTTGACTGTTGGTTCGGCTAGGATGTAAACAGAGCCTGTATATGCGTATGCTATTAACCTGTCGTTCCGGTAGATGAATTTACCATGATTCGCTGCCACAGACTGTCTGTACCAAGTGCCTGACTTTTCCTGTCTAACACTATCGTACGTTGACGTTGGAGCGGAAGTTGTAGCGCAACTGAATCGAGCGGAGGGACGCGGTGGCCGACACTGGCCGGATGGCGTCCGACGGCTACTCGGGCGGTTGGCGCTGGGCGCCGTACAGCGGCCTGCCTCCCGCTAGCAGCGCCCGACCGGAAGGCGGCCAGTCCTCCTCCTCCGACGCCGAAGAGAGACAGGACGCGGACTGGGAAGCGTCGCCGCTGGCCCGCATGATCGCGTGGTTCTACGACAACCACAACCTGACCGGGGCAACGGCCGCCACCGCGCCCGTCCTGGGATCCGTCTCCGAGCTGTACGCGGCCAGCCACAACGCCAGCGAGCCGGTCAAGTACGTGCATCCGGGCCCCTCGGCCCTCTGTCCAGCATCGTGTGTAGTAAGGCGTTCATTGCAGACTGCCGGCGGCCTGCTACGGCGTGGACAACGCCATCCCGCTGAAGGGCATCTACTTCGTCGTGGGCCTGGTGCTGCCGCTGTTCGTGCTACTCTTCTGGCTGTTCAAGGCCATCGACCGGCGCGTCTTCGGGCGGCGTTACCGGCGTCTGTTGTACGGCGGGGCGCGTAGCGGCTACGAGGTGCTGGAGGACGCCGATCTGGACATGCAGGCGCGGGTGCGCGCCGACGTCCTGCTGGAGGAGAAGCTGATCAAGCAGCGCACCGAGGTCAGAAGAGCATGAGATATATGTTCATGTTACGAGGAGTAATAATTATTATAGTCATAGGGAATATACAGAAAATTATCGTATGCCTTAATTAATACACAACGGCGCGCTTATATGTACTGTACATGTAAACGGTATATAGAAAGATAAATGCGGTATATATGTATCTAAACGGTATCTTAAACGGTATATATGTTATCTTATAGGCACTCAAGCAACTGAGCACGACCGGCCGCACCGAGTTCGACCGGTCGCAGCTGGAGGAGTGGGTGGCCGACGCCACCTCGCCCAACAGCACGCACGGCTTCTGGCTGGTAGGCAGTTAATCACGCCAGGGGAAGGGAAGGGTGACGTGGTCGTTCGCAAGACGCCTCAGTTAATCGGCGGCCGCTGTTGCAGATGGTGGTGGCCATCGGGTGCGCCATGGTCTCCCTGGCAGTCTACCTGGCGTCCGTCACAAAGTACGGCTGCTCCTCCAGCTCAATTCGCAGGTGTGACCTTTCCGTTCTAACTCGTTGTGCAGGCAGCTGCCCAGTCTGGAGATCTGCGGAACGATGCCCAACGGGCAGCAGTGCCTGGACCTGCTGGCCAACGCCTACCTTCTGGCCTACCTTATTATTCGAGTAGGTGCTCCCTTCGTGCGGGGTGCGGAGCGCCCTCTGTGTAATGGTAGATGCGAGCACGGCTACTCTTAATGGCAGGTTGCAGGGACGCACGACAAACTGGACGCGCTGATGAGCCCGTACTCCTTCGTCGATTATCTGGTATCGAGATATATACCAGCATAACTATCGGATTTTACTGACCGGTAAAGTGAAGTAACGGTGCACTTGTGCTCGGACAGGTGATCCCGGCCGTGGTGGGCGGTATCTGCCTGAACCGCTACTTCACCGGTACGTCCGCGGTACAAAGCATCGAAGGAAGCGTCCAAATGTGAGGTCATCTGTTTGTGTCGCAGGTTTCAGCTTCCTGCGCTGGTACAACCTGATGTGGCTGCTGGAGCTGGTGGCGCAGCGCGGCTTCTTCCAGAAGCAGAGCAGTCTGAAGCTGACCTACCTCGTCCTGCTGGTCGTCGTCATTCTGACCACGTCGGCCGGCGTCCTGCATTTGGTAGGCTCATTTCGGTTGGGCGCTGGCTGCAGCGCTTACTAGTGACCTTTGTCATGCACGCATCTTGTTGAATATTATTGTGCTGCAGTTTGAGAACGCCGGCGACCACTCGCTGTGGTCGGAAAAGGCCTACAACGGGCAGTCGGTGACCTATTGGAAGTGCTTCCAGTATTTGTACGGCCGACTGACCCTCATCGATCTCAGCGGGCTAAAAGTCACCACCATCATGGGCAAACTCACCGTCTACCTCTTCCAACTGGCCGCACTCGTTAGTCACGCAGCGTTTCTTGCTCGCTGATTTTAATACATTTTAATTCGCTTTAATAAATGGCGGATTTTGTTAATAATTTAGGGCGCATGTTAGCTTGTTATATTTCGAGGTTTGAGTAGAATAATATGTTTGGTTCCATCGCTTGTTCTGTAGACAACAATCGGTCGCACGATCCCGCAAATCGTGTCCCTGGTCAAACGGACACCGGACTACGATAAAGACTACAAACCTCCCAAACACTACCTGTAAGTTGTGCTTTTCAGTGCTGTTGAGCCAGGCCGTTGCTTTTCTTTTTCTAACGTTTAGATGAATGAAGTACAAAATTAGAATTATATATGTACAATCTGCTACGCACTAAATCCTACGAGTAGTGTTTGCTGCGCAGGCATGTGGTGGTGTCCGGGACGGTGTCGAACGACGCCATCAAGCTCTTCCTGCAGGAGTTCTACCATCCCGACCGCGATGTCGGGCGACGCGTGCGAGTGGTCATTCTCGGCGAGTACGTCTGCCCACTTAACGCGGATACGTATAGCTGTCTGCAAAAGAGCTTGTTAAGTGCGAGTGTTCGAGTGCTGCAGGCAGCCCCCGGATGCCGACACCGAGCGCATGGTGAAGCAGTATTACAACCGCGCCGAGTACCGGCGCGGCTCCGTCATGGAACCGCGGGATCTGGCCCGCATTCGGGCCGCCGACGCTGCCGCCGTCCTCCTGCTGGCCGACGTGGAGAGCCCCGAACCGGATTCGGCCGACGCCATCAACGTCATGCGCGTCGTCTCCGTCAAGGACCTCCGCAACGAGATGCGCGTCCTCGTCCAGGTGCGCTGCCCAGTTAACACTTCAGCAGGCAAATAGTACAATGCTACGCAGGCAGATGCTCGCTTCATATATAAACTCCACACACGAGGTATAAGCTTGTTCATACGTAAAATGTTAGCTGTATATATAAGCTTGCTAAACTACATATTGAATGAAATGTACCAGTACTAATTGAAATGAAAATTAATGGACCTTCAATGCCTCGCTAACCGATTTGCCCGCCCCATCTAATTCATCCATTTCTGGAACTTTGAACTATATTACTGGCTTGCGGCAATCGTGAAATGAGAGAAGCAACGGTATTTCTGTGTTCCATTTAATGCCAAGTCTTGTCTTTCACAGATTCTACATTACAAGAATAAAGTAAGTTGCTGTGTTCACTGAACGCGCCGGGGCGTGGACAAGACATGAGCTATCTGCGCAGGAATACGTGCAGAAGATTCCGGCATGGAACGCCGAGAAGGGCGACGCGGTGTTGTGCTGCGCGGAGATCCGGCTGGGTCTGCTGGCGCAGAGCTGCAACGCGCCCGGCTTCTCCACGCTCATGGCCAACCTCTTCGTGTCGCGCATCCACAAGGAAGACGAGCAGGTTCCGTCATATGCCACATCCGTGCTGATAGTACAGCAAGTAGCCGCTGCATGGTATCTTTCGCAGTGGGAAGGCACCTGGCAGAGCGACTACGGCCGCGGTGCCGCCCTGGAGTTGTCGGCGCGGGTCATCAGCGAGTCCTTCGTGGGGATGACCTTTCGGCAGCTGGCCGAGTGAGTGGCCAGCCTGTCAAACACTGCGTTATTTGAATCTGCCGGCTAAATAAATATACTGATGCTGCAGGTTCTGTTACCGGCGCTTCGACGTGCTGCTAGTGGCCATCAAGCTGAACCAACGCCTCTCCGCCTACCCGCTGATCAACCCCGGCGACGACGTGCGCATCACTCCCGGCTGCATCGGCTTCTTCATCGCCGACACCGTGGCCGACCTGGCGCCGGTCATGCTGTAGGCAGCCTTCGTCATGTCGAGGGGCCGATGACCTTTTGTGAATTCTCTTGCTTGCAGGTACTGTGCGCACTGCCACCGCGACACCCTCGATCCCAAGAGCATTCGCCAGTGCCAGTGCGACAGTATGTCTCACCGTGGTTATTCTGTACTAGTAATTCCTTGCAACGTATACATAATTATAAGGTTTATGTGCGCCTACAGGCAAAGCCAACGTAACGACCAAGGAGCCGGCCAAGGAGGCCGACAGCGACGACGACAGCTACTACGACGAAGAGGCGGCTCGCCGTGCTCACGCGCTCTCCCCGGAGACCGTCAACAAGTTGTGGGAGTACATCCGCCTGACGCCGTCCGCGTCCACGCATCCTCCAACCAAACGGTGCAGATGCCTCCTACATCCATCATGATCGCTGTTAACCGCGCCTTCTCTCCGTTGCAGGGGTCGAAAGGTCACTGACACCGACCTGGAGCGAAGCATGGAGCTGGCGTCGCCCACCGCGCTGCGCTTCCGGCGGAAGAGCGCCAAGGAGGCGGCGGCCGCGTCCACGCCGCTGAGCGCCGCCGCCTCGCTGGACAACCTGGACAACGAGCACGTGCCGACGGATTATCTGTACGACTCCACCGGCTGCTTCTTCTGGAGTCCTGGCCGGCGGCTGTACGATATCGTCATTGTGAGGCCTGTTGTTGGCGTGCTCATGACTCATGAGTGTAGCAAATTTGCAGTTAGTAACTGATTATTCCGACTGGTAGGATCGACAAGAGGCTGCCATGCGCGACTGGCAAGACCACATCGTTCTCTGCATCCTCACCAAACCCGACTCACAACCTATCGGTCTGTACATATTCACTTTTCGTGGCAGCACTTAAACTTTTGTATAATATACGTACACAGATAGCTATACTTTATACATAATTATATATTAATAAAATTAATTAGCTCTATATATATAGGTAGAAGTATAGGTAATTACATACAAATTTATGTATTTTTAAATTCATTTAACATGTGTACGAGTATATCTGTAGCATCCTATTGTAGAAGTATTCTGTAGTTAGGTACATAATTATAATGTAGGTACATATGTAGTTCGTATAATGTAGGTACATGTATCTATATTAATTATTAATAGATACATATATTTGTATAATAAATTTTGTAGGGTTACACACTTTCGTGTGGCCCCTACGGAGCAGCACCGTCCGGCCGGAGCGACTGGCCGAGATCGTCATACTGTGGTACTCCGGCCGATATAACATCAGGCTGACCGTCATAAAGCGGAAACTGATTGCTTTGCACTGGTTGCAGTGATCCGAAGTTTATGGAGAAGGAGTGGATGTGGCTGACCAACATGCCCAAGCTGACCGTCGTCAAGGTAGACACTAGACTTAGGGCATGCGGTTGCCGTGACGGATTTTCCTTCCAAGGGATTAACTGCGTCCTAATTTGGTTAAATCTCTGTACAGGGAGACGCCCTGAACCGTGTGGATCTGCGCGCCGTGAGCGTGAAGAGCGCGCGCATGGTGGTGATTGTGGGCGCGCCGGGCATCCACGAGAGCCTGCTGTACAAGGGTCTGCACCACAGTCTCATCGACAAGGAGGTCATCATCGCCACACAGAACGTCCGCGACATGTCATTCTCGGAGAAGGAATTATGCTTCGCCATCCGCGACGACGAAGGTCAGCAGTGGTTGTTTAACCTGTACTCACAATATTACGACTATCTATAATTGGACTGATGACCTTTGGGCAGGCGGGGGCCGGCAGGTGAACATCGAGGAGGAGCTGAGCGGCAACATGGACTGGAAGGCCACGTCCAGCCTGCTGGAGCGCTTCCCCGTCGGCCACCTCATGGGCAGCCACATCCCCGTCATCACGCAGCTCTGTACGTATATGTATATCTCCGCCGCAACTGTCCGATCGCGACTGATGATGGTCATTTACACCTGGTGTCGCCGGTTAATTGCCCGTTGCAGGCGTGCTGAACAACACGCGCTACCTGGACCTGTACGACCGCAGTCCGCGGCTGGTGCTGGAGCCGCACCTCTCGCACGTGTACGCCTGCGGGCGCGCCTTCTCCTCCTTCGTCGTGGACGCCCTGACCATCTGCAGTTTCTTCAATCCCTCCATGTACAACATCTTCAACACGCTGGTCTTCGGCAAGCACTGCGAGGAGGTCGAGAAGATCGTCACCGAAGGCGCCGGTATGACCCTTATGTGATGTGGCCACGCCCTCGCATACTGTTCAGAAAGAGTACCTTACGTTCTTGCTTAAATACAGTTACTATAATTATGCAGTTAACAGCGCTTTTCCAGTTCCTTGTCCCAACAGGACTGACCTTATTGTTACAGCTGCACAATATACGTTTCGTCAAATACTTTTCAGAAAACTTTCACCACAGCCTTCTTAAAAGTTAGGAAGTATTCCGGAAAACTGTTATTCTAATTAACTATGCAGTGGTAATTCCTTCAAAATAATTTCGGAAATAATTATCGTTGAGGACGTCTTCTCCAGTTTTTGTGGAAGTAATCGGGAATTTTCAAAAACTTTTGACAGGCTTATAATATTACAAGTTAAAACGTATGAAACGCATGAATATAGGCTATCGGTTTGAAAATATTTTGGGAAAATGTTGTCGTTCGTTGAGGATGGTTCTCATGAGTTATGATTGTAAAATATACGAGTGACAGGGATATTGTGTAAATTAATTAGTAGCCTCACAAAAATGTTGTACTCTGTACAACATAAATACATGTAGGTACTTAATAACTTGAAGGATAAGAAAACTGGTAAAATATGTGCATCAGAGCATGTTGCATGTTGGCTTGTAATGGAAGTATCCTATCACTCTAGATCTGCAGCCGCAGTCTGCAGGTGGTCAGCAGTGCAGTGAAAGTGGCATAAATACGTGCGCGTTGTTGCATAAACTGTTGTATGCTGCTGCTATAAAAGAGCCATTATACGAGTACTGTATAATCAGTTATTCGTTTTAATGATTAAGGGGTTACCAAGTGCCATTTTCCCATCATCAGCCAGGCTGATTATGTGGTGTCTTGACGGCGAGTTGTGCTGCAGGTCTGCTGGGTGGGGAAGGGATCGGCGAGAAGGCGGCCTTCGTGCAGGACGAGGTCATCATCCGGCACATTCCGCTGGGCGTGGCCAGCAGCCCCTTCTACGGCTACGCGGTGAGCATACTGGAATAAAGGACTTTGTTAGCGTGTGAGGCGAGAGTTAACAAAGGTCACTGAATATTAACACTGCAGGAGATGAACTACGGCGCGCTGCTGCTGGAGGCGCTGTCCAAGTGGGGCTTCCTGTGCCTGGGCCTGTACCGGCGCATGACGCTGTACGACGCGCTGGTGGCGCCCTCCAAGCGCTTCGTCATCTGCAATCCGCCGCGCGACTTCATCCTGCACCCCACCGACCTCATCTTCTGCCTCATCCGCGTCGACCAGGCCAACCGCGACGCCCAGGGGCGGGCAGCCGTCGACGGGCAGGGGCAGGGGCAGGGGCAGGGGCAGGGGCACGACACGGGACGCGGCTTCGACATCGACGACACCGTTCTCAACCGCTGGGATTAGGCTGGTCTAACAAGACCGGTGAGGCAGTAACTGGTCACCGACTGCGTCGTCAAGCTGTCACTCGGCCAAGTCTGTAGAGTCAGCCAGTTGCCCTTGAAATCGGAAAAAATTTTAAATGTACGCGAAACGTACGAAGGCATTCTTTCTTTATTGTTATTTGTTTGGCCATTGATTTGCCATATTGCCGACTGTGCTCACTAATTACTCTTTAGTAGTTCTTCTGAGGCAAGTGAATAAAGCTGTTTCTGGCAGACTGTACAAGCTTGTCCGGTAATTTCTGACGAATCAATACAGCGATTTGCACAAATTTGCGTGTTACGCCAAACTGCCCGCCAACTGCTGCCCGTGTTACGCCAAATTAAAACGTATCCAGACCGAAATGTGCGCGGCCAGTAAGAATGGTTAATCTCTTGTTCAGAGTTACATAAAAATGAAAATATACCCACATTCGTCCATATGAAATAATATTTTTTGCATGTCATGCTCTGTATACTGGCGGTGGTAGAGCAGGGAGAATGAGAAATGGATACTGTCTGGCCGGAATATAAGCATATACTCGTAATATCGGTTGTGGTCGATCTTCTCTGGTTGAATGGCACTGGTGTAGCGGGTACGCAGTAATACAGATCTGAGAATCTGGAATACGTGGGTTCTATCGCATTAACACTACCCATGTCCGTAACTACGAGTCTACAACCACACGTTTCGTCTTGCGAGGAGGTACAAGGCACGCGAAGCCAATTTAGATTATGATCAAAACAGTATGATTTCTAGAGTGAGCACAACATTCGATTACATAGCGAAAATTGTTCGTCATCTGGTGGCTTCAGTAATGCTATCTCTTCCGTGAATACTGTTATGCGTGCAAAACATTCGCAGAACACGTTTAGTCATGGTATGACTGTATTAACAGATTTGTTGCCATTCAGGCTATGCTTATTAATTATTGTACATGTACTCTGTAGTAGTCGTGAGAATGTAAATGGAAATGCTCACAAAAAACATAATATGAAAAATCCTACATTGTAGATACGAACATACACCAATCAAAACGGCATTAGTACAAATGCGCGGCCGTTGCCAGCAGAAACAACTATAACTTAGACGAGCCGCTATAACTGAAACGACCGTCGCATTAATTCGGCTGAAGTGACTGAACTACACTATAATCTGTCTGTTATTCATTTGGATAAATTTGTCATTTTGTCAGTATTTGCATTGCCGTTTCGGATACACAGTCGCATTATCCAGGTGTTTGGCAATGAACCACGCTGGCTTAGTACAGTATCCGTTGTCGAGAGTGGCTTTTCTATCGACACCCGTAAATCTCAAACTGCAACTGGCCTTCGCAAATTATTTCAGTGTTGCTTAAACATACTTTACCGTTTATGCTACAGATTAGTGGTTGTTTAGGGATGCTCATATTAGCGATTGAACCAAGAACAAAATTTAACAAACAGTGTACTCCATGGCTTCTAGGTTGTTTCATAAAGTGCCCTTTTTGTGCTACCAATGAATTACTGCGTAGTTATTTCACACCACAGATAATTCCAGCTCCAGAGAGAAAATTTTCTAATTTCAAAACAACGTATTTTATGGTACTGCGCTTACCAAAGTTGATTCTACATACAAGGCGTGGCTCATCAGTAAGTTGTCATCAAACTGCACCGTAACACGCTAGCGTTGATGTCCACCACATGACCGTTTATTTTGCATTCCGGTTATACAGTGTCTCAGTTTGTCTGATCACGCTTTTATGCCGCAAATTAACCCGAAATTAACAACCTAGAAAGCGGTAAAAAAAGGCGCACAGAAACTGAGAGTAAAAATGACAAAAAAATGAGCTGACATCAAAAGCAGATGCGCGTTAATTAAACAACAGTTTTCAGCAATTAGACACAGTACTGCTGTGGACCACCGAAGGCAGGATGGCCGTTTCCAATGGGATGGATGGCGGGCAACCAGGCACGGCTTAGTAGCATCCATCGGCACAGCGTCCGGTGCGGCAGCCTCCTTCGCAGTTGCAGCCGAAGATGTTGCACTTCCCGTGCCCGCAGTACGGTGTCCCGATCGTACAATCGCCGCAGATCGTCGTGTACAGCGAACTCTGCTTCCCATCCATCCGACACACCGCCAACGGTTTACCACCGCATCATTCCGCACGGCTGCCACGGAAGAGCGCCGCCGCCACCAACATGACAACTACCAGAAACGAGAACATTTTTTCATCAAAGGTCACTAGCGTGTAATATAGAAAAACTACAGTGTATGTGAAACAAAATGCTGTAAAGCAAGATGGTGCGGTTGACGCTTATATACCGCCAGCACAGAATTTCCGTCCGGAAATTCCACAATTCGGGGAAATCGTGGAACCACCGGACGGATGAGCACTGCAGCGCCACAGCGTACAACCTACACGGTACCTACAACCTACGGTGTAGGTTGTACGCTGTGGCGCTGGTGTCCGGTCTTTAGGGAAATTCCGTATTTTCCGTACTGGTGATCTTCTGTGTGAAAATGCTATGCACAACATACTACAGCACTGTACAAGCTTGTCCGGTGATTTCTGACGAATCAATACAGCGATTTGCACAAATTTGCGTGTTACGCCAAACTTCACACTACGGCGCGCGACGCCACACTGTTTAAACACGTAACTTGCATTTGACTGGCTGGTGGCTTAATACACGCCATACATTGTATGGGGATAATAGTAACTGCCTGGCGGAAGGTGGTTAGAAAATGGTCAGTGCAGTACGCGACAATCTGCCTGCGGAGCGCATTTAGGAAATTTGATGAACGTAATGAAGTGGCCATCGTTATAAGCGCAAACTTCGCGCTAGCTGTACCTTTACGTAGGAAATTACCGGACAAGCTTGTACATAATAATTATTATTATGTACTCTGTAGTAACGTAAATCAGGAATACAAAAGTACAGGTACATGTAGCTGCTGTACATGCATCAGATAGAGAATACTAACGTTAGTTGAACTATGCCAGAGTGCCAGACTGCAAGCTTATATTCAATTAAATGGAAGATATAATTATACAGGAACCAAGCTAACGCAACAATTAAAGTTAATACGTATTTCTGCGAGTCAGCACTACTTGACACTACGACTGTACTGGCAAAAACTTTAATGCAAACAATTACCTAAACTGAATT
This sequence comes from Paramacrobiotus metropolitanus, assembly GCF_019649055.1. Lineage (NCBI taxonomy): Eukaryota > Metazoa > Tardigrada > Eutardigrada > Parachela > Macrobiotidae > Paramacrobiotus > Paramacrobiotus metropolitanus. Next base: position 280,000 of record NW_026570340.1, on the reverse strand, counting down.
AATTAACGATGTACAGATACATCGTAGCAATTGCGTTGCATTTACTAAGCTTACTGCCGTCTGCGCCGCTGCCGACCATGCTGTTGCCACCAGAAGTCGGTAGATTTGAGACGCGTACCGTGGTTTAGCACCATTGACGATAAATAAGTAATACTTCAGTTTGTACATGCCATATTGGAGAGTTTGTCAGACAGTTCAGCGTTGATTTTTCCCATTTTTTTGTAGTTACTAATAACAGTTTATCGAACGATCAACACTACGGCCGGAACGGTGTTAAGCGCATTATCTACGGCTAGTAGTGTACATGCATATTATTGCATGAATGGCTGGGTACCCTGCGTTCGATTAGCTGGATCGATTGGCTGTGATCATTCCAGTCTAGATCTCAGGCATATGCAGGCCGGTAATGCTTTCGTGGCCCGCTTTGCAAAGGTCACAGGTCGATGCACGGACTGAGTGATACATGTATGGCATGCGCAGAGAGTTGCTGATCGGTCGATATTTGATGCAGAAGCGAAGATGCAGAGAGACGCCGCGCAGGTTCAGGTTCAGGCTAGGCGGATCGGATAGGGCAAGGGAAAGGGCGCCTAATTGATAAGTGCGATCACTTCATCACATCGCGGCGAGCGAGGCGGCCGGGAAGACGGGAAGACCGGCTGCATCTCAGCGCGTGTCGCACCTGAGAGTGCTGTGGCATTTGGCCATTATCCAGTCAGCCTGACTGCATGGAGCGACGCAGGCCACGCACTTGACTGCGAGATTACGACTGCGCCGAAACTGGGACACCTCCATCATCCAGATATCATGCACGTAAACAGCAGCACACGCGCCTGCATATATATATGTAGCCAGCGTTCCTGTGATCCCATATATCCCGCGGGTGTTTATTGACGTTGCTGTGGATGCGCGTACGTGTATACTCGTACCGTATATAACTGTGCAGATACGAGTACAGCAGTTGCTGCAGGTGTTGTCAGTGCTTGTAATTGTGCTCTGTCATATTTATGGACCTGTCAATATTTACGCAATTCATTCCCCATCCTCTTCCCTTGCCAAGTTGCCCGGCCCGCCATAATTGCCCATAAGCACACTGTCCATGCTCTTGTGTAATTGTAAATTGTTTTATGATTCAGCCCGTTATTTCCTCAGCCCGACCGTACGTAGTAGTTACGTACCTTTCACTGCTCTTTTTCTGCTTTTTTAAAGCGATTTTTTAAAGCGCAGGCCACTGTGCTTTGCCATAATTTCTGTGATTTCCCACTGTCTGCACCCGTTGGCGTTGCGTAATGAGATGCGGAAGCAGGCCTGCATTGTTGTCGAATTATGGGAGACGTCCGTTTCCATTGGGAAAGCATCACAGCGGATGGACGCGCTGGGTTTCCGGTTAAATTAATTCCGCGGGTTGACGAACGTGCTGTGGGACTCTGGTCTTCTCCGCTCCGGATCCTTCCATGCTTGTTTATCCGTTTATTATGCCAGGCACTAGGCAGTGATAATTACGCAATCGTTTCTCGGCGAATCCTCGATCGACGCTCATGATCATCCTGACTGCTGCGTATCTGTAGATGGAGGGAACAGTTATGCACAGCAATCGCAGTAATATAACATACCTAATTATACGTGTTTGGTAGCCACCAGCGGATGCCTACAAGTACCTGGACTATCTTTGCAGACCCACACTACGAGTGGCTGTTTGCTACGGGTGTTAACGTTCACTTCATGAACCATGGGAATACGTTTTGTACGTTTTCTACACAATCCTCTTATGCACAATACGTCGTTCCGTTTTACACATTTTCTGCGCTTATCAGTTATTAAGTTTTGCGGTTGGTGATTATTCAGTTTTTTTCTATAATAATTTACAGCGTATTGTATCGGAAATACCGCTCAACTTCCTTAAGGTTGCTTTCCTTTTTCTTGCAATCTTACGTACACACACTTTTTCCCTAATGTACATATTTTGTACATTTGTACAGTATTAATTCTATACAGGGACGAATTAATTATTATTTTTTATTAATTTTAATTACTGTGTACACAGTACTTACTCTTGTTAATACAGTAATACTGTACCAACAAAGTGTGGTTGATGCTTGCGTGCGACGTATGTGGAAGACTGTACGTACGTGTTTACACGGGAATCTCTATGGATACTGCCATCATTACAACCGTTCTGTATAATTCTGCATTCTGCACTTGCCTTGGCCTTGCTACTGCTGGATGACCTTTCCCGACGCTGACCTTGTGCGCACGTGTGCAGCAACGACAGCGATGCCTTTATATTACTATGTGTAAGAACTAAGAATAACGTGACAAATGCTCAGCTATTATGCAGTTGATAACTAATGTTCGTTGAAAGTGACCCTCAAGTGACCGCTGGATAAAAGCCAGTCAGTCTGAGCTGACGACGCCCTTGAAGGCAAGCACAACATCAGTGACCTTTACTGTTCTTAATCACCGTGCTGTGGACCTTTGTGCATCCTTGGCCAGACAACAAGTCCTTGAAGATGCCCGTCAAACTGTGCATATGCCAAATATGCAACTGCGGGTAAGATGAGCTTAGAATACCATTATACTATCCCATACCGTCGAGATTTTTACAACTGCTGGCTTCTTTTGTCGCTTCATTGTCACTATGACCTTTTCAATAGCTGACCGCGTCATACAGTCATAATATTATTATTTCATACAGCACCGCGACCTCTTGCTTAAAATTAATGCATCAGCACAACATCGGCTAATATTACTCGTACGTACAATATCTAAACAAATTTATTCAGTACTAAGCTTGTACGTCGGTCATCGAGTAGCAAGTTAGCAACCCACGGATAAAACCGTTCACAGTGCAGTACTATCAATGCCATACTAATAGTAGATTCAAGGCGCCCGGCACAACTGTTTATGGTGCTATCCCGAATTATTACGAGTTGTAATTACAGTTCAAGATAACAGAAAGGTTGTCATCAGAGGCTCTTCATCGCCTTTATATACGTACATAAATTGCGTGCAATGGAGTTACACAAGCGTCCTTAAAGCGTCCCGCATATCATTGTAATTATCTGAGCATATTTTAACAACGATACCTGCGTGTTAAGCAACCTTCATAATCGGTGACTTAAAAGCCTGCAAGTGAAGCCCTTGTAGCTGTAAGTACAATTATGCATTTGGACACTGGCAGAAAACGCTGTTGATATATACAGTGGTATTTGCAATACATCCGCCGCTCGCAGTGTCACTGGAGATACAGAACCGTTCACATGCAGAGTGGTCAGTAAAGCGGAAGTAACGTGTTAATTTCGGTTGCTTATTCTGCAGACGCCACCGCTGCCCGCACCAGCCGACGCCGCGTCTGCTGCCGGACCGCGACACCCCTGCCTCCTCAGCGAGTACGGCTCGCGCTACACCGGCCAGCCCGGCGAGCACGCCCACCCCGTCAAGCCGCCGTCCGCCGCCGTCCGCGACGACAGCCCGATGGAGCGCCGCACCACGCACCAGGAGGACTTCGTGCCGCATCCGCTGCAGCGCCTGCAGGACTTCAAGCCGCAGCAGCTCTACCAGCAGGCCCAGACGCCGATGGACCTCACCAGCACCTACAACTCCCAGTACCTCCGTAGGTCCCGCACTCTACGCTGCCGGTACGCTGTGCTAAGTAATCATGTTCGCTTCCTTCGCTTTAGCCAAAGAAATGTCCCGCGCGCAGCCGTACAAACCGGCGCCGAGGCGCACCGGCGGCGGCAAATTCCGCGGTGACCCCACCTATAACGGTCAGTTTTATTTTAATTTATTTGTGTATTTGTAGTACATTTTAATTTTCAAATCGCGACATTACAGTCATAGTTCCATTAACTACGGCCATCAGTGCACAGTTAAGAATTAAAAAAACAACCAAAATCAGCATTATCAACCAGTTTGTTCTTTGTGTATTTAGTACTAATTTAACTTTATTTATTTTATTATTGGGGAATTAATTTTAACGTTATTATGGTAGCTATTTAACGTTATTATGGAAGCGTTCTAGCATTTATTTTCAGTGGCTCAAGTTCAGCTGCTATCTGCAACATTCTGTTATCAGGAATAAATTTTTTTATTTCGCCCTCCGCGATTGCGTGCTTTGGCAGTTTGGCTGAAAGTCCATTAATTTTTTGTGCTTGCTTAATTATGTTTGGCTGGCTGCCTTATGACTGAGTTGCTTGTGCATGCGCTTTGCAGCGGACTTTAAGCAGTGGCCGGTGATGCGGCGGGAAGTCGTGGTGACCCCCGCGGCCATTCCCCTGCCCACGGCCAAGTTCGGCAACCCCAGCGAGGCGCAGTCACGCTTCGTCCCCTTCCCGGAGGGCAAAGCGGCCGACAGCGCCAAGCCGGCCACCACCGTCTTCCACTCCAGCGACCCCTTCGCCGGCGAGACCACCCACAACGCCGACTACGTCGCCAAGCCCCTTTTCGACAAGGCCCAACGGCCGCAGATCGTCTACGAGCCGCCCACGGTGCCCCTGGACGCCAGCTCCTGCTACCAACAAAATTATACGGTAGCCGGCGTCATCGGCGTCAGTGTGTCCGTTTCTTGACCATCGTACTTGCAGGGCATCCCCGCGAAGCCGGCCGACAGCTGCAAGCCCGCCACCGCTGGCTACCGCTACGCGGACGTCCCCACGGGCCGCACGACGCACCAGAACGATTATGTGCCGGTGCCGCTGCCCAGCAAGGAGCCCAAGAAGGCGCAGGTGTACGCGCCCTGCGATGTCCCCATGGACCTGGCCTCCATGACCCACACCGACTTCCCCTACTGGAAGGACGCCCAACAGGCCGCGCCCTTCCGGCCCAAGCTGGGTCGGCTGGGCGGGGGCCGCTTCTACGGTAGGCTGTCTTGGCTTACGCAGAATTTTTAAACTTCAATATTAATATAACTTAAAAACATAATATTACACGAGTAAAACATATACGAAATAACATAAATCTTAAAAACATATACGAAAAAATTAACTTAAAAACATATACTCGTATTATGCAGATATGTATGTACGCATACGTATATATACGTATATATAAGTATATATTTAAATATATATTAGTATGTATATATTTATATACGTATACATAAGTACTCGTACAGTATTTACTGTATATCGTATGTAACGTGCAATACATCTTTGTACATAATATATAAACAAAATAATATATGCACATATCCATATTATAATTTTTTGTTGTACATATTGCATATCTCAGAGTATTGCATAATATATAGATATTAGCTACAATATATTATGATAATTATGACTATGTAAACAAGTATGCAAATATATAATTCAATAGACATAATAATTTTATGTACAGAATATACGTAAGTATATTGTACAAAATGTACAGAGGGTGATTTCGCAATATGCTTCCAGCACGGACACAAAGTTGCAGTAATTCTCTCCCTTGTTCTTTCCTTCACTTCTTGTCGCTTAAAAATACTTCAATATGTGCTTTATAATTCATGATTAGTTGAATTCGAATACAAAAGTAAGTGGCACTCAAAAGTGATTTTAAAGCGGAACGCCCAGTTTTCCAAACTAAAACAAGTTTTTGACGAGGAAATCTTTTTGCCAGTTTCCTTATTTTCTGAAATTTGACACAGACCATCGCAATCGGTGAGGCGCAGATGTAGCTTCTTTATTCGGACGGGAGATACAAAATTCCGTGCTGCCGCTTTTAAATGTCGTATTAACAAAAAATCAAAATTTGGTAAAAAATGAAAACGAGTGATGTTTGTTTTCCGAAATTATTTACCGGGACAATAATGCAGTGCTTGTGGTCTCTCCCAGTGTTAAAACCACCGTAGATATCTACATTAAAAAGTCGCTCAAAAAACACTTCTCAGGAAAAGCAATCTGGATTTGCAGCACGGGGAGGAACGCAAGGGGAACAGTCAAAATGGCTATCTTCCAGTTCACGAAGCTAACACAGCGTGCCAGTGCCTAGAATCTTACGAAGCCAGGTGTTTTCTGAAGGCCACATAATGTAACAGTTCACTAAACCTATCCATAGATTATGAATTGATGACGATTTTTAGCAAATGGTAATGCAAAGAAAAAATTTATAAATGTTACAGTGTTGCGCACAGACCCTTGTCGGTTTGCAAAATCCACCGTATTCTAAATTGTTTTCATTTGTTATAACGCTAAAGAAAGGGATCAAACTTAACGGCTCTAAGCAAACATACGCAGCTAAGGATGGCAATAAAATCATAAAGAAATTAAAGAAAGTGGAAGCTTGTATACCCTGCTTGTATATGTATTGAGTAATATAGATACAAAATTAATGCAGTGTGCAATGCGCGCGCCGTGTTGTAGACACCACCACCCACCACACCGACTTCACGCCCAAAGCCGGCGACCCGGCACGGAAGGTTCTACCGCAAGAAGCGTGGACGGTGCCGGCGCACAAGTTCGACCACCTGAGCGAGCACCAATCGCGCTTCCAGGGCCAGGCAGGACCGACGGCCGACAGCGCCAAGCCGGCGGTGACCGTGGCGGGCGGCGGCGACTTCTGCGGGGAGACCACGTACGAGCTGGACTACCAGCGCAAGAAGCACCAGTGCCCCGTGCTGACCATCAACAAGACGCACGACTTCGTCGAGGAGAAGGGCCAGCACCGCTTCTACGTCGACAAACCGGTTTAACGGATTTTTGTTTATTCAGACCCTGGTGTGGTTCGGTACACCTGCTTGTTCTGCATGTGATTTTTATTTTATTTGCATAATTGTTTCCGCCCGATCAGCTTCACTCCCTTGAGTTCTGTGTAGTGTTGTGTTGACCGGAAGCGACCGGTTACCTGTACTGTGCACAACTGAGTGGCGAAATTAATTATCAAATTCTGATTGGGTGCCTGTTTTTGCTCAGACAACAACATTCTATCGGGCTCGGACCCGGCGGTGCTGGACTCGCTAACCCACGAGCAGTTCCCGGCCTACTCGACGTCCGGGCGAGCGTCGCGCGCCCGCTTAATCCGGCGCGCCAGCGAGGGCTTCCTGCTCGGCACGGAGTCGCCCAGCTACCATACCACGTTGCAGGACACCTACCCCTCGCATCCGCCGGACGCCCTCGTACGGCAGCATCGTGTGGGTGACGCCCTCGCTGACCACGTGCTGATCGGCGACCCCTCCCAGCGGGACGCCCTCGTCTCCACCAACCACACAGACTACCTCCCGTACGACGTGGCGCGCCGGAAGAAACAAGCGCCACTCGATCTGCTCAATCACAGTGCTTTCTCACTTGGCTTCGGCAGTGGCCAGCCGCTGACCTCGACCAACCACGCCGACTTCCCGGCGTACCGCGTGACCGCCCAGCTGCGAAACAAGCCGGTGGATCTGCTGAACCAGAGCGGATTCGCGCTGGGCGACGACGCCGTGGATCTCCAACGATACCGGACATCCGCGTCGGACTACTTCCAAAAGGGCACGCCGGTGTCCGGAGGGCGGAAGCGGCCGGTACGGGATCTCTTCCGCTCCAGCAGTGGGCTGCTTTTTGGAGGCAGCGCCCGCTCAGCGTCGCGCTTTCTCACTACTTCCCAAAACGCCTACCAATCGATACCGGCGGGTGACAGGAACGCTGCCATCCGCGGCCGCAACGTCTTTCAGGAGACCCAAGATGCTTTCGGTAGGCTTCCACAGGAAGCCAGCGCGATGGGAGGCACGACCGCTTCCCAGGCTTTTACAGGCGTGGCCGGGGCGGAACGCGCCCGCCCGGTGCAGCGCGATTTATTCCGGCAGACGGAGGGCTTCGCCTTGGGCTACGAGGACGACGAGGAATCCCCGCGCTACTCCCGGTTGGGAAAGGAGCGGAGGGCGCGCAGTGGAGACTTCCGAGGCAACCGCCCAGCGGAGGCGGTGGCGGAGAGGGCCGCGGGGGTGGCGTCTGGCTTCGGTCGGAGGCGGCTGTTTGAGCCGTCGGTGCAGTTTGGAGAAGAGGCCGGCTCGGAGGCGGAGGAAGACAATTACTCCGATGCATACCGCTATTCGAATAAGAGGTTAGTACCGCCTAAAAGTCACCTATATATGCAGTGGCTGAAGTGAGTTAACTGTTGTTTGACGAAAACAGCGGCGCTTCGTTCTGAATAATTAAGCAGCTAGTGGTGACCTTTAATGCATATATCTACAGGCGAATTGAGAGTGAGAGCCGAAACGGGGCGGAGGATGCGCGGAATGCATGGGCGGTCAACGAGCGCGACAGACTGGACGCAGCGGAGCATCAGCGCACGGTGAAACGGCTGCGGGAGGAGTTGGCTAAAGTGGGCAAAATGGACGCCAACGGCTTCCTGTGGTTTCCCATTTCATCCGCCGACGCCGATGCGGAAACGTAAGGCTTGCTGCTTGCCTGTTTCTTTCACGATCGGCAGCTACTGAATTGATCAATAACAAAACTGTTGCAGAAACGAGAAGGATGCAGCCAGCGGAATGGCGTCAAGAGCGGAGCGCAGTGAAGCGGAGGCGCTGCTGCCGGCGTGGGCGCTTCGGGAGGCGCAGGCGGCAGCGGAAGACAGACAGACGCGCAAGCGAGCGGCCAGCTTCGGCGGCGGGCGGCGGCCGACAGAGGACGAGGCTAGAGTGGAGCCGCCGCGGGACCGATCGATACACACTGTGACGCACACCCGTACGACCAGCGCCGCGCCTGGCCAACTGCCATCTATCCAGCCAGCCACACACGCAGCCGCTGCCTGGCCCGCCAGAGAGAGTCAGTCAAAAACAACTGTAACCGGCTACTTACAAGATTGCTTACACTAGTCATTAGCATTTTTCTCATGCGCTACCGAACACGTACTTTCTTCTTATCTGCACAGTACTCATATAAATATCTACCCATACATACTGCAGTTAGTCTGCACTGACTGCACATATGCAGTGCGTCCTCACGCATATCATATTATATGGACCACATCGATCGATTGCACGTCTCGGCTTTTCAACTTCCAAGCTGGATACATTCACGGAGACGTTTTTTTATACGATATTGATACAATTACATTCTATCTGCCTTAGCGTTTGATTTGCCTATCGAAAGCAAGATACTAATTTGATTTCCGGCTGCAATCTAAACTCTGTATGTTCATGCTGTGTTGCTAGACGGTGAAAGAGGCGACGTGGCCAGTCCCTACCCGGACTCCATGGACAGCGGCCGCCTCGGACAGGCCCTGGACTCGTTGGAGCGGGACCGCAGCGCCTGGCAATCGGGTCAGGGCTCCCCTGCCGGCCGGGAGGCACGGGCGGCCTCGGCGGACGCTGCCGGCCGTGACTGGGCGCGCATCCAGCTGCCGCGGTTGATCCCGGTTCCAGGTCCGGTTAAGGCCGACGGACAGACCTCCACCGACCACCGGGAGGCGACGGCACAGGCAACGCAGGTGGAGGCGCCGACCAGTCCCGGTCGGAAGAAAGGTAGTTACTTATATATGTATGGACGCTGGAATATACATATTACTTGATGGTGCATTGTAGGTAAAGGACGGGTGTCGCGTTCGACGTCCATCACCGGCAAAGAAGCGGAAGCAGCCGGGACGACCGACGCCCCAGTCAGCGCTCGCTCGCGGCGGACATCGCGCGCCGACAGTCTGGGCGCGGAGACCGGCAAGTTCAGTCCGACGGCCGCCCGCCGCGGTCGCCGACGCATCGGCGACAGCAGCCAGCGCAACCAGAATCCGCGGCACACGGCGATGGAGGGCATCCTGGACCACGGCTTCACCGAGCAGACCACCACGAGCCAACAGGCCTTCGCCGAGAAGACACTGGTGCAAGGCAGCGACAGGCGCCGTATCCGCGGCTCCCGCCCACCGGCCGGCAGCTTCGAGGTGACCAGCCAGCCGGTGCAGCACAGTCCGCGGTCCGGCCCGGTTAAGACCGAACTTAGTGAAGCCGGCGTAGTCAAGCCAGCGCGTTCACCGGGACCGGAAGTGCCCATCCACATCGAGCAGCGCCGCGTGGAGTACCAGACGGTCGGCCCGGACTGGCAGCCGACGCAGCCCATTCGCTATGCCGACAATCTAACGCTGGACAAAACAGCCGGCTTCCCGGGCCGGACCACCACCAAAGACGATTACGCGCTGCGGGAATTGGTGGACGGGAATAAAGATCGACTGCGCGGGCACAGTTTGGACCGGAAACTGGCCGCTAGCCAGCTGGGTGAGGTCCTGGCCCAGCCGGGTCAGAGTGAGGCGGACCAGAGGAAAAGCGTGCAGCAGGCTTACAGCGCAACACCGGCACAACTAATACGCCCCCAGGACAACCAAGTGCTCAACGTCGCGCCGGACGACCGAAAAGTGGCCAACCGTTCGGTGAGCCAGGACACTTACCAAGGGTTGGCAAACGTCCAGCGACCACAGCCGGTTCTTCAGACTGACAACTTAACGGTTGGCGGACTGGGCAGTGACGCAGTGACCGGCGTGTCGGCCAATCAGGAGACATACCAGGGCCTCCAGCTTCCCGAGGAACGAGTCGTGGCCGGGCGAAAGGCGGACACCTGGGTGCTAGGAGACCGGGACGGAGAAGAGCCCCGGCACTCGGTCAACCAGTCGACAATGCAGACGTTCCAAGCCGGCATGGAGCGGTCTCTTCCGTTGCGGAGGCCGGACAACCTCGGGGTTGACACTTCCGGTCAGCCCATGCCGAGCCAATCGGTTACGCAAGAGGCTTACGCAGCGCAAGGAAGCGGGCTGCAACGGCCGGCGGCGATCCGAAAAAGTGATACCTTGCATCTTGGAGACAGCACTAGTAATCAAGAAGCAGCGAGATCCTTAACCCAGGAGACCTTCCAATCACTTCCGGCGGGCTTCGAGCGGCCAGCAGCCGTTAGGAAGAGCGACACACTGAGTCTCGGCGATGCGGCGTTGTTGGGAGCAACAGCTGCGTATCAGTCGGTCAACCAGCAAACCTACCAAGCGCACTCAATCGGCGTTGAGCGCGCACTTCCGGTGCGGAAGGAGGACACCCTCCGCCTGGCTGACTCGCAGGCGTCGGGAGCGGCCACCCAGTCCGTAATGCAGGAGGCGTATCAAGGCTATTCCACGAACGCTGAGCGAGCCTCTCCGCTGCCGAGACCGGACACCCTGCATACGCTGGCTGACGTGACCAACGGTCAACAACAGTGGAGCTCCGTTTCCCAGGAAGCCTACCAAGCGCACCAGTCGACAGCGGAACGACCACTTCCCTTCCGCAAAGCGGACACACTGCGCATTGGAGAAGGCGGGGAGGTGAGCCAGGCGATGAGCAACAAGTCGGTTAGCCAGGAAGCTTACCAAGGCCAGTCGGAGGTCGAGCGTGCGGTGCCGGTCCGGAGGGATGCGGCACTGACCCGGATCGGCGACGAGAGCGCTGTATTGGCCGGCAGATCTGTTAGCCAAGATGCCTACGGCGCCTTCAATGCGGCACAACAGCAAGCAGCCCGACAGGCGCCAGTAATCCCACAGTCTTCCTTCTCCCTAAACGACCAGCCCGTGGACATGCAGCCGGCGCAGACGCTGACCCAAGATTCCTATCAATCCGTTAATGGCAACGCCCCAGTGCGACCGCCGGCATTCCGACCGCCCTTGGCCGTCGACATCTTCAACCGGGACATGAGTGACTGGGAGCCAATGACGACCAACGCCGAGACCTATAAGGACACCGGCCTGGATGTTGTCCGTCCGCAGCGTCCCGGCCGGGCGCGCGATGCTGGAGTATCGGACTTAATCGGACCGAGCAGTGGCATCACGGCCGAATCCTCGACGAGCACAGCGTTTCGGCAGTTTGATCCGTTCGATCCTGCTGTCCTAGCCGCAGCCAGACCCAACGCTGTCCGGCGGCGGTCAGCGGAAGCGCTTCTCGGGGCGGCTGACGCTGAGACGGGCTGGCTTACAACATCCCAAGAGGTAAGTGGACGCTTTTCAGCGTTGGCTTTATTTATATGCGGCTTTCTTATGACAGGTATACCGAGACGTTGGCGCGGTTGACCGGGTGGTTAACGGGAGGAAGCCTCCAGAGAAACTGCCCGGTATCTTCCCCGGAGACGCCGATAACGAGAACCGTCCAGCAGAAAGGTCACGCATGCAGGAAGCGTACCCGGCGCATTCCGTTGACGCCATAGCGCAGGCGCGCCCCGACGCATTCCGCCCGCAATCCACGTTGACCTTTAATAACACCCCGGACGCCGCCGCCCTGGGAGGGGCAATCGGTCGCCAGGATTACGGCCGCTTCACCGACGCTGAGATGCGGGAAGCTCGAGCAGTGCCCTTCTTGCCGGTCGCCGACCACGCTAACCTTATCTTCCCGCCCACCGTGGGAGGGTCGATGCAATCTACTTCGCAGCAGGATTACGTTGAATTCCCAGCGGAAGCGGCCGGTCGAAGTCGCGCACAAAAGGTCATTCACGCGGATAACTTGCGCAGCGAGGCAGCAAAAGAGGGCAGCGCTGATCAAAGTGTCTCGCAAACGACGTATACTGGGGTACAGCAAGATGACCGGGCCAGGGCGTTTCTTCCACAGGATGAGTTGCAGCGGATTGGAAGAGCGTCGCAAGGCGAAGCTGACCGGATGCTAACGACCTCCCAGCAGGATTATACGGCCGGGGATCTCCCGGCGCGATCTCGTCCGGTGATCTCCAAGGGAGAACTGAATAACCTTTTCGACGGCACGGAAAACAATGAGCGCCTGCAGTCCCTGGCGCAGGACACCTACGTGACCTTTCCCGGAGCGCAGCCCGCTAGGGCCATCCGTCCGGTTGACCGCCTGCTGACGGCGATGGGCGCTACTGCCCTGTCGACGGTCAGTCAGGAGGCATACAACGCCTCCGCGTTGGCCAATGCCCGGCGCACTCCTATTCGCCCGCATTCCGCCCGGGACATCTTCAACAAATCTACCCGCGCCGCTCCGACGCGCACCACGAATCAGGACGCCTACACGTACCGGCAAGACGACATGCCCAGCGTGCCGGGTAATCGTCTGACCCGCTACGACGCCGCCGACAACCTCCTGAACCGCTCGGACCTCCCTCCGGCCACCTCGGAGAGTCAGGACGCCTTCGCCGGCTATGGAGATACTGGCGAACGTCGGACATTGGTCAGACCACAGGATAATCATCAGTCCTTCCAGTACAGTGACGCAGCGGTGACCTTTCCGCAATCATCCTCCCAGGAAGCGTACAGCGTGGTCAATGGGCGACCGTTGCGGCGTCCACCACCAGCCCGACGGCCACTTCCCAACCAGAACGTTATCTTCCCCGACAACGTCCCCGGGGCGGCTGTGCTCTCGGAGACACAGTCGGCCTATCAGAACACCAACGGAGTCGTCCGACCTGCCGCCATCCGTCAACAGTCAACGTCTAACCTCCTCAACGGCTCCGATACGGACAACGCACAGCAACGGTCGGTGTCGCAAGATGCCTATGGTCCGCCTGCGGCCTCCAACTACGCCAGATCCCAGGCGTCCGATCGCCAGCGCCGCCGTCGTCGCGAGTGGCGGGAGCTGATTTCCGAGCCGAACTCGGTGCGCAGTGCCGGCAGTGGACGGTACACGCGACAGTCGGCGCGGACCTCGGACGCCAACCCGCTGCAACTGCCTCCCATCGAGAACGGAGGCCCCGCTCGCACCATGTTGACCAGTAGTCAGTCGGCGTACGGGCATCCAGGAGCAGTTGTACGCTCGTCGGCTGGCAGCCGGGCGCAGATGATGCGGCAGTCCAGCTCGGGTGTCATCCAGACGACAGGGGGCGCTGCGATCGGACCGGCGGTCAGCGTCACGCAGTCGGCATTCACGGGGCAGACGGCCGACCGAGTGCAGCCGATCCGGCACGTGGAGACCAGTGTCGGCGCGCTGCTGGCCGCCGGCGGAAGCGGTGGCCGGGGGACCACCACCAGCAACGAGGCCTTCCGTGACTTCAGCGCGGACCTGGCCGGTGTCAGGCGCTACCGGCAGCGCGCCAATTCCCAGCCGCCGGCCCTGGTGGACTCGGTGCAGTTGGGCAGTGGGAAGGAGGCGCCAACCACCTCCGTCACCCAGCAGGCCTTCAAGAGGTACGTCGTTATTGTACTGCCCAGTGACCTTTACCTGAACTTTCTCCGTGTGCTAGCTACGACGTGTCCGCCATGGATCGCGCCGTGCCGGCACCGCGACCGGACCGGTTGGCCCGGCTGAACCCCATCACGGGCGAGGTGCAGCTCTTCAAGCCGCAGCTGCAGGCCGACCGGACGGGCCAGACCGGCGTCCGCCTCGTGCCGGTGGAAGGCAAGGTGTGTCCGGCGGCGCTGCTGCTGTCGGGATCGACGGAGACCAATACCTGGAAGTTCCTCGGCCAGGAGTTCGGCCACCACTTCTACCGGGTGGACACTTAATTGATTTGCCTACATGTACATCGTGAACTGAATGCTATCAGCTGAGACACTGCACGAACTGCATCAATTAACAGCATCTAGTGCAGCTGTGCATTAAGTGGTGCGCATACCGGTAATTATTACTGTAGATTTAATTGCCGATTCTCCGCTGACTGCCGTGTGGATAAAATACACATTACCAGCCTACAGTGTCCCTTTTACCCGAAAGCGGGCAGTTTTTTAAACACAAAATCTAAAACTGTTTATAATTTGATTCGCGAAGCAGCCCGACTTCGCACGTTTTTTTGTTCTGCCTGGAGTCGCGCTTTAATGATAATGACGTCCCGTAGGCTCGTATAAGCAGTGCAACGCTGAAATTCCCTAGGTGCTCTTAATAAAGGTGCGTAATTGCATTAACCCAGTCGACTGTTGAATTAAAAATGATCACGATGCAATTTCACTGCAGATCAGTGCGCACAGTATTTCAACATCTATTTTGTTTTTATAATTATGATGATAATGCAACTTGATGCTCGTATAGTTGTCGAAAGTCATAACAATATGGTAACGAAATTGCGTACATCATTACATGTAAGAACAAGCATTCGTATTAAGTGCCGGCGTTCGTATCGCCAACATTATTTTTATACACGTTTTGTCAATAGGCAAAAGAACCAATACTGTCATAAATAGTTTGTTTGGCAAAAGTTCAGGCACTGTCAGCGGCACTAATTAAAAAAAATGTAAATTAATTAATAATAACAGTTAAAAAACGCAGTGCAAAACAGTCACTCCTAACGATTTTAAGTTCTAAACTTCTAAGTTCTAACCATAAGCCGTATTAACTAAAAACTTCCGGTTCGCTCGCTTCACATGGATTTCCGTTAGCGCTATTAAATGCACTATAATTCGCCGATTTGTGCTATGAAGCTTCGTGAATGGCTGGAACGGCAAAGCGTGGGCCGCACTCGGATTGGCCACGCCCACCGAGCCCACGCTACCGGCCAATGCGAAGCCCCGCCCCGCTCCACTGTGTCAGAATGTCCATGTTGCCTTTGCATCGCCTGCTCGTGTGACTGTGGAGCGGGCATGAGCGTGCATTTTGCATTGAGCCTGACCGAGAGCCGAGAGGCAGCAGCTTGTTTATCTCATTCATTAGCGGTGCACTGTCAAAATAAAATTCGGATGAAATTGATCGACAGCGATAGACCTGTTTATCCGCATCCTGGTCTTCCAATTCTCCACGTTGTCCTGGCACGATTTTAGTGTTCATCCGCTCGGTGCTGGCTTGGCTGCCACTATAAATTGCGCCGAGGAACGCCGACCTGGACTGGAAATTGACATTTATTCGTCAGTAATTATAAGCTGTGCGTGTAATCCGTTCTGCTCCGTTGCGTTGCTCAGCGCTGAGCACAGCCATCGCGCAGCACACCATCGAACCGCGGCTAATTCCCGCCAGCCAAGTGTTTTCTCCTCCTGTCTCTGCTGAATAATTTAATACGTCTCCCGGGCGGAAAAGGAATTGCGGTGAGCGTAAGGACACGTTAAATGAGTTGGTTGGGATGCCGATTTTCTTTATTGTTTCACGCTTGAGCTCCTTCTGAGCGATAATTGGCGTGCGGGGCCTGTTTCCCTGTACCGTGCAGGTTGTTGTTAATTAGACGAACAGGTGCGCACTGTTCTGTGCAGGCGCCATATTTTCGCTGCAGAAACCGAGATCAGGTGCGTTGTTAACTGTCAGGCGCCAACTGTTTTCTTACCTTCTTTTCGAACTACCAGAAAGATCTTTCATAAATTATAATGTGTAAATACTGAATCCAGTTTTTTTTACGAACAATCATTTTCAAATTTATTGCGTGGAGTTTCCGTGACCGAACATTGTGTTTCGCACGATTAGCAGCGTAACCGTTTCAAGATACTTTCAATAATTACAATTGATAATTCTAGAAATTTGTGATTTTTTCCGGAACGATTTCGCCGAGTATAGAAGCCTGGTTGTGTCAGACGCTCCGGTTTATTTATAGCTGTCGAGTCCCGCAATTTTGACGAATCACACAGATACTGAGATACAGGTGAGAAAACAGAATAGCGCAAACTAATCGCAATCGGGTGTACTGTATTTTGTGGAGGGCGTTGAAATTTCGAATCTGATTAAATTTCTACTGTAGTGTTTCGCAAGAAATTGCTTGCATACATAGCAGAAAAGCCTGCGCTGGTATACGGCTATTTTAAATGATTCAGTACAACGATTACTGTAATTTTCGTCAATTAAAATGACAACTAGATTAGTGCCTGTATTTGGAAAGGTGTTTTTTGGAGAAAATGCGGCACTGCAGATTCAGTGCACACAGCCATAGCCCATAGATGCGCTGTTACGGGGAATGGGAAGCTGTTTTGTGAATGGAAGTACCAGCAGTAGCAGTCGTAGTAGTGAGGCAGGAAATTGTGTCCAGCTGTGTCGGCACTGGTAGCTGCTGTTGCAAAGTGCTGACGTTTCGAAGTTGTGCGATAAGGACAGGACGGAAGGTGCAAGCTGCTGACAATGGCTGCTCAAGTGGCCTCCTTCCGGTTGCAGTTATTTGGCCTGGGCCATCGCAGCTGGCGCGTTAGACGGATAGATAGATGTGCAAACAGTGTGCGATTTCTTCCAGGGTTCGGTTCATGATCATTTAATGCAGGCTGACTGGCCGCTGCGGCCTGTAGCCCTGCACCGTGTAGTGAGTGGGTAGTTGAATAAGTTTGCGCTGACGTAAGCAGACACAACGCGTGCCCGTTGAGTGGATCGCTTCGTCAGGGCATTGTGGCGCAAACGCGTGTGTAAAGGGCGAATTATCGCAGTAGAAGCATCGTAGTATTAGACGTGTTAGTAATTGTGGCCGCGTGGTTGCAGGTGGAAGATGGCCAGCAGCGGAAGTCGTCTGTGGAATTTCTTCAAGTCGCGCGTGTCCCTGCCGCACGGACAGCCGGCCTCGCTGCTGCAACTGCAGAAGGTACGTACTAGTCACAGCGTCCCGCTGCTCCCGCCGTGATCATGGGCCCATGGCGGCGGCAGCGCACTTGTTCATTTCCGCGCTTGCCAGTGAGTAATTTGCATACTCATTCACTCACACACAGCCAGCTGTCTTTGTTCTCTTCCCGTCACCATGCGGCGCGCTCATCGCTGCTGATCGTTGCGTAATCATCCTCCTCGTGTTAGTCAGCCCGTTTCGCGCCTTTCATCTCCTAGTATTTAAGGAGGCGTCCGCGCTGCATATTAAAAGAAAACGTTTTATCTCTTTATGTAACAAAACGGTCGGGAAGGATGTTGTTTCGGTTCAGATGGAAAGAATATGGGTTATACATGTGATAATTATTTTTACTAACATCGATATATTGCACAAATAACTTACAGTCGGTACAGACTGCCGAAAAAAGCTAAATTTTATGCATAAATTTACGAGCAGTAATTCGTGTATTGATGTAAAAATATGTCTTCCTTCACGTCAGCATGGCTCATATTTCACCGGTTGTGACTTCCGATTACTACTGATATCATTAGACATAATTGTTGATTACGTAAACGAGTGCACGGTGCAGTAATTACTGATTACCATTGATTTGCGCTTTCTCAGTGCTTTCTTTCCCATTCGTTACGCTGTTGCGAATATGTATCGGTTTCACTCAGAACTCGTTGGAGGAAAAAGGTTAAAAGTAAGGCCAAATGATAACAAGATGCTTTTGAGGGTTTGGTGCGGTTTAGCGGTAGTAATCTGGTGACATTCTTGAAGGAGAAAGTGATAACAGGACTGGAGTGGCTGGCTGACAGAAGTATTGCACTGGTGTTGTGTACCGTGTGGCATGCTTAATGGTTGACGCATAGAAACGGCATGACTAACGACATGATTGTATCCTTGCAGGACATCCAGTGCGGCGTCCCCGAACACCCGACGGCGCTGGCCTACGACGCGCCGCTGGACTTGCTGGCCATTGGGACGGCCTTCGGACTGGTCAAGATGTGAGTGTGCGCCTTGCCTTGTTGTTACTTGTTGCGGCTTGTCATACGAAGCACGATGAATAGCGGCGCTGGTGAATGGTTTGGTTTGTGTGTAACGTACACAAGTTAAGCTTGGGAGTGAAAGCCGGCACAAAGGCGCGTGTTTTGCTTGGAGTGGGCCGGTGAAACAGGTTTTCTTTCTCTTTCTGCCGTCCCCGCTAAGAGTCTAAAGACGCTGGCGTGTTTGCTGAGCACAAGGGCCCAGCTGGTGGTTGTCGTCGCGAGTGGAGAACGGCGCTCCTCGTTGACCGGGGCTGCCTGCTTGTTGTGTAGTTATAGAGAGGGATTGTTGACGGCCGGATTGTTGTTTGCCAGGTGGTTTTTGTGGTTGTGCCGCGGCTGTATCGAGTTGCATTGTTGGCGGGCAGCCTTCCGTGAGATCGATGCGATTGCGAGTCTTGTCAATGGGGGCTCTGTGTCGCGGCTGAGGCATGCGTAAGTAAGTAAGGCCAGGCCGCTTATCGCTGCGTGCCGGCTGCCGATGCCGGAAATCGCACTCCACTGCTGCATTCAGCGATAGTATGCAGATACTACTGGCTACAAGTTGCTTCTCATCTTGTCGTGGCTTGTTGCACAATGACCCCTGTGTCAGCGGCGACTGTCGCGACTCGACAGGATAGTCGACACTGCGAGCTAGTTGGCTGTCTTTGTTTACTTGTTGCACATGTGTGCGTGCTGGATTGCGTGTAATCCTGCCAGCCAGAGCATCATCAAAAGGCCTGCAGGGTCCAGTTCGTTTATTTGCCGTTTTCTATCCAGTTCTCCTCTAGCGGCAACGCAGGCCGGCGTCAAGGCGCTGTCTCTCTTCGGGCAAATTAACCATCATTGCGCTAATGGTGCATCTTCCTGCTCGACCTTATCCTGTGAGTTCAGAGAAAGCATCTCGTCAGCAAAGCGGCGACAACTGCCGCACTTCGGAGTAATAAAAGCAGTGGTGAATAAAGATAATCCATAGACGCCTATTTTCCTCGCACTTTAAACTACTATGCTTTGATGAAACATAATTTAGTTTTGTAAAAATTCACTTGTAGTTTGGGGGCACCGGGTGTGGAGATCGATTACCATCAGGAAAAAGATACTCCCATTAAATTCCTCTTTTTTCTACGCACCGCGGTAAGCAAATCTTCGGTTCTCAAGTACTATTAAAGTGCTGTAATTTTGACGACGCTGTGTGCTTGATGCAGGGACGTTTGTTGGTCGTCTACGAAAATGGCTTGTTGGAGCTGTTGGAACTGCGCACCGTCAACGAGATCTCGGAACTGCACCTCGTTAAAGAGACCCATTCCTCCAGGTATAGAGCCATCTGTTGTTAAACCAAATGTCGCTTTTGTATAATCTTTTTCCTCTTAGACTGGAGCATATTTCCTGCGCTACGCTGGTTGCCGATACCGCGTACATCGGGACGGAGAAGGGCGCGTTGCTGTCCGTGCTGATTCCGTCGTTGGAAGTGCAAGACGACAGCGAGCGACTGGACTATGCCGCCGTGACCCAGTACGAAATTGGCCTTTTATTCTTTAAGCAAGATGCCGACAATGTGTGCTGTTTGTAGGAAAGAAACGCTTGTCAGCAGCGAAGGCGGGGCTGCGGTCGAGAAAGTGGAGAAGAAGACGGAGGAAGTGAAGGCTGCGGCCGTGATTGCTCTGGCCGGGCATCCGTTGCAGTCCAACGTGTTGGCCGTGGGGATGGCCGGGGGACGCGTCCTCGTCTGCGACATGGCCGCCAGAGTGCTCCTGAATTCCTTCCATCATGACCAGGTCAGCCGGCTAACAGTATGCTGCATAGGACTGAAGAAAAATGAACTTTTTAAATTTTATTCCCTCACTAATTTTCTATTATAAATACTCATATCAGTTAGTAATTACTGGTATATCGTTATTTTTAGCAGTTTTTTTATGAATTCAATAGTTTTCTTGCGCAGTGACGTTATCTCGCATTGAATTTTCAGGACGTGACGGGCTTGACATGGATGTCGAACGGCGCAGCGCTGTACGCGGCGTTTGGCGACGGCAGTTATCTGAGTTGGGACACCGCGGATAACTCGGTCCGCGGCAAACCAGTTATCCCATACGGTGAGTTGGGGTTAGGTGAACAATTGATCGAACTGCGCCATCCAGTGTGCTGCTCGTAGGGCCATTTCCTTGCTTGCCGCTGAAGAAGATTATTGTCCATTCGCACGGCGCACCCGAGTAAGTTGACTGCTTTTTCTTCCTGCTTCCTTAGATAAGCGAATGTGTTTGGTAATACAGTGAGCCGACCTCGTGGGTCATCTTCGAGGGAGGACTGCCGCCGCGCTTCACCCAGCACAGCAGTCTGACCATCTCGCGCAACGACAAACAGGACGTGCTGGAGTTCCCGGCGCCCGTGGTGGATTACATTCTCTTACACCAACCCGGCGGTAAATTCCACCAGCAGATTCTTGTGATTTTATTCCTTAACGTTTCTGCTGCAGACGCGACGTCCGTGCCGCACACGCTGTTGGTGCTGCTGACCAACCAGCTGGTGGCCGTCGACCTGACCGCCGACAAGTTCCCCGAGATGAGCGTGCCGTACCTCTTCAGTCTGCACGCGCCCCTCACCGCCTTCCGCTACTACAGCCAGGTGCCGGGCGCGCTCTTGAAGGACCTGGCCGACATCTCGTCCAAGCCCTCCGAGCTGCGTCCCTTCGGCGGCTTCTCCCACAAAGTCTCGCAGCGGGTAGGTGCTAGCTTCTTTACTCGCCTCGTTTATTCCATGTTGCTGACGCTTTTCTTTGCGCAGGAGTGGCCGATTCGCGGTGGGCGTCGCAACGCGGACACGGACTCTTCGGGCGATCTCCTGTTGACCGCGTAAGTTGACACTAACATTGTAAGACGCAGTATTTTATAGGAAATCGACATGTGCGTATTGACAGGCATGGTGACGGTTCCGTGCGCTTCTGGGAGGTGTCCGAGGGACGGGTGCGCTTCCTGCACCGGGTGTCGCCTCCCAGCCGCTATTACTACTTCGACCAGGAGAACGTGGACTATACCGATGATAATTTCGACGTCTGGCCGCCGTTCCGCAAAGTACGCGTTTGCGCACGTGTTAATAGCATTAAAATTAGTTTTAATAAATAGAATTGAGTGTTTTGCAGTACGGTGTGAATGCGGCGGACATGTGCGACCAGCGTCTGCGCATCGAGCACCTGGCCTTCGATCCGTGCTCGCGCAGTTTGGCCGTCGCCGGACAAGCCGGTCGGGTCATGCTCTACACATTCAACGCGGCGTATGCTGTTGTCGATTTCCAGGTTTGTACCGAATTCATCCAAAGACCTATTAATAAAAGGAACAGTGTGTCAATTTATTAATTTACTCTTCTGGACTAAATTCTATCCTATTCTTCTGTATTGTTTTCATAATTGAATAATTGTAATATTTCGTTGGCTGATTGCAGACAATCGGCGTGCAGTTGGTGGGCGAGGAGTACGATTACGTGTGGCGCGGATGCCAGCCGCTGCCGCACCGCAACGGCAATCTGGAAGATTTCGCCGGATTCCAAGGCCAGTTGAATGTGCAGCTGTATCCGCCGTCACAGATCACCGCTCTCGATCTGCACCCGCAGTGGAAACTGTGAGTTCTTTGTTATTATCCACTCGATAATTATTAAAAATGCTGTATTATTCTGTAGTGGACAGGTCACACACAGTAATTACGAGCCTTCGAAGGCTGAAAGGAAGTAAATAAATTATTCAAAATTTGATTAAAAGTAATTGGATAATACTTTCAAATGATCCTTAAGCATATCTCTATGTGGAATGTCATAAATGCATTGGTATTCCCATGACAGACTGGCTGTGGGAACGGGCTACGGCTTCGCGCTGATCGACTACACCAACAACGTCAGCGTCTTCTCGCAGTGCACACTGGACCGCGGCGAAGAGGGCGGCTTCCTCCACTCAGCCGCCAACGGGGGCAGTCTGAGTCTGCAGCAGAAGGCGCGGCTGGCCGGCGACACCCTGCGCCGTTCGCTGCGCCGCATTCCGCGGCCCCACCTCCCGCTGCGGACACCCACCTCCCCGCTGGTGGAGAACGGGAAAACGGGCAAGTACCGCCAGGTGGAAGCGGAGGCAGCGGTAGCGGCGTCGC
Source organism: Paramacrobiotus metropolitanus (assembly GCF_019649055.1). Classification (NCBI taxonomy): domain Eukaryota; kingdom Metazoa; phylum Tardigrada; class Eutardigrada; order Parachela; family Macrobiotidae; genus Paramacrobiotus; species Paramacrobiotus metropolitanus. Next base: position 257,548 of record NW_026570340.1, on the reverse strand, counting down.
CTGAGTTGCTGGCCAGTCCCGTGGTGGAGGAGGAGCGCATCAACGCACCGTCTCCCAGCGAAATCAAACCGCCGACGCCCATCATTCCCACGGAAGACATCCTCAAGGAGACCGCCGCCCGCAACAGCATGATCCACGTGTCCAGCAACGGCGTGGACGTGGTCAAGACGGAGACGGTGGAGGTGGTCAACGGGATCAAGGAGACTCATTTGGCGGAGACCACCATCACGGTGGAGGCCGGGAAGGCGGTGGACGAGACGGAGGCCCTGCCCGCCGTCGTGGTGGAAGCGGAGAAGGCCAAGGAGGCGCAGGAGAAGGAGCGCCGCGAGCGGATCTACGACTACGAGCGGACGACGGTGCGCAGTGTGCTGCTGGAAGAAGCGGCGCTGGACGAGGGCTGCCTGTCGCCGCCCAGCGGGAACTGTCTGTTCGTGGGACTGAACAACGGGGCCGTGTATATTTACGGCCTGAATCTGGGTGCGACGCGAAGTGTCAGCGAGCCGTCGACGGGAGCGGAGGGACCGGGACAGCCGGCGTTCAGCGCGGTGAAGCTGTTGAAGGAGATCCATCTGCGGCACGGCGCCCCCGTCATTAGCATGTTCGTGGTGCCCGGGTGGGTGTGCAGCAGCCACAAGGACAAGACGGCCCACAAGCCCAGCAAGTCCAAGACCATGCCGGTGCTGTCGGCGCTCAGCCAGACCACCGGGGAACCCGCGTCGGCAGAGAAGGGGGACGTGGTCGTCGTGCGAGCCACGGAGGAGCCGCTGCCAGTGGACGTGGCCTCGCCCGTGTCCACGGAGACGCCCATGACGCCGCCGCCCACTCCCACGCCGCTCAGCAAGACGGCCTACGGGCGGCTTTTGGTGGTGTCCGAAGAGCAGATGAAGGTGCGTTGCTGAATGTCGCTAATAATGAACGCTAAGGTTTAATGCAAATTCGCTGTTTGTACAATTAATTCTTTGCAGTTATAATTAATTCGCTAGATTTATGTTTTTGCTATTAATTAGGTATTTATGCAATTCGTTATTAATTTTTAATTATTTCGTTATAATTTTAACGCAGTACTTTGTATAATTGAACGAAATCGATATCATCATTACATTTAATTGGTTATCACATAATTACAGTTAAGTACAGATTTAATTAATTTGCTCTAATGGTAAATGTGCGGATTATGTCGGTCAATTGAACTGTGCTTGCAGTTATTCCAATTGCCGACGCTGAAAGCCATCTGCAAGTACAAACTGCAGCACGGCAAGTTCACTCGCGCACAGGTTGTGCAGTTGCCGGGTCTGGGCCACAACGAAAGTAAGTCCTGATTCCAACGTGACTGCTTATGTCCCTCGTAACGCTGTGCAAACATGTATCTTGGCAGAGGACACGCTGGAACCGATGCTGGAGAAGCGGCTGGACTGGTTTGTGGCTGGCGTGACCAGCAAGGGCGATCTGGAGGTGATGTCGCTGCCGGGGTTGAAGCGGCAGTTGCGCGTCACGCTCTGCAAGAAGGAGGATTTGGGGTAATTGGTTTAATTGAAATGGAGATGTAGATGAAGTACCTGTTTCGCTGTATGTGTCGACCGTTTGACGAATGTGATGTTATTGCAGGGCGTGCCTGAACGGCCGCGGACAGGGCGTGTACCAGTCGGGCGGCAATCAGCTGCAGGTGTTCGCGCTGACGGCGGAGGCGGAGACAGCGACCAGTGGCGGCCGCGGCTGCGTGGTGGATCTGCCCGTAATTAGGGTTGAAGAAGTGGCGGAAAAGGTCAGAAACCGGTGGAGATGATTGCGTCACTCATTGTACTGACTACAACGTGGTGCGTAGGTGGACGAGAGCATGAAGGCGGCGGCGGAGGAGCGCGTGGGTGTGGCGGTGGAGCCGGGCGTGGAGACGGTGCAGCTGCGCGACACGCCCCCGCCTCCGACGGCGGAAGTGCCGGCGGCGACGGAGGTCATCGTGGAGAGCGTGATGGTGGTCAGTCCGCATCCCGCCGAGACGACGGAGCCGGCGTCGCTGTTGGCGGAGATTGACCAGCAGTTGGCGGCGGGCGACGGGAGCTACGACGTGACGGTGGTGACGACGACGACGGAGATCGTCACGGAGGAGACGGGCGAGCGGCTGGTCAGCAGCGTGCTGGAGGAAGTGCAGATGCGCCTGCAGCCGGTCACCGGGCAGGATCTGAGTCTGGTCGGCGGCGGCGACGCGGTGGTGGTGCGCGGCGAGGAAGAGAAGCCGGAGAAGGAGGCGGAGGGGTTGGAGAAGGAGAAGATGGAGCAGCTGACGCTCAACGACAGCATGGACGTGCAGTTCGATAACGACGTCAACACAGCCGATCTCAGCTCCGACAGCATTATCGACCACATGGCGTAAGCCTTAATTAAGCGGCTTTTCTTTCGCGCAGTCCAGCATTTGCATGGCATGTTTCGTTATCCTGTAATTTTAATAGCTTTTCTGATCATTGTTTTGATGTATATTTTGTTATTCTGTAATATTTTGGTTAGTTTAGCGGTGCATACTGTAGCATTTGCTGAATATGAGCGCGTGTCTTGATGTTGATGTAGGAACGAGGAGCCGGCATCCAGCGAAGAACTGCAGACGACGGCCAAGAAGCTAGGCCAGGTAAAGCGGCGTTTACTTAGCAGAAAATATCGTTTGAACGAGGGATTGGTGTTGTGCAGGAATTCGCCAAAGTGTCGACGATGGAGAACGGGAAGGCCGAGACGGACGCGGAGGTGGAGGCCACGGTGGTCTCGCACTGAACGCAGCGTCTAGTGCAGTGCTGGTGCTCCTTTTGTAATTCGATACTCGACAGGATCTACTCTTTATTTAGCTTACCGAAATAAATGAAAAAATCGAATAGTATAGATAGCATAGTTTGGTGGCGGATTGTACTGGTTTTGCGTTTCCTGTAGTAGTCCTTAACCCTATAAAGCTGTCCCCTTTGGTCAGATGCAGAGGCTGTGTCCCGCCCCCTTCTTGCTTTTCTCCGTGGGCGGTGACTGCGATCCGTGCGCAGCGTGGTGGCCAACTTATTCGGGCAGTATTAGCGATTATTTTTGTGTGTTTGCCCTTTTATATCGTCAGTCGCAGTTTTGTATTTTATTTTTACATGTCCTCTCCTGTATTATTGGATGATTGATGACAGACGGAATATTCTTATGATGACTTGTGTTGCAACGAACGGAATATGTCATAAATAAACTGGTTTTTCGCTTCCGGTTGATCACTGCACATTTGAAACACAGGATGTAAATGGTTTCAAATTGGCATATTGTTACTTCATTTGAATAATTTCCTATTAGCAATTTGCAGCAGTCATCCGTCACATGCTCATGGTATTATCATCAAAAGAAGAAGAATAACATAATTAATATTCTAAGAATATAATGCCCACAAAAAAAATAATAATGGCCTCAATTAAGTAATCGTAAGAACAACATAAACGATAACTTAACCGGAAGTACAGTATCATAAGGGCAGCAAGCAGTTTTGTGGTAAGGTGCAGCCGCCCGTGCTGCTGGTTACATGAGCAACAACCGGAAGCTAAAATTAATGACGTAACGCTCGCCATCAGTCAGCTTTCTCGACTCGGCTGTCGAATTTTCACTGCGATAACATCGCGACTGATCAATCATCAAAATTCATGGACTGCTGACTTGCGTAATTGGCCGTTTCAGCTGGTTTTTTATCGTTCTCCTCACTCGTTATCTCGTCGTCGTCTGTGAAATGTGATAGCTACGGCCTGTGGTATCCAGTAAATTATCTGTTGGTGGAGCGTAGGCGTACTGCTTCAAAGAGTTGCGTAGGTGGTGTGACTGTGTCTGACTGTCTTTACGGAGGATTGATCTGACTGCGGATTGGAGTTACTGAATCGTAATTGTATCGATCGCAGATTCGCAGTTGGCCTTTTATCAGCTTATACTTAGAGCCAAGATCCTGGCGAGTGTTTTGCGTTGAAACTGAGTGGGGTGTTTGGAAAACAGTCCCCCAGTGGAAGTTGATGGTTTGATTGTGGGGCTGGATCGCGTCAAAGTGACAGCGTTATTTGCGCGGAGGGCCTGCTCCCGCGGGGGGTCGGCCGATGTGTCAGGCTGCTATGAGTTCTGACAGCGACGAGGAGTGCTGCACCGCCACAGGCACCGGGACCGGGGCAGCCACTCTGCGCCAGACTCAGCGTGAACGGGATCGCGAAGGGGACAACGAGGCCTTCGCGCCCTCTTTGTCGCAGCAGACCAGCAACAAGAAGATGCGCCGCAGCGACGCGCCCCTCTACATGCTCATGCTCTTCATCCTAGTCCTCGTCGTCCTCACTCTCTCAGAGGTAAGTAACCTGCTCTCCTTTATCGTTAATAGCAGAACACAAAAATAATTATATCAATAAAAATATAATAACAATCTGGCAGTAAAAATCGCGTATTAAGATGAAATTTAAAAATGGCTAAAACAGTAAAACAATAACTGAAATAAATTATAAACGAATATGAAAATTTAATACCTCATAAATAATACTAAAGCGCTGTTAAGAATATTAAATAAAACATCTAAATAATAAAGAAAGTTCAAAATAAATGAATAGTAATAAAGCGGTATCAGTAATAGCTAATCACAGCGATTCACAGGTGACTTTCGGAATAATTGTGGAATAACCCAGCTATCTGTCTTGTATCGTTTCCCTGTACTTGCACAGATTGCCATGGTGAAGCACAGCGGCGCGGGCGTGGCGGTGGCGCCGGGCATGGGCATGGGCATGAGCGCCGGCTTCCACATGACGCGGCGCGCCGGGGCGGGCGCCGGCGCCGGGTCAGGCGCCGCGGGGGGCGTCCTGCCCCCCGCTGCACGCCCACGACCACCACAAGAGCGAGCACCTGAAGGTGGAGTCCCTCCTGCCCGGCAACGTGCCCTCCATGGAGCTCAGCAAGCGGCTGTGGTACCAGGAGTTCCACCAGATCCGCATCCGCGACATCCTGCAGCAGGTGCAGCCCCTCGGGGTGGCTGACAATGCGACCGCGGGCGAGTGGGCGCTGGACCTCCTGGAAGGGGAGGAGACGGTCGACAACCTCCTCTCCGGCCAACGGCAGCGCGCCGACGCCCCCCGCGGCTGTTATCAACGGGACGACGATGATGACGCAGCTGTGCCCGGAAGTGCCGCCCGATCTGCGTACGCCGCGACTGATTAATGTCCGTGTTGATTGATTTGATTTAAGGTGTTCTTATTGCAGAGGGCCAGATGGTGCTGGAGCTGGACAGCATCCCCACCTGGGAGCACCTCATCGCCGAGAACCCGCTGGTGACCCCCGGGGGCACCTTCCGGCCGGCGGGCTGCGTGGCCCGCTACCGCATCTGCATCATCATTCCCTACCGGGACCGCGAGGCGCATTTGCAGAGCCTGTTGCACTACCTGCACCCGGTGCTGCAGCGCCAGCAGCTGGAGTACCGCATCGTCGTCATCGAGCAGGTCAGCGGCGTAACTTCTTGGTCGTTGTTGGATCAGTCCGTGACAGTTGTTACTGTGCAGAAGGGCGAGAAGACCTTCAACAAGGCGCGCATCATGAACTCGGCCTTCAAGGAGGCGCTGAAGCGCAGCCACTACGACTGCTTCATCTTCCACGACGTGGATCTCATCCCCGAGAACGACCGCAACTTCTACGGCTGCCCCGGAGCAGCCGCGCCACATGTCCGTCGCCGGTAAGCTGCTCACTTGTGACTTGACTCTGTTACCCTGTCGCAGTGATTAACCGGGTGTCGTTATCTGTTTACATGTTTACAGTGAACGAGCTGGGCTACCGGTACGTTGAACGCTTCTTGCCGCCCTTTAACCCTCAAACACGGTGATGTCCCGTTTGTGACAGGTTGACGTACCAGGACCTGGTGGGCGGCGTGCTGGCCTTCCGCACCGAGCACTTCTTCAAGGTCAACGGCTACAGCAACCTCTACTGGGGGTCAGTTACATGGTTACACCGTTATTGCGCATCTCCGCTCTCTATTCGTGCTAACTGCTATAATTATTATGCTGTATTGCAGATGGGGAGCGGAGGACGACGACATGGGTAAGCGGCGTTGAGGGAGAAACGAGTAGCTGGTCAGTGGCTGATGTGTTGTGTGTTGCAGCGTACCGCATCCGGCACGTGGGCCTGAAGCTGATCCGGCCGCCGCCGGAGATCGCGCGCTACTCCATGATCAAGCACGTGAAGCGCACGCCGGTGGAGAAGCGGCAGAAGCTGCTGTACACGGCGCTGCGCCGCTACAAGGTGGACGGCCTGAACAGTCTGGAGTACTCCCTCTTCTCTTTCGTGGAGAAGCCCATGTTCACGCACATCATGGTCGACATCGGCGACCCGCCCGCCGGCTTCTGATCCGCATTCCGATCAACCCGGCCTGCACTCTCTTACTGGCTCGTTCAGAGTATTCCCTGCAACCAAAGAGCAGAGCCTTTCCTTCTCCTGTTGACGCTGCACGTGATGCCGCTGGTCCGTTGCCTGTGATGACGATGACGGTGTTGGTGACCTTTGGTTGTGTCGCTGTGGGCATTCCGTTGGACTGGCTCCCGGTCCGATCCGATTGCGCGTAAGATCAGTGTTCGCACACTCACTCCCTATTAATCTCACGCCACATGTGATCTGGATGGATAGATAGACGCCGGACTGGACGGCGTTCTCCCCGCGTCTCTCGTCCAGTCAGTTTTATCCTTTTAACCTTTACCTGTCGACGCTCCTCGCGCGAGTGTCCCTGGCTGTTTTCTGCGTCCCGCTACTGCTTTCTCTGTGTGTTGTGCTGACGAATCGCAGTAGACGTTTTCTGGGATAATGCACACTGCACATGAACTCACGTTGACGGTTGCATCCTGCGTGTTAGCTTTTTCCTGCGCCAGTAGTTAAGTAACTGTTCTGCATGCCAAATACAGTGTAGCACTAGCTGCCACTAGAGCAAGCTGAATAAAGCGCTGTCCTGTTACGAGTGGCACTTCGAAGAGTACCCTGCCAAGTGCCAGTCCGATGCAGCGGTTTTCTTCTCAAATCAACAATACGGACGTACAGTACATGCTCACTGTAATGCGCATACCAACATTACACACAGAGCAGAATAACTGACCGTGAGATTCTCCGCATTTTTACTATTCCGGTCAATCTTTTGATAGGATAGAATTAATTCCAATTGATGGATTAAGCATTTGTGCGAATAATCGATACGGTACATACTAGTCTAGTGTTCAGCAGACTGCCTTCATTGTCTTGTATTGTAGTTCTGAACGACACTTACAGTGCCGGTTTTGCAGTAGCCGACACGTAACCGATTTATACCTGCTGTAAATTATATTTTTACGACTTCCGGTAATAAGTGGGATAATGTGCAACTGAGAAGTGAGAACAATATCTCGTTCAATACGAGTGCAGGGTAATTTGTCACCTTAGACAGTGGATCTGTGATACGCATCATTTTCTTATTAGATTCTTCACGGAGATTGTTTGAACATTATTTTATTCGACACAAATCGACATCGCAGCAGGTGCAGTTAATGTTCATGTCATTGTGCATTAGTGCAGTATTAATTAGTACAGTGATATAACTTTATTGATTTCAACATGTACAAGCAAAATGCCGTTTTACACTTAAAACTCAAATATTGAATAGCTAAAACAAATGGAACAACTCTTCCAGTTCTTTTGAACAACCAACAGTACCCAGAACAGATGCGGCATTTCCGCGCTGAATTTCGACGCTTATACGCTGCCACAAAAACTCGGTAGCGCGCGCTTCTCCTGTTTGATCTTTTTTGCGTCGGCCGACTTCACTGATGAACTGACGGGTACTGGCGCTACAAGTTCCCGTAGTCTCAAAGGAAACTGGTTGGAGAAAATAGCGATCAGTCAGTTCCCTGTAGTTGTTCCTCTTTCGCTCTTCCGCGTCTTCTGCTGCCGATCCCGCTTCCTCCGATGAGCCGGCAATGTACGATATAGCGAATGTATCGCACACTGTAACATCCCAAATCAATGGGAGGCCGTTCTTCCAAGGGAAAAGAGATAAACCGTCCGGCCGCTTCCCATCTAACCTGCTCAATCCAGGTGGCTCCAGAATAGAAGGCACTTGATCCCAAGCTGCGTTGAATAAGGCTATTCAAACTTGCGTGTCGCCTGAATCTCCTTGACTTTTCGAACATGACAAACCATGCAAACCTAGAGCATCAACCATTTCCCGCAACGGCATTTGTGTTGCTTACAGATCTGGACTCCCAATCGTAAAGCAACAGCGATTCGTACCGCAGCGTCGTCCAACAGTGTGCCAAGGCTAGCAACCGGCAAAGCAAACAACCAGGCACTGGCATTCTTAGTAGAGGCGGCCAACAAGCGAGCAGAGGCGATAACGTCGGCATCCTCCTTAAGGCTTCCAGCTTCCTGATAGTCAGCATGTTCGACCACAGGCGTTGATTGCTTCGGTCTTCTTTAGCAGGGGCTGATTTTCCAGTTAATTCTTCCCAGCGAAACTCGACTTCGATCCGGTCATCAGGGCAGTCCTCGGGCACAATACTACTGACCAGCTCGTCAGTCGCATAAAGTGAAGACAGATGTGCTGGGGCTGCAGTTTCTTCCGCTTTTGGTAAACCTAGCCCACCTGATTTCACCGGCAGAGAAGCTTGCCTGTATGTAACATCGTCCATCTTGACGTTTGTGATTTCCTCGGCCTTAGACTTTATCAAATCGTCAAATTCTCTGAGCTTCTCTGGGTATTTGTAGCAGGGCGCCGCTCTGAGAATGTACATGAGACGTGGCAGGGACATGCTGTTTCTGAGTAAGAATAGAGACTGATGTGCCGGCAAAACACCCAAAGATTCTGTCAGTTTCTTAACTTGACTGATTTTACAGTCCAGGGCACGCTCAATAGACCAGTCAGTGAGAGGAGCGCCAAGCAATTCGAGTGTCTCTGGGGTTACCAGTTGAATTCCGGGTGCAACCGCATTAAAACGATCATAGATCCTCAGTCGTTCTTCTTCGGTACCGCCATACACAAACAGCTCGCACTTGGCAAAATTAAGTTCCAGGCCGAGTTTGGAGGCTTCGTTTTGTACAGTGATCAAATCTTCCAAAACAATTTCTGGGTCACCTCCTTCCGTCCCGTCGTCCAAATACCAAACATTGAGATCAGCGCGGAGACTTCTGGTTAATTGGCTAGATCCCAGGCAGAACAGCAACGGACCGAGGGGATCGCCCTGTTGGACGCCATTGGCGGATAATATCGTTGTGTCCCCACAAAACAACGTCGAGCTCTCTTTATAACACTGAGAAACAAAATGATAATATTGCGGTATTCTTTCAGCTGCTTCCTTCAAAACAACATCCCGACGTATAGTGTTAAATGCGTTACGGAAGTCCAGTTTCAAAATCACATTAGGTCTGGCTGGGTGTGCTCTAATAAATTTCCGCGTGGCATGCACTGCAGCTTCCGCTCCACCTCGAGTTCCATACCCTAACTGAACTGGGCGAAAAAATGCACCCAACTCAGACTGAACGCGTTTACTTATCACCTTTCCGCACAGGCGTCGTATGGTGCAACCGATTGCTATGGGCCGTATTCCACCCGACTTCTTGTTTAAAGGAATGAGCGTTGCGCCAAAAAGCACCGTTCGTGCACCATCGGGGACAGAGTCAAAAATAATATGGTTGACCAGTTTTGTAAGGGCAGCTAGCAGCAGTTCACCACACTCTCCCGGCACCTTTACTAACTCCTTCAAGTGTTGAGCTCTTAGTCCGTCTGGTCCAGCAGCAGAGCCAGCGGGAAAAGATTTCAAGGCTGCATGTACTTCCTCCGATGTGAATTCTTGTGGGTTGCCAGCGGGAGGCGGCGGGGGGAAATTCAGGTCTGCAGGAGCTGCTGGATGTTTGTCCTTCAATGATTTCAATACTTCATCCGACATGGGTGCAACAGACTCGTCAGAAGTCAACAGTTTTACAGCACCGCTGATATCGCCATCCTGCAATTTCGCGTTGACCGATTTTCTCAGTGCTTCGTCCCCGGATCGCTTCTTCCTCGATTTCCTCGCCTTGGTAGGTAGAGAAGTACCTTGTAAGTTAGCTTTTACGGACGCTGCTAATGTGGGGCCTCTGCCAGAATTAGACGAAGGAGCGTGTAAGTAGTCCAAGGCAAAAAGCATCAATGCGGCCCATGCGTCATCATCGTTCTTTTCCACACAATCCGTGAAAACTTTTCGTAGAGCATCGGCACATGCGCGTCTTGCTCCTGTAGGCACATGGCGAAGAACAGCGTGGGCTTTCCGGGACTCAATTATACGATCACAAAGACTTCCAGTCAGTGCGGTTCCAGTCTGAATTGGGTTAGGGTCCGCCGTGGGTCCCTGGCGTAGAGCTTGTGCCTGGGCCTTTTTGCAAACCCGTGAGTCACGATGCGCTGTGAGGCCGTGCGCTGTTTTCAGGATCCTATGGCACAGGTCGCACTGGAAACTCATGATAACGCTGGACAGCAAACCTAAAAACAACTTCCAAAGCCAGAAAGAGAACTGCCAAACCCGAGTGAGAACGCAATAGCAGGCAACGACATACCCAGTTTACCGAGAGCCATCGTAATGGACTCTACGGTAACTATCAGCAAAAGCGCGCGTTCTACAGTAGTTTATTACCTACTTCATAGTTCATACTAGTTTCACCAACTGCCATCGCTACTCGTATCGGCAATGATTCGGCATTCAGGTAAACGTCTAAAAGACCGAAAGTGGCTTGATATTAAAGCAAACTGCATTCTGTGCAGTAAATCAACAGAAGTACAGATAGAGGCTTAACGCTGAACATGCTGGAATCATTCATAATCATAAGTAATCATAGTCATAGACAGCGATTAGCACAAGGTTGCGTGCATCAAATGTTAATTAAGCTAAGTAGTCCTTCGTTGGCTAACCGCTGTTCCAGCGGGATAGACTGGCTGCTAGTCCCCCTTGGAGCACACTGTAACATGAGATTAATGCAATACATATCGGCCGCCGGCGGGGTGAATATAAATTACATATATCGATATAATTATGCGGATTGGGGAATAGCCAAAAATTAATAAAGATACTGGCCGTTTATCCTGGCATTCATATGCCGTACGCGTATATACGATGCAGATAGCAGACAAGTACTGCAAGTGCACGTGTAGACAGCCTAAGACAGGACAAATTAGTAACCACAAAGGTGCATTATTAGTCGTCAGTTAATCAAGGTGCATCCCGTGTACGCGGCCTGTCAGCGTTCTGTGCATTGTACAGTGCAGTGTAGCACAATATTTAATTACTAATAAGTAATAACCGCAGATGCGCAGACACATAATTTATGCACTGAACAAATTAAAGCAAACTGGCTTTTCTTTGCCAGCTGACTCTACAGCTGCACTAGATCCGAGCTGGGACAAATATTCATATACAGGCAATTCCACTGCATCCTAATAAGCATGTCGCATGCGTAGTGGTAATTCACTGGGCCGAACTCTGCAATCGCTGGTCGCAAAACAACTCCAGAATCCAGATTAATAATAACGCTGATTTTAATATACATAGGCTGGGGTGTCGCAGGATAATCGATCCAATCGAACACCGCAGATACAGTGCCGGGTGCAGAGCGACATATATAATGGTAATTTGGTAAAGGGCATGATATTGTTAAGATTATTGCGTAAAGGTCAACGGGGCCGCGAGTCTTTTCAAGAATATAGCGCATCAGCGCGCAATAATTGAACAGGCATAATATTCGTGAGGAATGCAGCGATTTCCTTGGCGAGTTGCCATCGTTATACAATTGATTATTGATTATTAGCTATAGAAGGATGCAGGTTCGTCCAGTGCGCAGTAATTATAAATAATCATACGGCTATTGGAATGGTGGACCTCCTAACTCACCGCCGGTTGGGCCACTGCGCAGCGCCGCCGCGGGTCGGGTTGTCGGCGAAGGGCCGGAAGAAGGGTGCGTTGGCCTGCAGGACGTCCTGCATGGTCAGCTGGTCGGCGTCCTCCGGCGCCATCCCGCCGCGGACGCCTGTCGGCACTGTCGGAGGCGCGACGGGGACCGCGCGCTTCCCGTAGCGCAGCGGCGCCCGGTTCTTGCAGCGCAGGCACTTGGCGCTCTCCGGGTAGACGGAGCACATGAGCTCGCAGCTGCGCTCGAAGCGCACCAGCTTCTCCTGGGCGTCGGCGGCGGTGAGGTACTGCAGCAGCGGCTTGCTGGCCGGCGCCGTCGGCTTCATGCCGGGCAGCGCCAGGAAGGACGAACTCATCAGCTGCTCCGCCGCGCCGGCCGCCACGTCTTCCCCGGGTCCCTGCAGGCCGGCTACCAGGCGGACGCCGATCAACAGCTGGAGGAAGGCCAGCAGCAACCAGCCGTGATTCCTTGTCAGACTCCGCGTTACTGCAGACATCCTGCGCTGCTTAAATACTGGATTGTAAGAGTAAACGCGTGACCTTTTTGGTTGCGCTGCCTGCCGGCAACGAGCGCTGCGCCCACGCAACCGCGATGCTGCAGACTCCGGAAAGGTCACCAGTGGGTACGTTGGGTGATATTGCGGCGAATCGCTGTCAGGCAGGGCCGATCTATATCTCTACACAGCTTAACTATTAGGCAAATAAATGAACGATGTACATTGGTAAGTGATTAACTACTGGGAATGGAATATCGCATGCATAAGTGTGCGTAAATGTGCACGCAATTAATACAAGCATGCCTCTAGATGGTAATGCGATCCTTTATATATCTGCTGATTGTACACGACCCATCGGCACCAATGAGAAAAATGAAGCTAGCTGACGCACATGCACCGTGCCCTGCCGCCATTGACAGGGTTATTTCCGTCAGCGCCGGTGGACCGGGGCTTTGTGCGGCCCGCACGGCCATCATTTCCCCGGTGACCTTTCCGGCTTCGGCGACAATGAGCAAGCGCGGGTTGGTCGGCACAGCCGCTGTTAACTAATTCGCTGTTCCCGGCTGCTGGAAAACAAAGTCCCTTTGGCTAGTCTCTTTGTTGCGGCATCACGGAAGCAGCAGCATCAGCAGCAGGAGCAGCCGTGTGGCCATGCGTGTCAGCGCGGCGAATTCCCCGTCGTCCACCATCAATAGATGGGATCTGGAATTTACTCACCACCGCTGCCTTGTGGCGTGCGCTACGCTCTGTATAAGCTACATAGTACATACCGCATCGCGCAGTTACTTATTACATCGCGCAGTGTCCTTCGCGGCAAAGGACACTGCTGCGGAATTAAATTCAGTGTTAGGTAACTCTGCGTCGATGACGCCGGTTGTCGTGATACTAGCCGGAAGTGAGCAGCGCAAGCTGCCATGCACCGGTCCCGTTTTAAATCTTCGAACAACTGTTATTCGGCAAAAGCGCCGAATTATTTTATTATTTTTTGGCAACAGCCAGTGCACATACCAGTATACTTTCGCAGATTTGCACTAATTAAAATGAACTCTATATACTGCGATTTTTAGACAGCGCTTAAACGTTGCGGTAGTTAGAAATTTAAAGGAATGCAGCAGCTGTTTTGGGTACATCTAGTGCACATCCTATAAGAGGTTGAGTAGTACCGACTGTACCGTTAACAGCATGAATAACATTAATGATTTTTGGTGTATTTTCAATGTTTAAATTCCAGTTTTTTTAAAATTCGAACAACTAATTTTAACGAGTGCTTAACTGTTCATACTTTACACAATAACACTGTAGAGTCGGAGTACATATTCGTTGACATTTTCGAAGACGCAGTCAAGCAAGGTCAGGAAATGACTGCAAATGCACTCGCAAGCTAGCTAGATGATAGATCCCAGCGTTAACTCAAAGCTCCAAACGTTCATGTACATTCGGCCTTGTGTCGCCCACGTCCCGCTAAATGCAGCTTCAAGACTGCAGTACTTACTGAAAGTTATCAAATAAAAAAAAGATGCATAAATATAAAACGGCTAAAAAATTATACAAAATATAAAATTAATTACAAAATTCTGAAACCAGCAACTGATAATAATTATAGGACAGTACGAGTATACTATACACATGAAAACACACAATCCGTCGTTTTTATTCCTTTGTCGAAGTTTTTAAAGTTGTTATTCCATTATTTAGGTTATTATTTCTAGCGCAAGCGGAAGGAGGCGGCGCATTTCGTATCGGGGCGGAGCCATGTGCCTACTGGCACAAACAATCAACGCAATTTTGGCCGAATGGCCTACAAATCTGTTGTTTACGCCCGTCTTCATGCGCCATAGATGAATGCTGTGGCTCATCACCGCTGATAAAACTTAATTAATTGTACATAGTTTTGTTGTATAATGCCTGGTGTGCATACTGCACGCGCTAGTGTTGGGAGATTGTGATTGTTTCACTGCATTACCGCTTGCCGACGAGGCCGAGCTGATTGTGAAATATATCCGTTTCCGAGAAATAACTGATGATCAAACACGCGACAGTTCAACGCACAAGCCAACACGGTGCCGGTGCGATACTGCCCCTTGCGCACCGAACCGTAACCGAGCCGAACGGGATGAGTCGTTTTTGCTTCTCCAGAACACAACAAACCTACAAACTCACAATCAGAGAAAAGAACAGTAATTTTGAAAACACATAAATTCTTGAAAAAAGCACCATATTCTGAGATAAGAAGAAATATACGGACTGCGGAGCAGCTGCAGATGGAGTCAGCTTTCGAACGGGCGGCTCGGTTCTGGATCGATCGGCTGGCAGTGCTGCAGTTCGCCTCGTGACTCATTCATTATTAAAAGTGGCAAAAACGACCAATTGACTGGCTGCAGAGTGCAGACAACTGGCCACGGACTCTGCAGGCAGACTTGAAAATTCACAATCAGTTCAAGAATTTTTTTCCACATCTTTTTTATTGTTTTGGTGCTTCCACTTTCCAGCTTCCGAATCTTGTTTGAACGTGTCATCCTGGATTTAGTTTCTAACTGGAATATAAATTTCTTTGCACCGTATTGAGAATTTGTTGGGATCGAGAGCGTGGTATTGAGGCTATTGCTGGCAGTGTTGCAGCCGTTTGAAGCAGCAGAAAAGCTGGGAGAACCAGAACCTTGAGTAATTGTGCGACACTGTTGGCGAACGGACGATGGATGCGCTTTGATCTGGGTTAAACCAAGCGCTGGCTACACATCTCCGCGGCGCAGAGACAGCCTGAATCGAGCGTTAAACAGAGCGTGTGGCCAGGTGCGAATCGAGCTCCTCAGTCATCACTCGTCGCAGCTTGAGTGGTGGCTGGTGAGTGAGTGTCCCAGTTTATGGCCAGCTCCAGCTACCGTGCGGGAGCAGGCCGAGTGGAGGAGAGCGCGACGTCTGATTCGGAGGAGGAGCAGCTGCCCGTGGAGCGCGGGCTCCGACAGGGAGGGCGCAGTCCGCGTCGTCGCGTGCAGCAGCGCCCCGTGGCCTTGCCGCGTCCGTCGCACTCGCGATCCAGTCCGCCGCTGCTGCCCGTGCCCCTGCGCCGTCCGGGGCCCTACCCCAAGCCGCAGCTGGCCCGTCGCAGCCACCAGCCCAGCGCCAGTGCCAGTGCCGGTGGGCGACGGAATGCGCATTCGGCGAGCCACTACAGTTCCCTCGTCCTCGCCGCCGCCTCGCAACAACATCACCACCCCGCCACCTCCGAGGACGAACCCGACCCCGACCTGGACCTGGACGGGGCCGACGCCAGCACGTCCGCCGCACTCTTCCACGATGCCCACTCCTCCTACGGCCAGCGCGCCCCGGCCCACTCCCAGGCCCCGGCCAGGATGTCAATGAACTCTTATTCGTCTTCCCCCGATCTCGCCAAAGTTTCAGTCAGTATTTCATTTTTGTTGAATATTTGGTTGAATTTTTTGCTTGAATATTGACTATTTTTGGTTGAATTTGTGCCTAATTATTGTCTGATAATTGTCTGTTTTTTGCTGAATTTTTTCAGAGTGATCGCCTGATAATATTATTGATAAATTCTTGTCCTGTCTTTTTGTAAGCTTCGGGATCTGATTGCAATTGTAATTAGCTTCGGGGTCTGATTGTAATTGTCTGATTGCTTGGGGGTCGCTGACACCTGACAGTGTTGCTGTTTGTTGCAGAAACTCGCCAACAAGTGCAGTGTGCAGCAGTTGCGCAAGATCCTCAGCCAGTACGAAGTGAAGGGAATGTCCAAGATGCGCAAGGAGACGCTCGTGCAGAACGGGGTGAGTGCCGTCTGTTCGCGCAGTTGCCTCCAGTATTAACTATCATAGTCAGTTGGTGCTCGTAAATGGGTTTTCCCCTGCGTTTTCCTTGAGATTCAACCCACCGCCGTTATACTGATTTGGGCTTTTTTCTAATTTGATCACGTTAATTATAAGTGGATAATTTTTTGCCGTTTCCTACTGGCTAATTATTGTACCTTCAGGGGTGGCTTTTTTTCTATTTTAATTCCAACCGGTTTTTGTATGTTATAATGAAAGGAAATGTTTTGTATCGAGACCGTTGAGAGCCGACAAAGCGTAGTCGGACTGTTTGTCGCTTCCGTGATGGCAATCTCGCTGGAGATGTTATCGCGGCGACGTCCGCCGTCTGACGAATGACCGTGCTTTCCATATTTTTTGTATCTGCACATTATTGCTTTTCCATATTTCTATTCGTTTATATTCGTTTTTTTTGTTATTCTTTACAGTTTTCTTCGTAGTCGTTCATATTGGTTTTTTTTTCGTCACGGCATTCGTATTCGTTTATATGGCAGTTTAATTTGTTTTTATTCGTAGTTGCATTCGAATTCGGTTGTATTAGTATTAGCATTAAGTCAATCGTATTCGGTTTATTGGTATTTTTCTTCGTATTATATTCGTGTTACATATAAAGTTGGTTCTGGTTCCGGTGATGAAATGATGATGATGAAATTAATGTTGAAATCGCAGTTTTTCATGGCGAATATCTCACTGATTTGCTTGACTGATCTTTCTTCCGTTGACGGTGTAAAAATGTTGTGTATATGCTTGCAGATGGAGGTGTACCGCAGTCTGGAGGACGCGGACCGGCGCCAGCTGGTGGAGGCGCTGAGCGACCCGACGGGGAAGGAGCGCGCCGTGTCCAGCACGGTCCCGGGCAACCCGGCGCCGCGGGGCTCCTCGCGGGGGCTGGCGGCGGGGCCGGGAGCGGGGCAGGGGCGCGGCAAGAAGCGCAAGGCGGTGGACGTGTGGACCAAGCCCCGCCAGCCGCACCGCTACGGCTACTTCCCCGAGGAGGACGACGAGGATGAGGAGGAGGAGGAGGAGGACGACGAGGCCGGCGAGGACGACACCAACACCAGCGACAGTCGGGCCACCTCCAGTCGCAACGGGGAGCCGGTGGGGGGTCCGGGCTCCAACAATCCCGGCAGCAGCTACGACAGCGAGGCCAACGACAGCACCTTCGTCCCCTCGGAGACCTCCGACGACTCCTCCGAGCACTCGGCCGAAATCATGCCGCCCTCCTTCCTCAATTCAGGGTATCGCCTCCTTTCTCTTAACCTTGAACAATCTGAATAAGTGTATTAACATGCCAGCAAAAACGAACTTGCTCCTAAGAGGGATACCTAGTAATTATTGCTTTCGTCTTCAAAAGTTTTCAGTTTGAATTTATTTGCATTCAGATTTTCGCAACTCGAACCAGCTACGCGTTAAAAAAATAAGTGACTATTCGTACGAAAATCAAGAAGGAATATTTCAGTTCGATACTAGTTTTTGTTTATTTGATTCAGTCTCGAGCTGAAAACAAACGAGAGATTTTCGAATCTCCATAAAACTATAAAAAAAAATTTAATTTCAAAAATATTGAAAAATGGATTTGATAATTAAAAGAGGAAAGATAGGAAGACACATTATATTACTTAATTTAACATTACTAAATATTATGGAAGACCCTATAAATAAAAGTACGACTTATTTCTTTGCATGCGTCATGTAGAAGATACTGCCCGCGTAAATTTGCCATTGAAGAGTTTTGCTTGCAGGAATCAGCAGTATCTCAGGCAGCAGCATCCGCACAACAGTCCCCGTCGACCCAAAGCCACGGCGAACGTGATGAGCGCCCCTTCCTCCTCGTCCGCCAACCCCGGCTCAAGCAATCCCCACCACCCCCCGCAACAGCAGCACCAGCCCTCCTCGCGGCCCCGCATCACCCTGACCCTGCCGAAATCGGTGATAACGGGCCAGCAGAGCCAGGGCCACGTCCGGGGCTCAACCTCTAGCGCGGCCTCGCCCGCCAGCGCCACCACCAACCCCATGTCCCTGGTCAGTCCGGCGTCGCCCTCCCCCTCGCCGGCCCAGCCGACCAGCTCCGGCACCGCCTCAGGGAACACGGCCTTCGTCTTCTCGCGCGGCAACGCCTTCCCGCTCAACCAGCCCATGCGCATCAACACCGGGACGCCGCCGATGTCCTCCGGCCACAGCACCATCCGCCCCTACGTGCCCCGAGGCAATCCAACGGCGGCGCCGCCCGCGGTGACCGCCCAGCAGTACTGGAATGTCTCCGGCAGCAACGCGCCACAGGTTAGTTCTTTTTAGCACCTGGAGATTATACTGTCATTTCAATTATACTTTATGTTACTGTACTTGTGAATTGTAATTGCAACAATTTCCATGCTACTGGAGCAAAATTAGAATTGCTGGACTTTTATTTTCATTGTGGTTAATTTAAATGGGCTTCCAGTTATACTCGTACAACGCCAATAACGCTAGTCGCTCCATTATTTTTGCGCCGACTTTTTCATAGGTTTCTTTTACTGTTGAGATATTCTGAAATTGAAATCTGCCTCAGCAGAATATCATTGCAGTCAGTGCAGTGTAGTAATCATGGGGAGCAGAATAATCGTTAGCAGTTGTGATAATTAATTAAAATAATCAGAATTATGAATGTGAACAACAAAGTTTTTGATCAGAGTTTTTAATTTATTATTTGTTCTAGTGAAATGATAATTAAATTGTAAGCCGCAGGGTACAGTAAAAAAAAGATTTGGTTTGAATTATGAATGCAGTAAAAGACAATAAAGTAAATGACGGTTAAAAGCAGAATAGTTATAAACTGAATGAACGATCGCAGGCGGCGACGGAGCAGCAGCGCAGCAAGCGCGTGCCCGACCCGCTGAGCAGCAGCTACGCGCCCATGTCCCCGTCGTCCTACGGCATCGGACCGCCCCTGGGCAGCAACCAGCGCTCCTACGCCCTCCCGCCGGCCAACCTCCCGGGCCCCTACACCCCCTCGGCGCAGTCGGCGGCCAGCAGTCGCAGCGGCTCGACGCGGCAGTACGCCGACTACCTGGACCAGTTCTCGCAGTACCTCCCCGACCAGCCGCAAGCCCCCGCGGCCGCCTCCCGCGTGCAGTCCACCGGCAACACCACCTCCACGCCGCACCTCTTCGGCGTGCCCATCATGAGCATGACGGACTACGCGGCCGTCAACCTGGACAACGGACAGCGCATGTACCCCTCCAGCAGCAACCAGCAGCGCGCCGCCGCCGTGGCTAACAACGCGGACTTTGATCTGTCGCAGTACCTGTCCATTCCCGGCTCTTCGGCGGCGTCGCCGCGGACGGCGCCCACCGGGGGCATGAGCGCCCCGCAGCGGCCGCGCTACGCCGCCGGCTACCAGTCGCCGTTGACGCGGGACCCCGGCAGGACCGTCATCCAGCCGGCGACCAGCGCGTACCCGCCGCCGCCGGTGCAGTCGACGCGGCTGGTGGCCAACCCCAACCAGCCGGGCCTGAACGCCAACAGCATCATGGCCAACAACCCCTTCGCCGGGGTCTTCGCCGCCACGGCCGCCGAGCGCAGCGACCGTCTGGAGGAGAAAGTGATCACCGGGCCCAGCGGCGCCCCGCATGAGCTGCGCTTCGGCGTGCTGAAGCCCAGCTTCCAGGCCAAGCCGTTCAGCATGGACAACGGCGGCAGTCACGGCAAGGTGATCAAGCCGCCCGTCTTCCACCAGACGCTGGCAGACGTGACGCCGCCGTTGAGCATTCGTAAGTGGATCGGTTCTTTGCGGTGGCGGTGTTGTTAAGAAGGAGTTGTGTTATGCACAGGCCGCGATCCCTCGCTGACGTCGCGCGGCGTGTACCGCGAGATCATCACCACCTTCTTCTTCGACCACACCAAGACCGTCAACAACGACCAGCACATGGTGCTCATGCGCTTCTGCCAGGAGGGCCTGCAACGGCCCTACCACGAGACCCACCCGGACAATCTCAAACTCATGCTCAACGGCAAGACACTCGTCGAACCGGTATGTTTTCCAGGCGTATACTTTTGATCAGGTTCTCGGATATGAGCGTTTCCCTTTCTCTTATGCTTAGTGTACATCAGTATTTGTAAAACATTTACATGATGTTCTTTTTTATTCTCCGATAGTTGCTTTCTTCTGTTTCCAGATACCGTAGTAAACTGAACTGTGGCATTAATTAATAGTTGGTGTTTTTCTTGTTGCGCAGAGTGTGGTGGACTTTAGCAACCGCATGAAGAAGAAGAAGAACACGGTGTACAGCCAGCCGATCGAGGTGCCGCTGTCGATGATCGCCGGCCAGAACGTGGTGCTGGTGCGCTGGACGGAGGACAGCGGCCAGAATCTGGGCCCGGGCGGCCAGCAGCTGCCCGACGAGCCGCCCAAGGTCAGCGCGCTGTAGGGATCATTTATTACCGTTAGAAGTTATACATTTTTGTGCAATTATCAGTTTATCACCACAATGATATATACGAGTACATTAAAAACAAGGATAACTGTACAGGACTACTGGTTGCTGGTGGAGTACGCGCGGCGCAAGACGATGGAGGAGATCCTGGGCCTGGTGCAGGCGCAGCGGGTCAGCCTGACCGACACGGTCTTCAAGCGTGAGTTGGCACTCTGTTTCTTTGATTTGGACAGTTTATCAGGTATATGTGCGTGCAGTGTACCAGACGCTGTCGGGCTCGGACGACGACATCGTAACGGACTCGCAGAAGATCAGTCTGCACTGTCCGGCCTCGCGGCTCCGTCTCGGGCTGCCGGTGCGCGGCCGCCACTGCGACCACGTGGACTGCTTCGACGCCAACAGCTTCCTGTTCATGAACAAGGCGCAGAAGGCGCGCTGGACCTGTCCCAAGTGCAACAAGCCCGTCCACTTTGACGAGATCGTCGTCGACGAGTAGGCCGCTCTCTTTGTGCTGTTCTTAGCTTATTCTTTGAACAGGATCTGAGGAAGGCCTCGCGCTCTTACAGGTTCCTGCAGCGCCTGCTGGACGCCTTCCCCAACAGCGAGAGCATCGAGGCGACACTGGACAAGGAGCAGATCGTCGTGCGCGAGGCCTCCAAGCCCGCCGAGCACGACTCCAGCGAGATGGGCAGCGCCTCAGCCTCCTCCTCCGGATCCCGTAAGTTGGCCCAATCATTTTTATTACAGGCTCATTTCTTCGTTTCCTCTAATGGGCTCGATTATCATGACTTTTTTAATATTTTCTCAATTATTATTCATTTTTAATATGGGCCCGGATATTATTGTCGCTCAGTTGTTGTTGGTGTTTATTATTAATTTTGTCAACTGCAACGGTTGTGCTGCAGGTCCGTCGACGGCCAACGGCGCTTCCGCCTCGTCCTCTTCAGGCGGCGGATCATCCAGCCGCAGCGCCGCCGCCAAAGCCGCCGTGGAGATCATCACGCTGGACTGATCGCAGCCGCGCTGTTGACCAAACGCCCGCGTGGATCGTCTCGTCTCGGCGTTTTGCAGGATCTTGGCCGTTTGTTTCATGTTGTACTAACCGACTGCACTGCACACTCGCGTCGACTGCTGCTGCGTCGTGTGCTCCCCGCTCGGGCGCGGACGGGCGTTCCTTGTGATACAGGTCTGCTTGTGACTGCGCCCCACAGGCAGGTAGGCCCATGTCGGCGCCGTCCCTGGCCGCGCCGGGGCACAGTCAGTTCAGCAGTGGCGCGCCACCGACTTGTTGTTTTTTTAATCAGTTAATGGCCCAATGCAGAATCTGCTTGTGGCGTTGGCCGACTCTTCTGTTTTGTTCCCAAATGTTTTTATCATAGCTAATAGCATTCATTTTCTGTAATTAACGACGCTCTTGAATCTTGATATTATTATGTTTCATCAGGGTCTGGTTACTGACATGCGCAGTGGAAATTCTGCATTATAACGTACAGGTTTGCTCAGTAGGCGCTGCTAGTGAACAGTGATGGAGCCTTTTCTGAAATGCACGAAATTAAAGCCAACTAATTTTGACTAATTCACCTACGAATTACGATTAGGCCTTACGCATTTTTGTGAGCGTCATCAAGGCAGAGATGGGTTAATCCCAAACGATGCATTTTCAACTTCCTCAGGACTTGTCATTTTTATTCGAAATGTTAAAATCAGAGAATTTGAACGAATACGAGTATCGTTGATAAGGAATCGTGTGATTTTACTGCCAGAATTAATATGTTATTGTTTACAAGAAGAAAAATCGAAGAAAGACTGCGTGAAAGTGACAGCAGCATAAAAAGAGAAAAATGACGGTGAGATCAGCATTATTGTCGAGGGCGAATGAACAAGCAATTGCCGATGAAGGGAAGGAAGGACACATCATCGTTCATGTAGACGCGTATCGGTTAAACGCGAGCGCAACAACCCGCTGACAGCGACAACACGGACATGTCCCTCACTGATAAGATAAACAAACACAAACACGCAAATTACACTCCAAGGACGCCTTGTCAGTGCACCACTGCACAGTGCAGAAACGCAGGAGAATATAATATCGATCGCGCGGCTGCCGACAAATATGCCACTGCCATCCGCGTGCAAAGTGCTAACCGGAAGGACATTTAGGATTCAGAAGGACTCTTCCACACGGCCGAATTTAAAAACAATGGCGCTACAAACAAACCCAACAGACATGACGGTTTGTTTTGGCTGCGTTGTTGAAAAGAAGAAGAGAACATGTGACAAGCAAGAATAGGAAGATAATCAATCGATAAATTAGGATAAAAAATGAGAAAGATGGCGCTTAGTGGTTAAGCTTGTGCTTACCCGAGGAAAATGAGGATGTTCTGGAGGAAGAGCGCCACGCCCGGCCACACCTTGTCGTCTGTGCAAGAGGAAAAGAGTCAATCAATCATTTAAAGACCATGTTGGTGAGAGCGACGCTGTGTTGGTGCTTACGGTGCGGCGAGGCGGTGCTGGCGGAGACGTAGTCCTGGAAGAGGATCCAGGCGGAGGCGATGAGGGCGGAGAAGGCCAGGATGAAGCCCAGGAAGAGCCAGACGCGGGCGCCGCGCTGCCCCAGGCAGCCCTCGCTGTAGCCGCCAGAAGCGCCGGCCGACACCTGCCCGTTGGACACCGCGTTGATCCTAGTCAAACACACAGACATTCCGCATTCTGCTCGGTAATGGATTGAATTGCATCTGCTTAGCAATTAATGCTGAATATCCAACTGTGAACTACGCATCCATCGCAGGATACAGGAGCATCACCTACATGATGAAGGCCAGTGTGGAGATGACGCCGCAGACGTGGTAGGCGTGGTGGAACTGCTCCTCGCGCGGGAACATGACGATCACGTCCATCATGCACCACCACCCGCCCATGAACTAGAGTAGCCCAGCAAATAAACGCCAGCCATTAGTATTACACGACAACTCAGCAAGAAGCATTAACCGGCCGTCTTCAAACTACTGACTACAGTACGACTACGCTGTTAAGGGCTATGACACAACAACATACCCAGGCAGCTACTTTCAATTCCCAAACCACAACAAGGTGACAACATCAACAACAACAAACAAACACACTTGCAAACACATCCCTTGCAACTCCAACTGCCCTCCAACTGCACCCTGGCCCTCCATCACTTCGTTACAACACCTTATACCACGAGAATACGCTATTGGCTGTTTCCTCGATCCCGAGACAGGGAAAGAGGAAAACACAGCACTGACTCACCAGGATGCCCGCGAGGGCCGCGGCCAGCACGTTGCGGCGCTCCGTCAGCTCGAAGAGGCCGCCGCCAGTGCGCAGCGACTCCTTCATGTTGCTCATCACTTCCCCCATGCTGCCCATGCTAACTGCCAAGTAGAAACACCTCCTCACGCTGATCAATACGCGGAATCGCGGGCCACAACGCAACACAGCCTAATCACACGCTGAGCTCCAGCACAGCACCTCCACACCAAAATAATTATGAAAATAACGACAACAAATCGCGCAACTCAAGCTGCCTGCTTCTTTCAACAAGACTGCTCCTCACCCTCCCACCTGCAAACTTATTCACTGACTAATTCAACACCACAGGAACATCAGTTCACACAAGGAAATGTTCCGCAACTCAAACAGTTGTTTATCAACCCAAAACTGCTCATAAACACTAAGGTTGTCCCGAATTCAGCAGATCTCGCTATGGTACGGTTGCTCAAACATGGCTGTATGCCCACATATACAGATACGCGAAGCCACTGCGAAGTTGCTGTATCAAATTCGCTAAAACAGTTCCTGTTGCAAGTTTCAAACAGATGCGAGTAAACGTCTCTCAAACTGCAAACATGCTTCCTGCACGCACGCCGCACAGACTGCCATCTCTGTGTTTTGGCGTGTACGGATTACCAAGACGTCAACCTTGTCACGGTTGGCCTGCCATTTTCCCATTAATCTGAATCAGCACCCGTTTGCGGTTGCCTGAACGGTGGGTCAAGTTGCGGCATTGACAGCCCGTTTGAAAGTGCTCGATCAACAACAGACAACAAAACTTGAGTTTTTCGGAAATTTTTAAAGTTTGTCGTGTAACGTGTTGCGGATCTTAGCTGGTTTCGCCATCGACATTGCTAGGTTAACCAGCGCCAAAGGCTGGCTACCGCTTTCGCCCAAGTCACGCGCTACGGCTGAGCAGCTTTCGGCAGCCACCGCTGGCGGTCGCACGCGAGACACGACCAGTCGATACGGATTTTTTTCCGCCGCAGCGCGGACTCCCACAGGAACTCCTCGGGATCATCAACAGGAATAACTATATCAGCACTCAGTACCAATACAATGCAATAGTTCCGTTACTCAGTCTGATTAACCACATGAGCCTAATGCAAACACAATAGAAAAGTAAGTTCGAACGTGCTGCATGGAGCCATTCGTACAAAAGTGCATATACCGGTATCAGCCGCTACCAGTGCTGACGCTAATAAGCCCAGCTGTATATAGGCACGCTTGTTACCGGTGCCACGGCAGAGCCGTGGTACCGTCCGGCGGAGTGGTAGTTTGGTGTCGGCTGATATTAGGAGAAGTGCAGCACGTTACGTGCTGCACATTCTCTAGCTAGTGGTAATAGCTATGGTAATTTCTCGGAGACCCCTACGTGAGACGTACTGCACAGTGCAGCACGTGACGTGCTGACGGTACTGCACGTTTCACGGCTCAGCATCCAAGTTATTTTTTTGCATTTCCAGTAAAATTGTTTTAAAATTTTATCTAAATTATTCAGAAATCGGAATGACAGCCAATTAGACAGTATTATCAACAAAAAGAGACGGTCATGATTTGCATGAATTCGACGCCGGTAGTGTAGATGCTGCGTTTCCTCGCCGGATTTTGACGCTGATTCGTTGATGTTGAGGCAGATACGTGTTCGCTCCAATGCATGAGTTTATAGCTAAGGTTGATAGTGACTTGATATACAATAAATAACGGTAATAATGAAGAACAATTTGAAATAGCCAACGTCATCAACGCCGGAAGCCCCGCTAAAATTGTATTTCACTGTCAATGGATTTGTTTTATTATGCCAGGTGACATGTGACTGATGTGAGTACCATGATACACATTGGAAACCTACTTTGGTTATAAGGCTTGCTCTACTTCGGTCTTGTCGGATTTTTTCTTTTACCGATAGCAATTGACAGTAAATTTAACTAAATTGCATAATTCCACCGGTACTTTACTTTGCAGCACGCCGGCGAAACTGTCCCAGATCGTGATGTTTTCTCTGATCAACGTAACCTTACTGTAAAGACTAACGGAGAAGTTGGTAAACAGTATTATTTTACCAGTACAGTATATAAAATTTGAGTACGTTGTGCACTTCATGCAGTGGATCGATATTTTCACAAGTTACGCATTTATGTAATTCATCATTGTGATTAATGCGATTTTGTACAGTTTAGTCCATCCCCGTGGCGGACAGCCTACAGACAGGCTTAAAGAGCAGACAATATAAGCAAACGGCGACGGACCGTCGGCCAGTTCATCCACGGACGCAGAAAGCCGGTTAATTACATTTTATACATCATCAACTGTCCTCCGGGTAGTAGAGCTTCTTGAGCGCGCGGTACTTGCGCAGCATGTACAGCGCCTCGATCTCCTTGACGACGAAGTGGCCGCGCTGCAGCAGCTGCTCGATCTGCTGCGGATCTGAGACGTCGCGGTTCTTGAGGAAGGCCTTCTTCAGGCGCGAGTGGAAGAAGTCCGCGCCCGCCGGGTACTCCTTACCCATGTGTAGTACAGCTGCAACACACACCCGCTATTTCACCCATTCACATCAAGCATCACACATCACAATGTCTGCTGACTGCTATCGTGCATTCGCAATACCGACAAACAGTACAAACAGTACCGTGCAGTAGAGTTTATCCCAAAAACAAGTCCACATAATTACGATGAATTCAATTACTATACTTGTACCAACCAGCGAAAAGCCATCACTTCCGGTGGCTTCGCAATGCTGCGTACAGCATCACCGCCCACAGACGGCATCTGCAAGTGACAGCTTTTCCACGTACTGTATCGTGTACACACTACACAGTCACCGAGTCACGAAATAAGTAAAATACAGGTGAGCTCATGATCTCGATTCTCCTTACTTTTAACGCGACTTTTAATCCTTTTTTGCAATAAACTTAACCCTTAGTTTTTTCCTGTACTGTACCTGCTTGTAGAGCTGGATGACCCGGGAACGCAGCGGGTTGGCAGTGGTGCAGACCGACATGGCTACAGCCTGTCGCATCACATCTCCACGCGTCCTCAGTGCGACTCCTCACTCGCGACAAGACAAGGAATTCTTCCCACTTGTCACTTGTGGCGACGACTGCTGTGCTGCGCGTTGCCCCCACCAGTCACCTCGTTCCTCGAGGATCCTCGCAAAGCAGTGCACGATATTCCAGGCGCAGTCCTGCCACCTGCAAGAGACGACGGCGTAAAATGGCTGCATTCACACAGCGTCCCAGGCTTCCAAATGGCAGCGTCACTGGCAACAGCTGATACATGTAAGCACATCACATGCGTGACAAGTTAGTACGGTCTGTACGGATAAGTCAGGTGATCCAGCGCAACAGTTACCTTTTCATATAAATCCTGTTAACAAATTGGGAAATGATTGTAATTAATCTGATCAACGTGGAATTCGGATAAAATTCAGATGCTCAACAGCAAAAACTAGAAACGGGGAAAAGCTCATGCCAGTAAATCATAAATGCAAAGATATGGAGTAAATAGACTGGTCACCGCAACCTACGGGCGGTTGCGTTGAACACCAGCTGACTCCGTCGCTCAGCTCAGTCAGCTGACTGGTGAATGTAGCGAGCGTGCTCCGGTACTGTAGGAACCACGTATAGTCGTATACGTAGGAAGCGGGCTTTCATTCGGGAATTTTCATTGGAGGAGACTTCCCGTGCCTCGCATGGCAGGCCTGTCGCTAGCTGCATGTACTTGTAATTTTCTTATTATTACATAATTGTACTGACCGTCTCTCGTCCATCCATCCAGTTTTATTTTGCTTTTAAGATAAACCATATATCCACCGGAAATCACTCCTAATTTCGAGAAATGGGCCGGGCGTTAATAACTTAATGGTGCTTACTGCTTACTGATACACTAATAAAGTACATACATTTTTACCTCCGGTATAATGATAGGTCATGCAGATTTATTTTTCGTTTACGGTTTTCCAGTGTTTGTGTGTCGAACGGTGTAAAAAGCGAGTAGTAATGGAGATGCAATTGAGTGACCGCGCGTGCATTTTTATCAGATACACAGTACATTTCTCTTATATTTTCGTTCGGCAAGTGCCTGTTCTGCATATACACTTTACTGGCTTTAGTAATTCTACAGTGCATTGGTCTCCGCTATCAGCTTCCCTTCCGTTTAATTTTCGCTTGATAAAGGGCTGTCCGAAAACGAAGACTGCATCGAGCTGCGGCAGATCCCCGCAGTTGCCTTGGTAATTCAACTTCTGCAGCCTGCCGGGCCGAAGCCGAGTATAGGGACGAAATGAATGGCAAATAATATGGTAGCCAGTGTAGCGGCGCGCATATGAATTGTATCTGGGCGCCGTCCGTGAAGCATGTCTGCTTTTACACTGCGCGATAAGGCCTGCAGTCCCTGCAACAACGAGGTCGTGTTGGGGCAAGTAAAATCACTCTGGCTGCTGTAAATGCTAAATTTAATGCTGCTGCCGAACGAATGCAACTCAACCGTGGAGCTGCATGAAAATTACATTCATTCCACTGCACTCCATTTCCGCTCTGTCTACATTCTACGCAGAACGGTCATAAACAAATTTCTTCTTCTCTGCAACAGTAAATCGTAAATGTGTTTCTGATATCCAGCAGGCGAATTGCTGATTTTCTGTCTTCCGGTGGAGATGAGCGTTGTGGATTTACACGCAGCATCTGCAATTTAGCCATTTATTCAGATAATATGATTTCCGGTGGCTAGCGTTTACCGCTGGCCGTTAGCAAGTTGGAATCCACGTGTCGCAGGTTGATCGGTGTCCGATTTTAATAGCGAAAGCTGCCGATATCTGCGTCGGAGGGCGTTTACCACTTTACAGCGGTCGTGTTGTGGCTGTCTTGAATCTTGATTGCAAATGCATGTATAGAAAGCACGGAATGATGGCCATGTGCTGGCGGTGCACATGTACAATGTCATGTATTCCGCTGTTCTGTTTCCTATGTTTGCCGTCTCACGAGAGTGGACGGTTGGCAAGTACACCTGATAAGCCAGCACACTTTGCTTCGCTTTCGCAGTTGTTAAAATAGACTGCACAGTGCACGGGCAGCACAGCATGTGCGACGTTGTTAACGTTAGCTAGTCTAGCGCAGGCAGCCATTCGCTTGAATAATTCACTTCTTTCCGCGACTGCACAATCACTCGCCTCGCTTTACTTTCCACTTCCCATCAGCGTCCTCTAGTCCTCTAGCTAGATATCCAGTTAATGTTAACGCCGTCGATTAATTGACAATTTCACCCGTCACAACAATATCAGGGAGCTGTACATGTGTTTTATACGGGAGTGCTCATGTTCCCACACTGTTTAGCTGCTGGGAACGGCGATACTCTGAAGTACATTAAACGGCGTACAGCTGGTGCGAATCGAGTGCCTGCTTGTTCTGCTTGATCCTTGGAGTGAGATCATTGTTTTCTACATCAGTTATATTGGGATTTATAATATTGCCGAGGGATTAACTAATAATTGGCATATGCGTTATGCTGGATGGGTAGCCGCACTAGCCGCAGCTGATCCGGTGGTGTCTAATTTGTCGCGGCATGCGCAGGCGATGACCGTTGGGCTGGCCATGGGCTTGGGCCGCCGGCAACGGGAAGGCGAATTGCAAGGATTAACATTACGCTCCACGGGCGATAATTGCGTAAGTGCAGCTTGTAGCATAATGCAGTATTCTCGTCGGTTGTGCACATTTACTGCCGTTTCCTCGGGATCGGATCAGCCGATTATGATTAAGCTGGTGGATTATATTTATTCGGACCGGTTATTCCAACGGTTGTTGTTGTTGGCGCGGGCAGACAAACAGCCAAATCACCAACCGATGACGTGTTTATTTATCCAACTTGCAACTGGCCGCCACAGAACGTGCTGTTGCCAGTAATTGTTGACTTACATTGTATGCGAGTCATGACATTACGCTTACAATTCTACGAAAGGCATATATATTAACATAAAATAAATCTAAAAGAATAAAATCGGAAATAAAAGTGTCAGGCATGTAATGACAGTAGGTAGTTCGCTGCACAGTCGCTGCAAATGATGAGTGCATAATGTGCATTAATTTGATCAGGCCGGCTTCGGCTAATTAAACGGCACTGGTTTGCGGTTAACATAATTATATATAGAAGTATGCGCTTTCGGTGGTTGCGTGTTATTACGATTGCTAATTAAATACGGAATGGACGCAGGCTATGCATTCACCACATTGCATCACCAATGTGTTATTCTCACGAAATGCCCGAAAGCAAGATGGACGCACGCCGTTTGGCGAGTTTGCCCGTGCTTTACCGGTGAATTATGACGGCGGGTCGGGGCTGTAATTTATGACCTGCGCGGCGTTTGGTGTGATGATCTCCATGCCGAAGCTTTTAACTGTATACGGCGCACGTGATCATGAGCGGCTGGTCAGAACAGAAGAGAAACATTTAATATCGGCTAATATACGTTACAGTCTTATTATGGGCGGGAACGCTTATACGAAAAAGCTGTGATTTTCACCGGTGATTAATATATTATTAATCATTTTTCCTTGTGATCGACAGTGTGCGGCGGGGTCAATTCCACAGCGGCGGATGTGGAAATTAATTGCAGTTGTGCCGATGTTGTGACTGCGGAGAGGCATTTTGTGGCTTATGTGCTAATGTACGCCAGCTAGGCTAGGCGCATTAGTGCCGGAAACGGTTTGACACTGACCGGTGCATGATCATGATCACGAGCGGGATACGTATATCAGTTTGCCAAGTGAAGGAAATGGGCCGCACTGTCCTGAACCGGGCCGCAAATTCCTAAACGGGCCGTGCTGGGCATCGTCTGTGCTAGATTTATTACAGTACCCTACCAGCTTTGCCGGCTGCTCGCGGACTATATTATGCTGTTCTTGGGAATTGCGTGCTTATATGTGTGCACTAATATTTATATAATGCATGTTCTTCGCAGCAAGAAATTTGGTAATATTCTGGCTGCTGAGTCGCTGACTAGTAGGACAAGAACGGAATGCCGATAAGGATAATTTATCAGGCAGCTTGTTGCGCTGATTTTTCCCGGGCTAATCTTGTCAGCTGCAGCGCCGGTGCGCCAGCGATAAGGCCCACTAATGGCGAACACAACAGTCATCATATGCAATTTATTAGCCAGCAGTCTGTGTAAAGTTTAAACCTGCGTGGTTGTTTGCACGCCCAGTTTAGATAATGTATAAACGTTAAGGTTGGGTGCCCCGTATTCTCGATCTGATAAGCGGCAATCCGGGGCCGCTTATCAGAGAATTCAAAGCATGAGACTATGAGTAATTTAATTACCTTCAAGATTCGTTCAAATGCTGTAATATATAATCTCTTATAATGATTAATCAATTAACTAGCTGCAGTATTTCACGCCTATTAATGCGTGTGTGATACTCGTATATCCCCGGCAATCGCAGCGTGAGTGCAATGGTGCTCGCACCGGAAGTGGACGATTCGTCGCTCACAGCCTCACGCTCGCAGGCGACATGACAAGTACAACACAGGCGTTGATCTAATTGGGCTGCACACGCCCAAATTAAGCTGGCTCAACTGACCATCACGTCATTCCTGCAACAGCAGAATATTATTACCAGTCGCAGTTTTCCTAACCGAGCGCTGGGTATGGCAACTTCCCTGGCAATCGGCACGAGTTTGATTGGAAAATGGGTAAACAGATGCGAGGGAAAATTAATTCGTGTCAGTTGAACGTCGTTCCCGGCTTGTCAAACAGCTGACCTGCACATTTGCCCATGTTGACGTCTGTGTATACATATGTGTACATGTCGCTGTGTAATGGGTTTCTTTTGCACTCGCATGTACAGATAAACCTGCGTTTTATTCTCGCCGCTGTCCACAATCGGTAAAAGTGTATATTTTTGCCGGTTATTTGGTGCTGCGTTAAGCAAATATTCATTCTCTTGAATAAGCAGAATCCATTAGACAGGTCTGCGTGTACTGTACATGTGTGCATCTCCATTTTTAGAGTGGCAAATATATTATGATATATGTATATGCCGTTTTGTTGCGCGCTATTTATATTTGTGCCGTGTTGATTGTGGGCGCAGCAAGTGAAGACTTGAGAACGTTGTTTAAAACGGCCGTGTGGCATGTGTGCACTGTGGAGTGTTGAATTTTGCATGTAACGAGCAGTCGGAGTACGCTGACAAGTGCACCTCCACAAACGTGTAATTCACTCTTATTTGAGTAATTATTAGCACAGCATACACTACTCCGTAGTGTGTTATGTTATGTAGGAAAAACGCGGTTAAAAGCGTCTACTACATATATAATTGTGTAATTGCGCGGGTCAGCTAGAGACTGATGTTATAAATAGCTAGTTTTGTTTGCTTTGCTGGAGAGTGGAGAGAAAGGCCAAAAGAATTCATATCTGGACCTGCTGAATACATTTGTATCTGTAATGTGGAGCAGGCAGCGCATTCTTTCCCTTGTCATGCGCATTGACGAGTATTTGTCCGGCTGTCCCGTTGTGTTGTGTGGCTGTACATGTGCATGAGCGGTGTGAACCGGTGGACGGTGTGTTTGCCTAACAGTAAGCGGGGCTTTATTATACACGCCGCTGCTTTCAACGCAATTCAATACATGTACAGTATATTTATATACGGGCAGCGTGTATCTGTATGCAGGGATATATATGCCGGCAATGAGCTGTATTGCAAAGGCCAGCTGATTGCCTTTGTTCAGACAAGCTGATTGAGGAATTTCTTTGCCAGAGCAATTAGTTGTTGAGCGTGGCGCCAGCGTTCCAAACCGGGAAAGGGAGAAGGGAAAAGTGAGCGCGTTGCGGCGATTGTCATTAATATATCAGCTGACTGCGAAATGCGATGCGAACGTGGGAAAGGGGCGGGCGCGAGTTAGCGGTGGACTGAGGATTATTCAGCGCAGCATGAGCAGGCGGTGCAAGGGGATTTATCCGCTCCCGATCAGTGATCAGTCCGGATCCCATTCCGGGCCGGCATATTTCGCTTTCTCCCTTTCCAGTGCCAGCGCCAGCGCCCGGCTGTCTGTTCTGCTTGTGCGGCCACTTGTTGGCTGCAGAATGCAGAACGCAGATAAATGCGCTCGCAGCGAGGTTGCTCAGTAATCCCGGTCTGCTTAAAGCCTTAAACGGTCATCGTTAGATTAAATTGCCGGTTAAGGTTATTAGCTATAGGCGGGTGTTTAAGTTGAACGCGGTAGCGCATGGATCGGATAGATGCATGTTGTGACTGCTGCTGCACTAGTTTATATACGTACTGTACCGTATATATTCTCAGCTTGCAGTCAGGCTAGCTAAACCGGGATATACAAGTATATCTGTATAAAATTTTATATACTGCACTGAAGAAGTGGAAAGATAGAGATGTGGATAAGTGACTGCGCTTAACTGGGCGCATATATACGAGTATATATGCAGGAGAGAGCATCACGCAGCGAAAGAGCATTCAATCCAATCTGCAGCTAATTACCTCCTTCGTGCAAAGCGCCGCCGCGTCTAGATCCCTTTCAGTTTCATCCTTTTGTAAAGAAAGTACAGTACGATACTGCGGCAGCCGGCGCTGATCATAGCGTGCTGCGAGGGGAACACGCATCGTTAACGTTCCAGTTGAGATTATAGTCAAGACAAGGACAAGCCGGCGTGACTGTGATTGCACTTCATTGCAGCTACAGCTAAACGACTCCGTGCAGGCTTCTTTTCCCTTCTTTGTCTGCTCTTCTCTTGCTGCCGGGAGTCTACTGTGTTTTATGTAAATTAAAGAAAATTCACGCTGCTGCTTGAAGGCTGTCCGGCTGTCGCATCCGGCGACAAATGGGCCATACTGTTAACGCGACTGACCACAGCCGTTGCGCATGCGTGGAATAAAGGTCAAACGTCCATGACGTAATTAATCTTTTTATGCAGACTGGCAGAGCGCCTTGACCGTTATACGCCAACCAACAAGGACAGTTAGTTACAATCACGACATTAAGGTCACTTGCTTGACCATCCTGTCGTGTTGCTGTTTTCTTATTTAATAACTGCGCAGACATTATCCGTACTTCTACGTCGTACGACGATACGAGAAGAGTAGTAATTAAAATAAAATAATCATTATCTATATGTCAATATGGAGCGTGTCGCTGCATAGAATACCGACCAGTCCGATTTATGGGTGCTGTAAGTACAGTACGTAATTCAGGAAGACACAATTCAGGCTGCTGGCAGACACTGCTCTAGACATCGTGGCAGCGGATTCGCGATCGGACGTCGGTGCAATGAGACGAGTGAATATAATATCTGCCACCTGTTTCATTGCGTATGCAGCTGTACATGGTGGGATCGAAATGACATCATCATCGAACATCCATTACATTATTTACACACACACTTCGCTCCCCACAACGGTGTTGTTCTCATCTATTATACGTACAGTATATCCGCATAATTACCGTGCAATACAACTTTTTTTCATATCAGTTTTTAGCGTGAATTCCTTCGAGTATTTTTCAATCGCCAGTCGAGTGCCGCATATATCTGTACATCACATTATTGTTTATACGGTACATTTAATTAGGATGTACAAGAACGCTAGACCATGAGATGAAAACAGCGGCTGTGCACTTATCCCTGGAATACTGATACAGTACTGATTAGGGCGTAGTTAAAAGAAAATGCACTGTGCGTCTGTACATGGTATTGTTGTTGCTGAGCAGATGAGCGGCGGAATGGTGCTGCACGAGAAGGCGACACCGTGGCAGCGGCCCTCTGCGAGCCACGGGAAAGCGGCACCAGAAGTGCCGGCGGGGACGCCGCCGCAGCCACAGCTGCAGTTGGCGGAGGCGCTGTTCGACAACGAGCCGGAGCATCCCTGGGAGCTGCGCTTCCGTGCCGGCGACGTGCTGGAGGTGCGCCAACTGCAGCCGGCCGGACTGGAGGGCTGGTGGCTCTGCCGGCACCGTGAACTCCGCGCCGGCGCCGACCGGGACACGGACGGCAGTCCGCAGCAAGGCCTGGCGCCCAACAACCGCCTCAGGCTCCTCCCCCACGCCAAGACACCCGCATCCTCCGCGGTACATTCACTGACTCCCGCTTTACGTTTACTCGCATTTCTACGCAGTCATATATATACAATCGTATAAATCAAACTATATATGTATCTGCATTAAAGGCGCAATTAGAAAAGCCATTAAACCGCCTTTCGCCGCGGTGACCGGCTAATATTTGCTCCCATTAACCCACTGCAATTCCCTAAAAAAAGGACTACTCCAATTACATTTAATCTTAATGTGTGTTTTGGTTGTAGACGAAGGGGAGCAAACCAAGCGGCGCGGATTACGACGTCCCGCGGCCGGCGCTGACGGAGAAGAAGCGCGCCAGTCACGGTAAAGGCAGCAGCGGTGAGTGCCGGCATATTACTGTACTACCGTAATCAGCGACTCTTTACATTCCGCGCCCAGCGGGACGCCGGCCTGTACACAGCAAAATAACCGGCGCTGTCGGAATCCGACACAAAATAACCGCTCCTAATAATCTCTCTTTCAAGCCACATTTTCTCAGCGCCCCGCAGTTTCTCTGCGAAAAACGGCGTAAATGCCGGAAAAATGAAACTGCCGAGTGAAATGAGCCGCTCGACCGTGTCGCTCACTCGGCATATACAGTATATCCGGCTTATTAATTAACTAGCCGGTGCGCTCTCTCTTTCGGCATCTGTCACGCCTAACCTCATTTTTTGCCGTTTTTCTTGTGAAACAAACCACATGTTTGACGTGCCGGACAGCGGCGTGATTTGTGGTCTGCGTGACCAACGACTGGTTGTCACTGAAACGACTGACATCCTAATAACACGCGCCGCAGTTGAGACAAGACACATTTTATTCCCCTTCTCCCCGACACACCGCGCATCCCCTTAGACATGCCGGCGCGCGTAATAAGGCGCATCATTTGGTGCACCAGTATTTTCTCGACAGGACATTGACTTCCCAAAAAATGCACCGCATTTCATTTTATTTATTCTCTTTTCTTGTCATTAACTATTAAGTTTTATCATTTTATTTACTACAATTTTAGCTGTTCTTTCTTAGCAATTTTAAGTAATAAACCGAATTTCTTAGTTGATTTATTCATAATTCTCTTTTGTATTTTAATATTATTTGTTTATTAACAGTTTATTTTATTTGCTTAAATTAGTTAGAGGTAAATTTATTATTTTATTTATATGTCTTCATTTACACAGACACCGGCGCCGACTACGACCAGCCGCGGCCGGTAGCCTTTGCGCCCGACAGCCCGCCCTCGCTGCGGCCCCTGCGCACCTCGGCCTTCTACCCGGCTAGCTACATCCCGCCGGCGCCGTCGACGGCCTCGGCGGGCAGCAGCAGCGGCAGCAGTCGCTACAGCATCCTGACCTCCTCCGACCTCCCGTCCTCCGCGTCCCCCTCCGACCGCGGCCGCAGCAGCGCCGAGCCGCTGTCCTCGCCCTCGGACTACGCCCCCCTGGCCCACGGCCCCGCCCTCCTCTCCAAAGAGGGCGACTACGACTACGTGGACTACATCGACGCCGACAGCGCCGAGGTGGAGGTCGAAGAGCACTACGCGCGCCTGCCGCGGCGCCACCCCCCGCGGGCGGTGGCCAGCACGAAGCCGGCGGCGGCCAAGAAGCGCGAGTCCTTCATCAAGAGCGCGCGGGTGTACGACGTCCTGCCCAAGCAGTTCCGGCCGGTGTCCTTCGTCGAGGACACCGCCGCGCCGCGTCCCACCTCCGAGGTCCACGTGACCCCGGACACGCTCCCGATCTACGAAGCGCTGAACGTGACGAAGCAGGCGGCCATCCGGCGCATCAGCTTCATGCAGAGCCAAGTTCAAACCGAACTGTCGCGCCTCTTCAGCTTCGTGGCCGCGCCCCAGTGGCGGCAGGTGCGGCAGTTGGCGCAGCGCCTACCGGAAGTCAAAGTGTGCTGCGAGTACTTGATCACGCACTTGAACGGGCTGATCCGCTTCGTGCTGCAAGCGCTGCAGACTCTCCTGGCGGCGTCGCGCGCGCAGCCGGGGTTGGAGGAGAAACTGCGCGGACTGATCGACGCGGTGTACCGCGGGTGCGCCAGCATCCGGGAGGCGCTGGCCGGGATGGCCGGCGTGCAGTGGACGGCCGGGGAGACGGCCGTGCACTGTCTGCAGCGCATCGTCGACGCCGGACAGATCCTGGCGGAGGATGTGCGCAAGATGACGGCCTTCGTGCTGGGCAACGCGCAGCTCATCTTCTCCGACACGGAGGAGCTCAAACTGCAGCTGCGACCGCTGCCGAGAGTGCCCAGCAAGGGCCTCCTCGATCAAGAAGGTAACCAACAGATACAAACATATTATTTGATTTTTTTCTGATTTTTTTTCAGTTTTTTCTACAATTTTTTCCAATTTTTTCTGAGTTTAATTGTTCGCGTAAATTGTGCAGAGGCGAGCGTGGTGGCGGACAACGAGTACGAAGACGTGGACTACGGGAACGTGTCCATGCCGGTAGTCCCGCGGTCGCCCGCCCTGGAGCGGCGCATCCTCAACTCGTACATCGCGGAGGTCAACGAGGAGGTGGCGGCCGTCTCCGCGCTCATCAGCGCCTTCACGGCGCGCATGTTCGCCGAGCGCACCGTCACCTCGCTGGACACCATCACCCAGGCCGAGCAGATCGCCGGCCACGCCGCCAAACTGGCGCGCTTGACGGACTCCTTGAACCGCAACCTGACGTCGGCCGCGACGGAGCCGCTGCGGCGCAAACTGGCCAAGACCGGCAGCTACATCACCACGGCCTGCAAGCGCTTCCACCTGGAGCTGAAGGGCGCCACCAACGCGCCCGACCAGCGGCACTTCAACAACGTCAAGGCCTCGCTGGACTACTTGAGCGAGTTGTGCCTCTTCCTCAAGAACTCCACCGAAACCGAGGTGTAGCCGTTACACCCTTCCTTCAACGGGATATAATGCAATTTTGTGATTAACTGGTCTCTCGTGCCACTGCGAAAATTAACGGTCTTCCAAATGTTTTATATGCCAATTTCGAAATTTGTACCTTTTCACTTAGTGACATGATTGTACCAAATAATTCTGTATTCTGCCTTACAAAACAAAGGTCACAGCCTTGGATAAAACGGTAAAATTAAAATCTGCGATAAAAAATGGAAAAATGTTCGCTGCTTTCACACTAAACATCACATGCAAAATACTACAAATCCGGGTTAAAAACAGACTCTCGTCCAGAGGCACAGAAAGAGATTGGTAGACAACAGAGAACAAGGACA
Organism: Paramacrobiotus metropolitanus; assembly: GCF_019649055.1. Taxonomy (NCBI): domain Eukaryota; kingdom Metazoa; phylum Tardigrada; class Eutardigrada; order Parachela; family Macrobiotidae; genus Paramacrobiotus; species Paramacrobiotus metropolitanus. The sequence goes on along the minus strand of NW_026570340.1, from coordinate 219,359 downwards.
TACGTGAGAATGTAGTGCAGTGGCTTCACAATCAGCGCGGCCGCTTCTCGAGGTACCAGTCGGGAATGAACTGCCACTGCGAGTGCGCCGGCCACTTCTCGGCCGTTACGCGGTCCCAGCCCGGGTTCCACTCGAACTTGTACACCGCGCTATCGAATTGCCAAACACACACATTAAGAACATATAAAATAAAGGAAGAAACATCATCAAAAACGGAATAAAGTACGTCATATTTTAAGGGATAACAAGACAAAATTAGTTGCAGACAAAATAAATGCTGAGATTTTAGGCTAACAGACAGGTAATTCTGCAAGTATACAAGTAGATCGTCACTTACTGGCGGTAGTCCTCCGTGACGCTGCGCTTGACCAACCGCAAGAAGCCGTCGAGGAAGTTGAGACAGATCCCACCCGACCAACTATTCCCGTACTCCTACACGAATACACGAACCATCAATAACAGTAGAAGTATCAACAATTTCCGTCTGAACTGTCTACTGTTGATGATAATAATCAATATGTTGCAGCAAAACGTCTGCGGAAATGTCAGAATTGTGCTATCGAAAGGAAAGGAATTAGCTGTGGAAATTGTTCAGTTATTATGCTCAAGTTCATATGTTTTGCGCTTTAATCATTCAGTACTGTATTCTTCGAAAGAATCTTAAAGAAACTGAAGGCAGATGCTCTCGTAGATATAAGAATCAAAAGAAAACGTGTATTCGGACAAACCGGGAATAAATATCAGGATTAGGAAGCTGATATTACTGACCTTGGCCAGTTTGGAGATTCTCGCGACGGGCATCTCCTCGGTGGAGACGCAGTTGCCGGCGTCGTCGCGGTAGCCGATGAGGACGGTGGGCACGCCGGAGACGAAGCTCTGCGCCCAGATCTTGCACATCTTGTGGTTACTAACAACACCAACACACCCAATCAAACCACCGCCAAAATTCGCGAGAATAGGGCAAACGCAGAAAAAGCAGCTGACGAAGACGGAAGTATTTGAAGAAACCAACAACAACTGTGCGTACTAGTGGGACTGCCACTGGCGCTGCGTGTCGGGCCGGCGCGCCGTCTTCAGCTCGACGTAGCAGCGCGGCGGGGGCGCGTCTTTCTTCAAGGGATCCAGGCAGTCCATCTCGGCGCCAAAGAGGAGCCCCGTGGCGCCCACCTGCCCCTTGAGCACCGCGTGGAAGCCGTGGAAGTTGTTGACGGGCTCCTCGAAGGCCGCCTTGTCGTCCGCCGGGTGCGTCATGTACTGCTCGAACTTGTAGCCCCTGCCAAGCACCAACATGCCTCAAACATCCACGTCAGGACTGTCCAGTTCGTAGCACAAGAACAACAACTGATTTCAATCAGCCCATTTGTTCAAGTTAAATCCCTACAAATTTTATTTATACACTATTATACAATACGTATCAATTTATTAGCCCGCAGAATTCTTTTTAATTACTATGGATAATACACTCACAGAAATAATTATATTTTTGAAATCGCACCCAAATTATAGATTCTCCCAGCAGAAATTTCGAAAAATTAATTACCGGGATAGCGCCGGAATAGACAGAACAGCCGATGAATAACATGCTGAGTCATTGCCAACCACTGACGACTTACCAGTAGATGAAGTGCGCCTGCTTCTCGTCGACTATCTCCTTGTCGGCGGCCTTGCTGGCCGTGTCGAAGTGCGAGAGATAGATGACGCCGTCGATGCGGCACGCGCAGATGATCCAGCCAGCTGTATGCACATAATTATACGATAATTATACGAATACAGTACAACACTTCAATAACCTAATCAAATCTACATGCTAATTAAACTGCATGTGCTGGTGTGATTACATTCCCTCCTACACACAGCACTTCGTTTAATCAGAAAGGAAAGAACTGAAAATGTCTGTTAAGTCCATTTGTTTTCGCGAATTCAGCAGGAGAAAACGTAAAATTCTGGGGGTAAAATGAACAACGTTTGTGCATAGTTCTAGCTGTATCAAAGTGATTCTTAATTTAACACGATATAATTTTTTATTTCACCAATACGGCTACAGTCAAATCAAAAACAGTCCGTATGGCAGCAATTGATTTGTGGATTCGTTTCACAAAAACCTTTTGTGGAATTAGATTTTATACAAAACCTGCGTGTTCAACCGCAAATTTATAGAAAATCCTTCGCTTTTATTTAAAAAAACAATTTTATTTATTTTACCAATTGCAAACATTTAATTTTAAAGAATTGTGGATTTAATTTCCAAAGGATTCATCAGAAATTGATTTGAAAGATCATGGACTGAATTACCAACAAAATCTACGGATCCAGTTTCGAAAAGAAAACTTTACGGACTCAACTGCAATAAAGTCCTACGGAATGCATTATTTAAAAATTTTTACGGAACGATACTTACTGCAGAATTTGGCGGATTCGTAGGGCGTGGACATGACGGTGTGGAGGTGGCCGCGCCAGCAGACCACGTCCGTCTGCGCCCTGCAGCACAAACACCGTGAAAACAGAACAACGCACACTGCTACTTCTGTGACGATGACACCGACTCAAAAGTCAAAACGCACAGCCAATCAAACACAAACAGCCCAAGATGACGTACTTGTACTGCAGGAAGTCGGCGGGGTGCTTGATGATCCATTGCAGGAGGTGGTTGAGGTGGTCGCGCTGCGCGGGATCGCGGGGTTCCTGGCGACTGACGAAGGAGCGGAAGCCCTTGTCCAGCGGCAGCGACAGGCCCTTCACCACTGCCTGCCCCGCTCCGCGCCGCTGCAGCGTCGGCAGGCCGCTGCGGTCGTCGTGGAACTGGCGCTGGTAGGGGTCCGTCGCCGGCCACGGCCCCGTCAGCGTGAAGGCGCCGATCTCCACGGGCTGCGCGATCGAGCAGCTCGCGCCTTGGAAGTCGCCCAGCTGCATCGCCAGCCCGCTCAACTTCTCCACGGCGCATTCCTTGTCGGCGAGCGCTGCCATCCTGACACCGCTACCTCTTTCAATCGAGCACGATAATCTGCACCAGAAGAGCCACTACAATCTGCCAAAATAATTATTCCCCACTCAGTTCCGCGATAAACTCAAACCTGGAGAAAAATAAACCGCAGACGACTGATTTTCCAAACTTTATTTCCCATTCATAACAGCAAATTTTTGGCAGTAATGGCAGTTCCATTGATTTACTGGAAGCAAAGCCGGAAGTAATTCTGCGGTGTAATCTATGTTATGCAGCAGTGCTAATTCCATTCCACTAGTAACGGTAAGTGTAAACGGAACTGCTGTAACACCACGTCATCTCGGAGCTTATCAAAACACCGCAGTCAGAGTGTCAGACTGGATATTTTTTTAAAGTTTTCCTCCCCTCCTCGAGCTCCTGTGGTTAAATTCTAAGATTTCCATCTCTTTGAAAAGTGAAGAAAGGAGCAGCGTTTTATTAGTTTTGTTGACGTCTCGGGTAGAGTGTGGAGGGAAGGGTGGATGGTTTTGTGTGAGCTTTATGTGACGTCGTCGGACTCGACAGGAATTCTTCATTTGTTGGGGCCTTCCCTCTGGTGCTGCACTCCGCCACCAGGGACGCTGGACTCTGTTAGCTGGTGATCGTTGCGTGTGGGCAGGATGTTGGGTCTTTCAGTGCGCTGGCCGGGATCGTGGCGCGCGATGGCCCCGGCGCGGCGGGCGGCCTGCGCGTTGCTGGCGCTGCAGCTGCTGCTCAGCGAGGCGCTGCTGGGCGCCAGCGCCGTCTCCTTCCATCTGCCGCCCAACCAGCGCAAGTGTCTGCGCGAGGAGGTGCAGAAGGACGACCTCATCAAGGGCGACTTTGAGCTGTCTGTCACGTCGCCCGACATCAAGACCGACATCGAGGTGAGGCTGATGAATGATTCCGATGAGGAACGTTCCATCACTTCCGCGACAAAATTTAAGTGGCGTAGCGAGCTGTGGGCGTACTGTGGGTTGTGCCCCCAACCTCTGAGCTGTACTTTTCCATTTGGGAGTCGGCATGGCCCCCAAAGCAGTAGGCTCGTTACACCAGTGGTGGTATTTTAACTGGTTGCAGTGCAATCTGGTGCAGAATTGAGAATTAGCCAAAAATGAAAAACTGAAAGAACGATGTTGCATTGCAGATTCTGGATTCGCGCGGACACAAGTTGTTCAACAAGCAGGACGCGCAGAAGGGCAAGTTCGCCTTCAGCGTGGAGGAGTACGAGATCATCGAGATGTGCTTCGAGACCAAGTTTGATGTCCGTAAGTGAACAGAACGCGCCGCGTTTTTCTAGAATCTAGGTAAAACGTACACGTAGTGGTACCTGTTGACGCTCATTATTTCTTATAGCGTATGGCCGTCCCGCGCCGCCGCCACGTGAGATCACTTTCAACATTCTGCACGGAGTGGAAGCCAAGAATTACGATGATGTAAGTCAGACGCCGTGCGTTTTCCTAAATTTAATCTGTAAGAGATTTGTTTAGAATTACTTGCAAAATTGAAAATCGATGTCGCAGATTTGCTTCAAAATAAATTCGCAGTCTTTTGTAAAATTTAATCCACTGAATTGTTTTTAGAATGAGATCGCAGAATTACTTTCAAAAGTAATCTGCTGTATTTTTAAAATCAGGACCGCCGGGAAATCAGATCTGCACTCTTAGTCTTTGGCGAAATTGAACTGTTTCAAATCTGAATCCACAGAATGTTTTTAAATTAAATCTGCAGAATTTCTTCTGTGAAATCCGCACCAGATCTACAATTGCATAAAAAAGGATAGCAATCCGCAGAAACGTAGTTACTAATTTATGGTTGCATTTCGAGAATTATTTGAGCATGATTTGTAACTGTCTCGCCCTGGCATTATTAGCTGGCGAAAGCGGAGAAGCTGAAGCCGATGGAGGCGGAACTGCGCCGACTGGAGGATCTGTCGGACGCCATCGTGGAGAGCTTCAACCACATGCGTAAACGCGAGGAGGAGATGCGCGGCACCAACGGTATTTTTAACCGCTGCTTCCTTTCCGTCTAATCATCTCTGTGTTCCTACCCAATGTATTGATCGTTTTGCAGAGCAAACCAGCAGCAAGATCCTGTACTTCAGCGTCTTCTCCATGGTGTGCCTGCTCAGTCTGACCACCTGGCAAGTCATGTACCTGCGCCGCTTCTTCAAGGCCAAGAAACTCATCGAATAATCCAACCGTTCAAAGTTGGCCGAGATGTTGATTAAGGAGTTTAGTAGACGTTCTATTTGCACACCGCCGCTCATCTGTTCTCCTGCAGCACCGCATACCGTCATTTCCCACCTTGTTTTTAACCGGTTTTATCTCTCTTTCTGCGTTTTTCTCTGTATCTTTCGTGATGGGACTGACCGACTGTTTTACGAGTACTCGAGAAGAGCACTAGCCACTACCAGCGTTCCTTCACTTGCGCTCACGTGCCAGTGGAATTGGCTAGTCAACTGCAATTTGAGCAGAAGCTCTTCAATGCACAGTTGTGAACAGAAGAGTCCTGCTGGACGAACACACTTACTATAATTAACTGTGAGTCTGTGACACGTGCATATAGTCATACTGTATACTGGTTAATATTCGTAACCCGTTAATTCTAAAAATTAATTGGTTTCAGTATTCTTTCAATAAATTGCTTTCCAAAAAATTCTTTCGAACTAATAGCTTATTAGTACATAATCATTCTTAATAATTTCTCTTTTTTAGCAGAGTGTACTAATCCATCCAGTGGAACCCGATATATTTTTAAGCCACTGCACTACAATGATCACACTCACAACCCATAAAACAGATTGTGAGAAAAAAACGGCAAGAATAAAATTCCAAAAATCAAGCTTCAGCCCCTGCGCCCACGGCACCTTGCTGTAATTATCTTACACATCCCGTCATCCCCCGCCGCGTTTAAAGCATCTATAATTTTCGTCACCCAGTTAATTCTAACAATCAATTTATTTTTAATAAACTTTTCATAGAATACTTAAATAAAATCCTTCGCTCTTTAATTTTCTGATAATCCTTTTAATAATTTTCCACATTATTATTTTTCGTTTTAATAATTTTCCACAGTTTCCTGAGTCGTTAGACGAATTCAGGAATTTTGTAAAGCCACACCACTAGCACTTTCACTCACAAACAATAAAACTGAGCGAACAACCGGTAAGAATAAAACTCTAAAAATCAAACTTGAGCCCAGGCGCCAACTGCAGCTCCTTCCTGTAAGTAATCGTACACGTCCCGCGGCGCATATACTGTACCGCTTCCCCGAATCCTCCAGGGCCCGGTATTCCAGGGCGTAAAAACGGGGGCGGAGGTCTCTTTGAGGATGACGGCGGCGTTGTGCGGCAGGTCGGTGATGATGGTAAGTTGGACCAAGTTGCCGGCGAAGGGATGGCTGCTGGCTTTTCCGTCCACGAGGACGCGGCCGCTGGCGGACCGGGCGTCGGCGATGTGCGATGGTCTGCTGGTATAAAAGCGACGCCTGTGTGCAACTGTGCATCGGGTCGTACAGGCTCTTCGGGGCCAGTCTGTCATTTAAAAATAAATCATCCGCATGAAATACAAACGACGATTTTAACGCGATTTTTTGGCTCCAATGGAAGGCAAATAAACTGAAATAATTTAACTTCCTGAATCACGCTGTGATGTATCATTTGTCCATGAAAAGCTATCAATGAAAACACAATAACACACTATTAAAAAATTCAAACAGAAATCTTTTTTGTGATAGGGTTCACTACTCCTTTTTCATTCGGCCATCAATGCCATCGCACTACGTCATACCAGCACATACAGTAGTTTGGTTAGCTACTTCGCTAATTACACGATTCGATTAATTTATTCTTAACAGACAAATAATTGCCCTCGTTAATTAAATGATCGATTAATTCATGGGTTCATTTTATTAACAATTAATTCATCCTCAGGTTAACTCCATATTAACTTGAAATAAAAAAACTTAATTAAAAAATCTATTTAAAAATAGTTAGTAGAAATATTTTTCCATGTCCCACTGCACAACAACTAATATACACCGGTAATTCTTCATAGAGCTTCGTAACTAAAAATCAATAGAAAACTAGATCCGAATATACGAGTAATTCATTAAAAGATTTCTATTATTTTATTGTTCGGCATGACCTACGTGTCCGGTATCAACCAATCGAACATTCTCGTGCCACTCTACTACGAACACCGCTAAAGGTGGATTAACCTTACTGTCAATTTATTTGGCCACTTACTTCCAAGAAAAAAACCGAAAAATCAATAAAAATTTAAAATTCGTAGAAAATGTAATAAACCATAAAGAAAATTTTTGAAATTTAAATCTTACCTCAGATCATGGCGAGGGCGTTACTGCAGCCGCAGACACCCATGGGGAATGTAAACGCCGAGATGAAGCCGACGCAGCCGAGGGGGTTCCAGGTCCGCAGCAGCACGTGACCGGCGCGTTCCGACGGCAGGATCCTGCCCTCGAAGATGCGCGACTGTCCGGTGGCGTAGACGGAAATGTCCATGCACTTTCCCCGACGCCCTCCGCGATGATCTTGCACATCTCCAGCGAGATCAGCCGGCTCCATATCGCGCTTGCTCCGCATTTCGTCGCCGATCTGCCGGACGATTTGCTCGCGGTTCCTACCCGGCAGGAATTTCCACGTCACCAACGCCTCCACGCTCGCCTAAATATTCCCGAAAAAATGCCAGTCTTGACAGAATCATCACGGAAATTGTTTAACTTCTTTTTGACCAGTACATACACATCTTAAATTAATTAAACAATCAATTAAAAATAAATTAAAACAGATAAAGTGCTATATCAATTTTTTCATAAGTTATCAGAACAAATGAATTAAATTCCCATTTTACTGTACAAATTAAAACGAAAATAAATTTTTTAATTAATCAAAATTAATTTTATAATTTCTAGTAGCAGTATGACTTCGGAAATAAACTGCAAAATATACCGGTAACCAAACAGTTATTCTTTAAATTTCTTTTTATCTATGACACCCATGGAAAAAAATATCAGGATCAAAAACGATCACTGTCCTACAAAAATCGGCACCATTCCAGCTTTACAGAATTCCATTTCAAACATGATAGGAATTATGCGAATGCGAATAATGCGAATAATTTTTCGTAGTACGATAGCATTATTCGCGTTCGCATAATTCCTATCGTACTACGAAAAATGTTCATTCATATTCTTCCCGCCTCAAATTCGCAATTGAAATAAATTAAAAAAATGGGAAAACTTTCGACTTTCTTTCGCTAGAAAACGAAAACTATATGAATTTCGTACTAGAAAGTAGAAATCACCAGAAACTGAAAACTCGAATTACCCCAGATGTCAGGATCATCGGAGCAGCAGTAACGACTGGCGACGGTGATTGAGGCCGCGTTTGGGATCGCGATTATCCAGCACCTGCTTCAGACGATCGCGTCCATGCACTGGCAGCCCGTTCAACGCTAAACACAACAAACACCGTAGAATCAATTTCCGAGAACCATGGCACACTTGGCTGATTAATACAGCGTACCCAGGACAAGTTGCTGATGGAGGCGATCGTCAGAACGCTTCCCGCATGCCAGAATTTCCCGGGATAATCGGGAAACGGCCACCGTCACGCGATCCATCAAAATATCAAGGCAAAATTCAGGATTTACGGATCATCAAGCACCATACTCCCGCAACATGAAAAAAACATAAAGGCGACCCTGACGCTACAATCAAAATAATGTTGAAGTTTTCAAAAAGAAGAATCGTAGAAAATCAATAAACATTAAACATTTTCCCATGTTCGAAGTTGTAGCTCGTCAAGTACATTATGCGAGTACCGAGCGCCCAAGGCGGCTGCGCTATCGCCCAATTCGAAAGACGTGGTGCAGGCGGCATGAATACATATATGGACCTGTATTATAAAGTACCGATGTACGACAGGCTTTGCAGCGCGCCACCGATGTACGATGCCAATTCTTGTACTTGCTACGGTACGTGCCGGTTTATATTCACTGACCACCACTTTTGCACACGTGCCGCATTTTTTGCATTTTGCATCGGGACTTGAACCGCGGACCTCTCGCTAGCAAACCACAGCACACACCACTGCGCCACTGAAAAGGGCTCAGACCTTACAATTAACTTTGTCGCCGCAGCTGAATTATATCGGTGCAGCGTTAGCCACTGCACTACGATGAAGGCTCAGCCTCATATTATGTTGACTGCTTATCGCTACCTGTATAGCGACATTTGGCAGTAATTATTCAATTTATTCAAATCACAAGGTTTTTCCTCGTAACAGTAAAAATCAGGAAAAAATTTTAATTTCGTGCGCCGCATCACTGTCATTCCACCCTAATAATCACGAAATACACAATACGCATATTAAAACAGCATTTCAATATAGCCCTCCCGATTCTAGACAAATTGACGCTTTCGTAGTTAAGTGCTACCTGCTACTGTCATCAGCATAAAAAAAACAGGATCAACATAACGAAATATTCTTGTGCTACTGTTCTTTTTTCAATTCTCCTTTTACATCGTCCTCTCCCAAATCAGCAAACAAATCGGAACACTGATTTTTTAAGCCATCTGCACTGCAATTATGTATTACCCAATTATGTACTATAACCTGCGCACAGCGCAAGCAGCCGGCAAGAATAAAAGTAAAAATCAAACTTCGGTCCCTGCGCGCCAACGGCAGCTCCTTTTTGTAATTAATCGTAGATACTAGATATCCTACGCCGCATATATTGCTTAAAATTTTGTCGAATATTACGAAAATTATAATAAATTTCTTCTTTGATTCTGTTAATTTTAAAACAGCCGGCTAAACTTTAAAAAATAATTTCAAATAATTTTTCATAAATCAATTTAAAAAAATTATTCGAAACATTGATTCTCATTAATAATCGCGTTATCATTTTTAATAATTTCCAACGCTATAGCTATCGTCTCCAATATGAGAGTGCGGGCGCAGTATTTTAGCCACTGCACTGTACTAACAAACGCTAATAATAAAAGTTAAAACTGAGCAAACAGCAAACAGCCTCCCTTTAACTGCAGCGGCCCGAGGCGGAAGCCCAACACATCATGTACTTACTTACTGAGTAATATTCGTGGCAAAGCGTTTTTCCCAGTTTGCTTTGAATCTTACGTGCAGCCTGCGTTTAGTTTGGATTTGGCTAAATATTTGTAATTGTAAGACTGTAATCGTCTGAAGAGTTGGAGGTTAGTGCAGAGTGGTGGCTTGTTGCGGAAGACACCGAGAGGAACGGCAGTGTACTGCAGCCTGGAATCATCAGGAATGCAGCATACGACAGTGTGACTGAGCTCCGCTTTCGTGTTGTCTGACAGCATCCTCTTCTGTCCGACTGTTTATCTGCTATCCAGTTGCTGAGGTTTCTGGTTGATGATGGCCTTGCGGGGACTCTGCTCCTCCTTGCTGCCGTGTCTGTCCTCCCGTTCCGCGGTGCAATTCCCGAAAACGGCGTCGTGGAGTCGCTGGGAGTCGTGGTGGGGTTCCTGCAGTCTGGCACACGGGTACGCCGTCATCCAGACTCCGTTGCGTCCTTGGCGCAGTGTAGCGTAACCGTCTGTGTGTGTGGCGTTGACAGGGAGTCCCTGCCCCTGCATTCCCCGCAGCAGCAGAGTATCCGCTGGAAGCGGGCGCGCTCGGTGGCCCCGGGTCCGCGGCAGAACCAGCCGCGCCGCCACTGGATCACGCCCGAGCTCCCGGCCGGGCTGGAGGCCCGTGAGCAGCTCAGCGCCGAGAACCGCGCCTTCCTGCAGCAGGTCGTCCAGGACACCTACCCCGCCGCCGCCGCCGCCGTCTCGCCCCTGCGCACGCCGCCCCCCGAGCGGGCCCCCTACACCTTCAAGTCAGTACAACTAACAACTGTACTATTAATATTACTGAATTACGCATCACTTCGCTCCCCATGGCATCTTAGGCAGTTCTCTGAGTTCTGATTATTTTACTTTCTTAAAGTTTCTGGCTTTTAAATTGTCATGATACATTTACTTTACGCTTATTTTTTCTAGTGCAATATACAGTATAATTTGCACAAACTTGTATAGTAATGGTAATCTGTAAAGCGCCTTACTTCTGCAAAATCGCCTGTTATGAATAAAGCCGAACTAGCCATGGCCTTAAGTACCTACTTGATATGGTTGTCATCTTATTCAGTACATTTTCTCGTTGTATGCGTACCCTTTCAATAATTTGTTTGACAGTTTTCTTTCCCTGTGATCTCGTGGTAATTTTATTAGTTTGTCCCACCACTTTATCTGCAGTTGTTTTTATTTTTTGTTATTTATTTTATCGATCATTTAATGGGTTTTATTTTTATTTAACTAGTAATTAATCACAGAAATTGTCTGATTAGTTGCTTAATTGATTGTTTGTTTTTCTGTGCATTTTTCCTTATATAGATATTTATTAATTTTGTTGGTGTCTGTACGTGTGGCTGTCGTGCTTGCCGTAGCGAGTAGCGCTTGCCGTAGCGAGTAGCGGGAAAACATAAGAGCGCACAATCAACTGACGTGTGCTCTTTTCTGACGTGTGACTGTGTTGGCGCTGAGAATTATGATTTATCTGTCTGTTTATGCACGTGTGACGGTGTGTAATTTGTTGTCTTGTCATTGTGGTTCTGGTCAGGACCCGGCGCTGCGGCCTACTGTGCCGGAAGATCGGCGTGATGCCGCAGTGGACCAAGACCGGCAAGAAGATCCTCACCACGCTGCTGCAGGTGCGTTACTTGTCTTTTTCCCGGGTCGATTATCTACTGATTTACTGCTTCTCGCAGGTCGTCGACAACCACGTCATCAGCATGGTAAGTGCGCAGCCTCTCCCGACTCAGTTAGCGATGCAGTTATTGACCAGTGGTTATTCCATTCGGCAGTCGCCGTCGTCGCAGTTCGGGACGACCCACCGCGGCCAGCACTACAAGGCGGCGCGCAAGGGCCTCAGCTCGCTGGTCGTCGGCGCCGAGAGCATCGACCCCACCAACGTCAGTCGCCGCTGCTGTACACTCCTTATTCAGTACTCAGAGCAGCGTGGTTGTGTTGCAGTTGACGGACGACTACTGCCGGCTCTTCGAGGCCTCGGGCCTGCAGCCGAAGCGCAAGCTGAGCAAGATGATCGTCTCGGACCACGCCGTCATCCCGGTGGGGACGCCGCTGCGGGCCACGCACTTCCGCGTCGGCGACTACGTCGACATTGGCGGCCGCACGTACGCTAACCGTCTTTGTTGTGGCGCTGTACAAAGTGTCTAAATGGCGTCGTTGCAGCGTGGACCACGGGTTCCAGGGCGTGATGAAGCGCTGGAACATGCGCGGCGGCCCGGCCAGCCACGGCGCCACGAAATCCCACCGGCGCATCGGCAGCATCGGCTTCCGCCGGGTCAGTCCGCCATACACACCCATCCACTGAATATTTGTTGATTGATTCGTTCGCTTTGCAGCACAACGGGCGCATCATGAAGGGGAAGCGCATGCCGGGCCACATGGGCAACACCTACCGCGTGCACAAGGGCGTGCAGATCCTGCGCATCAACACGCGCCACGACGTGCTGTGGGTGCGCGGCCGCGCCATCCCCGGCGCGACCAACTCGTGGTGCATGGTCTGGGACACGCACGTCCTGCCCAAGCGCCGGCTCAACCTGCAGACGCCGCCGCCCATGCCGACGCACTACCCCGAGGAGGACGCCCAGCCCCTGCCCGAGGAGCTCGTCCACCCCGACCTCCACGTCTGGGACGCGCCCACCATCGTCTTCCAGGTCACCGAGGACGACCTCAAGCAGAAGGTCCGCACCGGCGCCAAGACCGCCTTGAAAGCCAAGGCCGCCGCGCCCGCCGCCGCTGCTGCCAAGGCCAAGAAATGAGCAATCGCCTCTTCTCTGTCGCGTCCTTCAATCGTTGTGGCATACACGGCGTTTTGTACTGTACAATAAATAATTACAGAAAAATATTCCTGCTGACTGGAAAGCGACCGATTTGCATTTCACTAACTGCAAAACATGTAGACCACTCACTAGATATATATTCTGCAAAAATATTCACAAAATTCTGCAAAATATGTAGAATTTTTACTAGTTACTGCAGTTAGGTCAAACTTCGATTTATTTGGTGAAAATTAGCTGATAGATGAATTTGTCAATTAATTTCATCTAACCAGTGCGCAATCTTATTGTATACTTACTTCCTGCCAACCAGAAACTTATTATTTAATTTGTTTTTAATTCTAGGGAAACTCTTGCTAATCATATATAAATTATTTCTTTAGTTTTTATTATTTAGCACATAACTAGACAGCAATAATAACTTTTATTTGAACTTGCACTGCATATTTATCTGTACTAGTGTACTTACGTAAGCTAGCGGCGCGACTTTATTCTCTTTACTTAGTTTACAGATATTTTGAATAAGAACTATTTAATTTTCTTGGACAGCTGCGTAATAAACAGTCTTCATATTAAAATTTCAAGCATTGTCTGCATTCGTATTGGTTGAAGAATTTTAGTAAGTAGTTAAATTAATTTTGCTAACCGCGTAGTCAGCCACCGGAAGTTTGCCGGAAATGGCATCTGTCGCGGGTGCCCACCATCCACGGGCTGGCAGTGACTGTACAGTTTCTTGTCAGTGCATCTCGACGATTTAATTTCGTAATCTTTGATCTTGCTGTTTGCTTTAGTTTTCTGTTTTTTCGTGATTGAGCTGCATAAGATTTAATGGGAATCGTTTGTTGAGCGAATTGTGGATTAAGCAGGCAGGATGTATTCGGAAGGCGTGCTGCGCAAGTTCGGCCTGAGCGGCGGTGGACGGGCTGACGAAACAGTGGCGTTGCACTCAGCAGCTGCAGCATCAGCAGATGCGGCGCACCTGGCTCCCTCGGACATCCTGGCCCTGATGACGCCCCTGGGCAAGGTGTACCGCAGCGCCCTGAACAACAGCAACCATCTGCCGTCCAGCGAGGGCCTGCGCCTGCTGACCACCCCCGTGGGGTTCCAGTGGCCGGGGGCGTGGCAGGCGCTGGGGCGGACGCGCGAGGAGAAGTGGATGAACGCGGCCTTCGAGAGCTGCGCCTTCAAGACCTGCCTGAGCACGGTGGGGGGTAAGGGGCGCTGGTTGTTGGGGGGAGGGTGGACGGCACTGATGGTTGACTGATTGCACAGGTTTCGTCATCGGCGGGGCGCTGGGGCTCTTCGGCGCCAGCGTGGACCCCTACTACTCCATGGGCGGCCGCGTGGACCCCGCCGCGCAGACGGTGAAGATGGTCTTCCAGGAGATGGCCTCGCGCAGCTACTCCAGCGCCAAGAACTTCGCCATGGTCGGCGCGCTCTTCTCCTCCATCGAGTGCGCCATCGAGAGCGTGAGTGACTGTTAATTTTCAGCTTATTTTGCTACATTGCGCATCAGTAGTAATTGCCAGACCGAGGCGGTCGCACAGTTGACAAATAATTTTTGACGGATTGCATTTTGCAGTACCGCGGGAAATCTGACTGGCAGAATTCGGCGTATTCCGGCGGAGCCACCGGCTTCCTCATCGGTTTCCGTGGTAAGCGTTAATTCAATAATTGTAATAATTATGTGTTTTTAATGTCAGTATATTGGCAGTCGTAGTGCAGAAGGAATGACAGTCATGACGGCTGTTGAAGAGTGTTAAAAAGCGTGTTTCTGGGCGAACGTTGATGACGGTGTTGCTTGCTCTTGCAGCGGGCCTGAAGCCGGGCATCCTGGGCGGACTGGGCTTCGCGGCCTTCTCGCTGATCATCGACCACTACCTGCACCTCTGAGCTGCCCAGTCGGGACCGAGAAACGACCGTCCTGTGCTGCGGCGTCTGCTCATTGCCACTACTCTACACTGTCTTTCAACGCGGCGTTTCTTTTTATTACCGTGTTTCCTATAAACTTTGCCGTGTAGATACACTAGCGAAGTAATTCTTGTCTTGATTACGCTAGCTAGCTGCGACAGCAATTTGATCAGCATCAATAAAAACGCAGCCGGAATGTATTTCCATGGCCTTGAGCTGATCTCGCTGCGGCATTAATTATTTATTAATTAGTTCTTGGCGAACACCGTCAGCTTCGTGCTCTGCACAATCCACTCGTGGAGGCCCTGGTGCGGCCGGAACCAGCACTCGACATGGCCGGCATCGGCCAGCGTGACCGCGTGCATGGTGTACTGGTCATCGGTCAGCTGGCCGGGGCGGTTAGTCGGCTGGGTGTCGTTGGGATGGACGGCCATCACGCTGGCCTGGGGCAGGCCGGTGGCGGATATGAGGGCCCCGTACGGCGCCTCCGAGGGGCCGTAGACGACGCGTCCGTTGTGGCGCCACAGGACGTGCTGGCGCCTGTTGAGGAAAATGCCTTCCGGGAAGGGCAGCCGGATACTGCACGGCACCGTGACGGGACCGCCCTCGGTGGCGGTCACAGCGGGAGCGTCAGGCGCGGCGAAGACGTCGTCGCGGCGCGTGACCAGCGGCAGCAGCGTGTAGCGCTGCAGGACGCGGGGGCGCGGCGCGTAGGCGGGGCCGGAGGGGGCGGCGACGCAGAGGACGGCGCCGCTGGAGGCCAGGCTGACGTTGAGGACGGTGAAGAAGAGGGTGCTGCCGACGCGGGTCAAGTTGTAGCGGTGACTGCCCTCCACCGGCAGTGCTCGGCCGGCTTGGAAGACGGTGCGGTCCTGGTGCAGCCAGGACACGGCGCGTCCGTCGGGATCAGTGCCGACCGGCACTTCGCACTGGAAGGTCGCGTCCTCCCCCAGGCGCGGTCGCTGCACGGCGCTGTCCGTCACGAAGTCGCTCACAGCCAACTGCGGCAGGGTCACGCGGTCGTCCTGCCGGTTCTTCAGCCAGGCGTCGGCCAACATGTCGTTCACTACGAGTAGCACGGGATACATAACAGCAAGTTACCGCCGATACATCACTGTAGTCTGTACTCTGTACGTACAAATACTGTAATAATTTTGGTATTATTCCATTTAATTTATGTAAGATTATATATTCGGCTTAAGTAGCTAGTTACGCCGTTTGTATATTTAGCGGGTGATAAGAAAATTAATAAGACTTAGTAACAAAATAGAAACAAGGATGTGACCTTTACTAGTTTCGCGAAAGAAGTACAGTACATATAAAGTATCTGTACATGTTATGTACCAAAAGAAATTCATATTAGAAACATTTGCTCTTTGATATCCTGATCGGGAACTGTCAATTAATATAAAAAGCAAAAAGAAACAAGTAACAAAAATCAGTTTGTTATTATACAGTGACATTACTATACGATTAATTGCAGATGGCAAGTACAGTGTAGTGTCACTGTACTGTTCACGCGCTTGCATGCAACCTTCGTTTTAGATAAGAATTAGTAGACAACATACAAGTTGATACCACAAAATAATAATTTGATGATTAATGATGAGCAAGTGGAAATTACTCACGGTCAGGGCCCGTCTTGCGGGAAAGCTGCGTGATCCGTGGCGCCGGTGGCGGCGACGACGGCGGCTGCGCGAAGGGCAGGCATCCGGCCGAGAAGTGCAGGCTGTGCAGCTGCAGCATCACGGAGAAAATCCCGCACGTCCACCACCGACCGACAGCGAGCCGCAGCGGCGTCCTCCGCCGGCATCTGCACAGACTGCAGTCACTGCACGCAGGCATCGTACGCGGAGCTCGCTGGCCAGTGCTTCGATGACAGCCGACTGCAGCAGAAGAATTACGTCGGCCACTCGATCGATCGGCACTCGGCAGCGTGTCTTCCGCACTTACGCAGTTATACGCCGCGAATTACTACCGTAGCTCCTGCTGATCGCTGGTCAAATGTCCGCGTTAACAGCTGTCTGCTGACAATTATGGCGCTCATGTGCAACTGGGCGGAGCGAGATGGACACTGATGAATACAGAATATGTTATATTACATATATAACTGGTATAATTACACTATTATTGTACAGTACGTGTTAATGGAAATATTCCATATGATTTGATATATTATTGTAATATGTATGCAAACTGTACCAAAAAAGTACTGTAAAAATCTGAGTACAGTACAGTACTAGTAATTTTACCTGTAGTTGCGTTACAAATGACAGCGGCTCTAGCTGGTAAGCAACCCGCAATTAAGCGCACTGCAGGTTGTCTGGTTTAAGGGACGTGTGGCGCTAGAGGAGAGCGAACGGTTGGCAAAGCAAACACCGGCGTCTGGGAAATGGAACGCGCGAACGCAGCAACGTTCACACGGGTACAGTACTGTACAGTGTACGCAGTACCGTGCAGATACAGTACTGTACCATGTACCGGCACATTTGCCGGTCTGCAGAGTGCAGCCGCTCAGCGACGCTATGTTGACTAGTGACACTGGTAGTAATACATACTTGCGCCGCCACAACAATCCACCGCACGCACGACGTCCACCGTTACCACGGCAACAATTAATGGGCGAAAAATTAATAAGCTAAGAAAATGCAGATGGTTAAGCTGAGACGTTAGCTGGACTCCGTGAACGGTGGGGCCGGGTCGGCAGTGACCTCGTGTCCGTTGGACTTTCTGCCGGACAGACCCAGTCCCAATGGGATCGCCGGCTTCGGACGAATGACGGTACGGCGGAGTATCCGTTCAGCACGCTGTGCATAGTGCAGTTCATGTCCGAGACCGGGTGTGCATTGTGCAAGCGTATCCCGCAATTTCTCTCGTAGACTCGTACAGCCGGTAACGCTGCTAATCTCTATTTACACGCCAAGTTTGGCAATCCATCAGCCACTGTACTACGTCTGTCACAGTGACAAATTCCCTTTCCTCTCGAAATGTTGACGGTAATTAGGAAGGGGAACCGTTTATATTGACCATTTATATGGGCAGTGAACATTTAGATGTTCGGCATGCAAAATGCGTGTATGTACAGATACAGCGCAACTAGTGCGGCGTGGAACGCGTGGTAATACGAGCTATTACAGTATCATGAGCGTGGCACTGGCCACTGGCAACCCGTGACCTCTGTTGGTATGCGTTCGTCGCTCGCTGAATTTGTTGTGCACAATTTGCCAAATTCGCCAGCTCGCTGTAGGAGCTAGCCGATAGCGACCTGTTGCTGCGTGCCATGCTGTCTGCTCTTTCTCAGATTGTCGCTTTTAATCAGAAGGTAACTCCACAATGCACTGAACTGCACGCAACATGAACAACATGAAACCCATGCCTGTACGCCATCTGGTCAGCTCAGCTCGGCCGCAGAAGACAGACCAGTCCACAACGGCGGGCGACAGCAACACTTGGCGCCGGACTGAACTGCTCTGGCCGCTGACATCCGCACGCGCCGTGGTCTCACAAGAAAGGGTCCAACACAAAATCATGATATTAATTTAGCGCTACATTCCTTTACAAATGCCCTTGCTTCGCGGTGCTGTCCGGTCGCGTTTACTAGGGCGAGTTGAAGCGGTTGCGCGGCTTGGGCAGGAGGACGTACTGCGCCTTGCGGGACTTGAGGAGCGACCACTTGAACTTGTAGGCGTAGTACAAGAACGGTATCACCAGCGCGCCGTACATCACCGTCTATCACACAACAACACGATTAATTCCCTGAGCATTCCACGAAGAAAACAGGAGCGACAAATCCTCAATTTCCTATCTACCTTGATGGCCATCCGTTTGCGCGTGTCGTGCTCCGGACTGGCCGCCCACGTCAGGAAGGCCGACACGTCCTTCGCCATCTGACTCACACTCGCCGGCGTTCCTGCATCAAACACATGGCCATATTAATACATTCCATTAATCAAATTTATTACAAACTTTCTACATAAATATGTCAAATTTCAATTGTAATCAACCAATAATTCAGTTATGTACATTTTATTTTTAAATATTCTCCACAAGGCCTTCTACCCAACCAAAACAAGTTTCATCCTTAAATAACATCCGCAATATAAATTAAATACTGGTTAACCGTTAATTAAATTCATCTGAAAATGTATTTGCATCAATTCTAAACGCCAATCAAGCAGACGCTGCGATGGCGTCCCAACAGCCGCACTCACCGTCCTCGTATTCGATGGCCTCGTCGAAGAGCTGCTGCGGCATGGAGAGCGCCCCGCCCGGGAAGTAGGGGTTGTAGGCCTGGCCCTCGCCCAGATTGACGCCGGCCGGGGCCTCCGTGTAGCCGGTCAGCAGCGAGAAGATGTAGTTCTGCAAAGCACACTGTCAGACCCATCCCGTGCAACATGGTCAGGCGGATAACTGACCTCCTGGCCGTGGCGCGCCAGCGCGATGTAGCTGAGGTCCGGCGGCAGGGCGCCGTTGTTGGCGGCCCGCGCCGCCTCGTCGTTGGGGTAGGGCTTGGGGAAGTGGTCCGAGGGCTTGCCCGGCCGCATGAACATCTTGCCCTCCTCGTTCGGCCCGTCCTGCACCTGGATCTGCAGCCACACCCAAACACACATGCAATAATTCATTTTTAGTTCAATTTCAATTAAACATAAAATAGAGACTGCACGACGGAGACTGAATAATGAAATTTAACTGGAGACTGCATATTAAATTTAATTTAAAAGAAATAAAGAAGTGTCGTGGTCCCTCACCGCGGCGGCCTCCGCTTTGACCTCGTCCTCGGTGTGGGTCACGTCGATCAGGTGGCGGTAGCAGAGGAAGCGCATGCTGTGACAGGCCGCGCACACCTGCTTGTACACTTGGTAGCCGCGTCGGAGACTGCAACAAGGAACAAGCGCACCATCCTTATTACCTCATATCACATCCGCACCGGCAAAGGCCAATTAACCAACAGTTTACGACGCATGAAACAATTCACAGAATACAATAAATTTGAGAACATATAATGTACAATTCACAAAATTAACAAAAATTTACAAATAAAACTGAGCAACGCAAAACTATCAAACAGAATGCAACATTAATAAGATCCACCAATAAAACTCGTAATTTAAAATGCAATATTCACAAAATTAATGCCATTTACGAACAAAGTCGCCAAAAACTCGCAGACAAAATAATACTCGCAGTTATAAATAAAACCATGCCTGCTGGAAAGCAAAATTTATTGCGAAAAAGGAAAAACCACTGTGAAGAAAGGTGTCAGACTGCAAAATATCAAAAAAATTAGGATAAACTGATTAATGATTAATCTAACACTGAAGAAGAAGCGGAAGCGATAATCAACGATTGCTGATTTTCCAAAATCAATCAATTTTAGTACAAGTTTCCTCGTTACAATTATACTGGATGAGAAGCTTCACACTCGATTAACCCGACTTAATTCAGACACAAAAATTTTATTTCGCTATGCAAAATTGTTAAATAACTGCAAATCATTATGTACCACAAGGCATAAGTAACAAGTCAAGGAAAAAATAAAATCATTAAAATGTATTCATAAAAAATAAACGGGAAATTGGCTAATAAATCGAAGGACATTCTGAAAGCAAGGAAACTGCGCCCGCACGCAGCCTGCAGGAGCGTGGAAAAGCCACCAATATCCGGATGGCGGATAACTTACCTCTGGTGGTCGTAGGAATCGAGGGGTCCCGAGTGGGCCCAGTGGAAGTGCGGCGGGTGCAGGTCCGTGCCCGAGGCCTCCACCTCCGAGTGCTCCAGCGCGTACAGCACACACGCGCCGCCCACCGCCGCCGCGCCCACCCCGCCGATCAACTGCGCACACAAACACGCTTAGTCACCGCCTGCCTTAACAGGGAACACAGGCGCCAGACACGCGGGAGAACGCCAAGACAGCGTTCCTCCGCGCCAACGAACGCTGCGGCCTTACCAGCTGTTTGGACCGCGACAGCTGCTCCAGGTTGCGAAAGGCGAAGGTGTGGGCCTGCAAAACAATCAGGGGGTTGTCCTGAATATTTTCAAGAAACTGGGCGAGGAAAATAATCATTCCCGTGGAGCAGGAAGCAGTGCAGATGTACAGTCCTTGGCTGCCCTGTTTTCAGTTTGCAGGTGTACCTTTCTCGCCCCGGAGTAGATCTGCTGCGCATGCGACAAACGGCTCAGTACTCGCGCCATTCTTACTGCTCCCCGATCAGCCAAGGTTAATCCGCATGGAACGTGTCAGAAAGAGGGCAAAGGTGGATGGCTTTACATCTCCAAAGGGAAGAAGAAAGAGGCAAAACAGCGAAACATGTGCATCGCACTTCGCAGACGATCCCGGGCGTCGTAACGTGTTCTAGCACTCGCCCGATGCACTCACGCCTCACACTGCAGCCAGTCCGGCTCCGGACCGGTTCGTTCGCCAGCCGATTGGCCCGCCCATGCACTTATCTGCCGTAATGTGCCAGTGATGCGTCACAGCGGCTCGTGTTACAATTTGTTTACGATTCGACGCACCGGACCGTTATTAAATTGGCCAGTTAATTTTCTTGCTGCATCCTTCCGCGAATCGGACCACAGTCAGCAGCAAAAAACCAGTCAAAACATGCTTTCTGCCACTGTACAGAACTTAACGAGCGCTGTTTATCCTGCTTTTTTCCTGCACGCCAGTTCACCCTGGCAAATCGGGACCCGTGTGTTTCGTGCGTCTCGGGAATTTGGTGGCAGAAGAGGCTTTTCTGATTTGTCTGTTTGGAATTGTTACCAGACCGTGTTTGTGCGTGAAGCGTGGAGAAGAGGAGCGTCGAGTCACTCGAAAACAGTAAGCAGTATACTGTACTGTACGTGTACGATTAGAGTTTGTTGATTTGCTTTAAATTTGACGAGTAGACGATGGTAAAGTGTAATTTAATTGGACCAGCTAGGAAAATAGCCAGTAGAAGTTGATTGTGTCCGTGGAAAAGTGAAAAATGTGGAATGCGCACATCGATAAAATATTGGTGTCTGTCCGTGTCGTGTTGGTTATCAGTCGATGGCAGTGTTTATCGCCGTCCACAGTAATCGTTATCAGTTATTATCTTATCGCGACGCGCGATAAGAAAGCAGTGAAGTGCGGGGATGGCTGGTGGCGGAAGTGGGACGATCGCTGAATGACTAGAATCTATTTCAGTGTTTTGGCACAAGCTGCAGCTTGCTCGTCCCATTTCGTGATTTGTTGTCGTTTCTTAGGCCTTAAGGAAAATGGCATCGGAGCACGGCTCGCATCCGCACCCGCAGACCCACACGCACGCTCATCCGCACGAACTGCCGCGGAAGGCCTCGCTGGGAGACGGCACGGGACACGGGCAAGTGGCACAACTCTCTGTGTTGTGTTGATTGAATTTTATTGCAGTAACTGAGTAATACTGTATTATGTACTCGCTTGTTCTGATGCTTCATACTCATAGTGATGGTGTTGTCATTTTTGTCTTTTGCTGTCCACACTTGAACATATACCGTATTATTATTCCCCAGTTGATTTAACCTTGTTAGTTAAATGTAGTAATGTTAGGTAAATGTAGTTACTTGATAATTGTTCTTTTATTTTTTTATTGATTGTTTTTCTCTTTATTTCCTTGTTTGTATTTGTTGGGGAAGGAGAAATATACAGGAAATATGGAAGCAGTAAAGTAATGCGTACTCGTTTGAGCGTTAGCGGTGAGGAGATGCTTTTTTTACTAAATGCTCAGTCAGTAGTTAAGAGACCGTATTAGTGGAAATACTTGCTCGGGAAATGGTGGATTGTATTGATTGATAATCGTATGACACGTTGCAGTGGTGTTCTTTAAACGCTGCGTGCGATACAGTACAGATATCTGTCGGTCGGGTGATTAATGTTTGTGTTGATGGTTGTTGTTTGTTTGATTGTGTAGGCCGGCGTACGCGGTGGGCAAGCATAAGGTGTCGATGAAGCTCTTCGCCAAGAACCGCGAGCGGCTGTGCCAGCGACTGCTGCGGCAGCAGACGGCGGCGGCGCCCTCCTCGGGCATGGCCGACAGCCGGCTGGTGGTGCTGCTGCAGGGCGGCCCCTCCGACACGCGCTACTGCACCGACGTCGACCTGCTCTTCCGCCAGGTAGGTCACCCTAACAGACCGTTTGGCAGATCGCTTAATCCACCGCTTCCCGCTCATTCAACGGCATTCAATGCAGGAGTCCTTCTTCCACTGGGCCTTCGGCGTCCTGGAGCCCGACTGCCTCGGCGCCATCGACGTCCGCACCGGCAGCAGCACGCTCTTCGTGCCGCGCCTCCCCGACTCCTACGCCGTCTGGATGGGCAAGTACGGTCTCGCTGCTACAGATAATTATAACACTTGACAATTTATTCATCTAAATGATGGTCAAAAAATAATGCTGAGTAATTTGATTATCGAATCATTATGATGGCAATGGATGTTCAGATTCAGTGTGATGCGATTTCAAAGCGAATATGGATTAATAAATACTCGTATATACAGTGTAGTCATTTGGCATTACGTTGGTTTGGCTGACAAGTGTTGTGTTTTGTCGTGGTGGGTAGACTGTGGACGCTGGCGGACTTCAAGAGTCGCTACATGGTGGACGAGGTGCACTACACGGACGAGATGGCGGACAAGCTGCCGGCGGAGGCGCTGCTGCTGACGCTGACGGGCGTCAACTCCGACAGCGGCAAGACCACCAAGGAGGCCAGCTTCAAGGGCATCGAGCGCTTCCGCGTCGACAGCAGTCTCCTCTATCCCGAAATATGCGAATGGTCAGTCCACAGACCGGCACTTTCGTCGAAATTTCATTTAGATTCAAGTATTCTGTGCATGTTTCTCCAATTATTCTGTGCAATCTCTGATAAATTTTATTTCTCTTATTTCCCGCATTGAAGTTAGTCTTAACAGTCAGTGCTGATTTGCAGTCGGCTGTTGAAGACGGTGGACGAGCAGGAAGTGCTGCGGTACGCCAACAAGATCAGCAGCGCGGCGCACCGCGAAGTGATGCGCAAAGTGCGGCCGGGCATGAAGGAGTACCAGCTGGAAAGGTCGGTGGTGAATATCCAGTGCCGTTCGGCCATGGTTGGTTAAATACACATTAAGGCAATACGCTGTTCGTTGTCGCAGCGAATTCCTGCACGCGGCGTACGGCGGCGGCGGGTGTCGTCACGTGGCCTACACCTGCATCTGCGGCACCGGCGAGAACTCGGGCACGCTGCACTACAACGTCAACGACCGCGTCATCAACGACGGCGACATGTGGTCAGTGGATCGACATACATCTCTTCCTATTTATTTCTATTTTATTCCTATTTATTCTTATGTTATTGTGTAATTGCTAGATATATGTGGATATATGTATATATATTTCTTTATTTATTTGTTGTGTTAATTTTCTCACTTGCAGCCTGTTCGACATGGGCGCGGAGTACTACTGCTACGCGTCGGACATCACCTGCTCCTTCCCGGCCAACGGCAAGTTCAGCCCCGACCAGAAACTCGTCTACGAGGCGGTGCTGAAGGCCAACCGCGGCGTGATGGCGGCCATCAAGCCGGGCGTGTCCTGGCTGGAGATGCACCTGCTGGCCGAGCGGACGCTGCTGGAGGAGCTGAAGCGGGGCGGCCTGCTGCAGGGCGACGTGGAGCAGATGATGGAGGCGCGGCTGCCGGCCGTCTTCATGCCGCACGGACTGGGCCATTTGCTGGGCATCGACGTGCACGACGTCGGCGGCTACCCGGCCGGGACGGCGAGGATTAACAAGCCCGGCCTGCGCAGTCTGCGCACCACGCGCGTCCTGCAGCCGGGCATGGTCCTCACCGTCGAGCCGGGATGCTACTTCATCGATCCGGTCAGTCGAATTATATCTACATTATTTCAGATTTTCTTTTGAATTAATTAGACATTATTTCATTGTATTTTCGATTGTGTATTTGCATTATTTCGGATTTTATTTTTACATTATTTTGAATTAATTAGATAATATTTCAGATTATTTATGATTTTATATTTTCATTATTTTGGATTTAATCAGAGATCTTCTAGACTATTTTAGGTTTCATGTTTACATTATTTCGGATTAAATAGGTTTTATATGTACGTAATTTTGAGGTAATTGGATGTCGCTTCCGATTATTTTACATTTTAGTTAAAATTTTTTCGATTAATATGGTTGGTTGTGTGTGTAGTTGTTGGACGCGGCGCTGGCGCATCCCGAGCACGGCAAATTCCTGGTGGCGGACATGATCAAGCGCTTCCGCGGCTTCGGCGGCGTGCGCATCGAGGACGACATCATCGTGACGCAGCACGGCATGGAGCTGCTGACGGATGTGCCGCGCACCGTCGACGAGATCGAGGCCTTCATGGCCGAATCCCGCCACGCCTGATCAGAATACCATTCAAGTTTCAACAACCTCTTCACTTCTATGCCTTCCCAATGTGTTCGTTGTGATTTTTATGGTTTAATTTATTTTTGGCCATTTTTTATACTCTTGCTACTGACTGTTGATTGCGTTTTGCGCCCGTGCTAAACACCGCTGACTGAAGGAAACAAATGCGTTAAATAAATTTAGTAAATCAAAGTATTACGAATCACCCGTTAAACACTGCTGACTTTCATTGCTCGTGAAAAGAAGAGAAGAAACTAATAAAGCCGCACACAGTGCAGTAACAGTGTCGCATATCCATCGAGGGAATTTGAAGAAAATTACGAAAAGAAAGAGAGAAAAAAGTCGACAAGCAAGAGAAAAGTCGGTTTTTTTGGATTAAATAATCGTAGACAGTGTCAGTAAACTGTAGACCGGCCCGCAAGAAAAGCCGGCGACCAGCAACGCAAAAAACACAAGCACATCACCATGGCGACGTCCCTGTCCGCTGCCGGCGTTCCTCGACGGCGAGCCAGCCAGTGCGGCTGGTGCGCGTCTCCGTCCGGGGGACGAGGGAGCGCAAATAGTCCGCGGCGGGCGGAGTCCGGCTACTGCGTGGCGCAGCGCACGCCCCCGGGGGCGCCGTGGGCCCCCTCCTCGTCCTCGTCGTCGTGGTAGGCCTCCGAGCGCTGGCCGGAATGGTTGGCGTGGCCGTGCGCGGCCGGGTCCAACTCGTGCAGGGCCGCTTCCTCCGCGTCGGCCAGACTGACGCCGGCCGGCAGCGACAACGCCGGCTTCGGTCCCAGCAGATCCTCCAGCTTCTACACACACCAATCAAACACTCACGTATTTTTTCTATTTTTTTCCCAATTTTTTTCCATAATTTTTTTGGCTTCCAAACGACGTAAGTACAATTTAGAAAGGCTTCCTACAATTTATTCCGCATTTTTATTTTTAAAGAAATTATTCCTTATTTTTTATTTATTTTTTTGTATGAAGTGAAGAGTTGGTCGGTTTTTGTGAAGAGAAATCGAAAAGGAAAATGACCGGGAATTTTACAAAACTGCCAAGATAAAATGGGTATTACACTGCCGCAGCGGGCGGTGGCAACTGCGTCACGCACCGGAAGTCGCTGAATTTCTTCTGTTTTTAATATCCAGCTGGGAGATTTTCGTGGAAAATGAACTGCGTTAGAGAGAAAAGTGACTGGGCAAGATACCTTAATATTCTCGGCACTCGTCCAGTTGGTCGGGGGGAAGTTGATGGTGAACTTGACGATGAGGTTGCCGTGCTCGGTGGGGTTGCGGTAGATGGGCATGCCCTCGCCCACCACCGTGTAAATGTCCGCTACAACACACACACACATCATCCATCATCAGAAAAAAACAGAAATGCAAATCAAGAATATACAGGTTAGGGATTACCGTACAGGCATTAGGCATACACAAATAAAAATATAAAAATGCAACGCGAAACAGCAATACACGTAGGTAAGATATATAATAAAATGGAGATATAACGGTTACGAAGAAAAGGAGCATGTAATTTGATGTAAAGGCATAGAAAAATGAACGAGAACAAAAACAGATCTATCTCGTAAGAAAAACCGCAGGATAATTATAGCTCGAGTATAATTATCCGAAAGTATAAAGGAACGGGTATAATTATCCGAAAGGTAACCCTGATTAAAACCGGCGGGTGCACTCACTGGGCGTGATGAGTTGGCCGGGTTTGCGCGTGACCATGAGCGTGCGGCCGTCGAGGTGCGTCAAGGGGCGGTGCATGCCGCAGAGGGCCTCGACGAGGTCCACGTCCATCTTGACGAGGAGGTGCGGGCCCTCGCGGTCGAAGGTGTCGTGCTTGGCCATCTGCAGCACCACGATCACGTCGCCGGCCTCCACGTTGGGCTAGACACGGCCAGACAAGACACGTTTACAGGGTCATCCTGGCAAGCACGACTATCCTTATCTACACACCTTCTGGTCGCCGGCGCCGCGCAGCAGGATCTTGTCGCCGTGCTTGCGGCCCTTGTCCACCTCGATCTCCTGCAGCTTCTTCTCGCGCACCGTCTGCTTCCCGTCGCACTTCTTGCAGCGGTCCGCGTCCGCAAAGTCGTTGCCTGCACATGCATAACACAGCCAATTAATTACTAACAACATCACCAATTATTCTTGAACAACTGCCTGACCAACGATAAATCAAAGAATTGCCGAATGAAATTGCAATTAATTAGCTAGTGCACAGTACTGTACCTGTTCCGCGGCACTTGCCGCACTCCTCCTGCACCTGCTGCATCATGCCCGGCCCGATGGGGCGCAGCGTCACGCGCACCCCCGACCCGCGGCACTGTCCGCAGCGCCCCCCGGCGCCGCTCTTCCCGCCGTACCTACATCAGCATAAAATGAGCGTAAATCACGCATAACCGTTGTAGTCGGGAAGTCTGCTTACCCGTTGCACTGGGAACAGAGCACGGTCTTGTCAATGGAAATCTTGACCGTCTTGCCCTTGTAGAGATCTTCCAGCGTCACACTGCCAGAAAGGAAGGAGAAACAGCCGAAACGTTAGGCCGTCGAACTGCACGCATGTTAAGAATTAAATACAGGACAGGACAGGCCATGCATACTTGAGGGGGAACACGGTGTCCTCGCCGTGCATCCGTCCACCGCGGCCCATACCTCCGCGCATCCCGCCGCCGCCGAACATGTTGCCGAAGAAGCCCCCGCCCATGCCCATGCCTCCGCCGAACAGGTGCTCGAACACGTCCTCGAAGCCCTCTGCAACATCACCAGCAACTTATAGCCACACACCCATACAAACGCCAAGACGCTAACAGCTGCGGACAAGAACAGTTACTCCAGGAGAAATCATCAACTACGTCAACAGAAGAATGAAAGATCAGCTAACGGCGGCTACTACCAGTACCGACCAAGGCATTACAGTGAATTACACTGAATTTGACTGGATAAAGTGAATAATTCAACTGGAGCACTTACGCGCGCCGCCGCCCTCCTTGAGGGCCTGCATGCCGCCGCGGTCGTAGGTCTGGCGCTTCTGCGGGTCCGTCAGCACCTCGTAGGCGAAGCTCATCTCCTTGAACTGCACAACAACACGCAACGCAATACAACATGAACCAGTACAATTAATCAGCCGTCAGAATAAGCCAGCGTCAATGTTAGTGATCCTCAACTGCAACTGCACAGTGGCAGTGGCACACAGCCATCTGCAGAGTAATACTACATCTAACCGGATACGCACCTTCTCGTTCTGCGCCTCGTCCGTGTTCTTGTCGGGATGGTACTGCTTGGCCATCTTCCGGTACGCCTACAGATACACTACAGCTGTACATGTCATTGCAGTACAGAATTGACTGCATCACACTGATCACGACCGGGGTCCGGGACGGGACCAGCTGCCTTGAGTGCCTTCCCTCCATCCGCACCAGTTGCACACTGCGCTGTCTGTGTCGGTGCCAGCCTGAGCCTGCCAGGCAATGATTAATCACTCACTTAGGCTACTCGATTACCTTCTTGATGTCCGCGTCGCTGGCGTTGGGCCGGACGCCCAGCAGATCGTACAGCGTCGTGTCGGGCATTTTATTTATCCTGCTCCTATGAGTCCTATCTGAGTTATCTCACTGGTCTGTCAAGACTCAAGAGGAATACCACGCCAATCACTCTATCACGCGGCTCTATATCCCGATCAATCTAATTACTAATTAGATGGATCAGACGCAGCTACTCTCTATCCGATCTCCTCCAGTTCCTTTCGCGGCTTCGCCAGATAGTAATATTCCTCTCACTCCTCAGCTTCAGTTGATTCACTAACGGGATAGATATTCAACTACTTCAATCGCGGATACGAATGTCGGACTCGGACGGGAACCGCTCACACCGCGCCAGAATAAATGATACGAGTAGATGGCAAGAAACCACAGACTGAGATCCACGGACGGACTGACACCAGGCTGACAAAATCTATCTGTATTTTCCAGCCAAACTGCCGAGGATTTTAATCCACACTGCGACAATCACAGATCAACAGCCAACTTATATCACAACCACACCCCAAAAGAGGATCCCTCGCGCTAAACACCACAATGTCAGTATTCAAATGAGAAATCTGAAATCTGCCTGATTCTTCGCTTCGCAGATCGGAATCAGCAGAATTTCAGCTCAGGTTCCTTCCACCAGGATTAAAAATCGAGAACGGATAACCGAATGCGCAATGCGGATTTAGGATTTCGCAGCAACTGGAAATTCAGATTACAGACTGCTTGAGCCACAGAGTCCGAAGCGTAAAGCCGTGCGCCATGGCGCAGCTGCTCCACCGCGGACGGCACACACTGCACTCGCGATACAGTACTGTGCATAGTGCGCACTGCGTACTGCATAGTGCATACAGCATCGATGCACTTCCGGCCATAATTATAATTAAGTATTGTATTAATTTTATGTGCACTGTGAAGGTGTGAAGTACTTACATGTACTTGTACTGCAGTACTTGTACTACAAAGACTGCTGACTTACAGAATTTACAATAATAATTTTTAATTTAATAATAAGTCGTGATTTGCTTGATTTGATTAATTGGAATGTTATTACAAGTGGACACGTGGAAATTCGGCGCGGAAACGCGGCATCCCTCCTGAGGACGGCACCAGCCTCGCCTAATTTTGATTAAAATAATGTCTTCTGTGATTCAGCGCCTGTTTCCTCTGTCTGTTGATGCTGTAGTAAAGAAGAAAATCTCGATCTACTACTAAAGATCGAAAAAACAGAAATTTGTACGATAATGATATAATGGGGGGATAAGCAGAAAAGTGCCGGTGTCCTTTCCGGCGCTGCGCAGTGCGCATTATCAAAAGTATTTTAATCTCAATTCCGCTTGCGAACATTAGCGAGTATCGTATCGTATACTTCGTATAGATATCTATACGTAGGTGGTTGTGTACTTATGATTAAAATTTCAAGACTACAATATCGCAATTTGCGTACAATAACTACAATTCCTCCATGATTTCGTGGAGGAATTATGGAAACGCGTGCAATTATCATTGCAATTCATTGTCAGCTGAGAAAAGTTGTTATTAGCGGACTTGTGATTAATTATATAAACAGCACCCGTATGTGTTGCACAGTCTGAACTCTGAAAACTTTGTTTACTTACGAACAAGTTGAACGCAGCGTACAAGTACAAGCACGCCACGTACGTATAAATTTATAATTAACGATAAAATTTAGTTATTAGATGAGATGTACTATAAATATATAATATGTAACTGTGTATACGTATAGAATAATTATAAATATTACAAAATAATTATAAACCGCTAGTAATAACTAATAACTAGCGAGGTGGGACCCTGAGCATATATCTTATACAGGTACAACGCATGTACAGCTGAATTGTATTGTACAATAAAACGTTGACGCGGGCTATAGCTGGATCAGGTGTTTTCCTCCAAATTTAAACACAGAGTATATCTATATATATAGATATAGCGTTTCGCGTTGTCAGGAGTTTGTCGTGCACCTGTCCGCTGCACAATCGCAAGAGGCCTGCTGATATTCCTGTCACAACAACATTCAACAACTCCTGTTGATTGCGACAGAGTAAACAAATTTCTGCTGATTGACTAGTTATAACGCGCGGCATGTACCCATCTCACGATCAGATATCTGTAACGCTGCGCTTCTCTTTATAATCGACATGCACCAAACTTCCGGTCGCCATTCAATTCCCACCCGTACACATTAAGTAGTAAGTACTGTGGAGCTACAGAATATACTGCAGAATTTTATATGCGGATAGAATGTAATATTTTGCGGCGCCATTTTTCCGGAAATAAACCTGTGTTTGTGCACGTACTGATGTACTGTATAATACTGTATACGTGCATATCCAACGAGATAAACTGGATGACATTGCATCGTTTTGACGTCAGTTTTCTTGCACTGATCTTATTTTGCAGTTATTATACGGGTATACAAGTTAGTAGTGAAGTTACTTAATATTCTGCTGAAAGGCAAAAATAATAGAATATATTTTTGCCATTATAAAAGAAAATAATAGAATATATTTTTGCCATTCTTCCCCAGTTCTTCTATATTGCCATTATAAAAGAACTTGGGAAGAGATTACGTTCTCATTCAGGAGAAGCCCGCTCGCACGAATTTCTTCGACAACGTCTGTCTATAGAGATACAGCGTGGTAACGCGGTTTCTGTTTTGGGCACGGTGGAGAAAGCGGAAATGTTTAACGAGTTGTTGTTTTTGTAACTGCTTCTTTAACACGTGTTTAAGTGATGGTTTGTAATAAAGAAGGAGTGAGATAGAATATTGTCAGATACAAATACTAAGCAGTTAATAATGGTTCCATTCTGAGATACTACGATAGTACGATCACCATCCTATGATTATAACAATTCTGGATGCGTATTGATGACTACGGATAACGTCCTTATTTAGGCGGTTGTGACCGGAAGTGAGAATTCCTTAATAATTCCAGTTTCCATGCGTCGTGAGGATTGAGATTGATGCCATTTGTCTGTCCGTGGAGATGCCGGTAATACTTCCGTATAATATGTACAATACTTGGATAGTACACAATTAACATTAAATTTATTATTTTGAGTACGGCTAGAAAGTGTCGTACCCTCGTACCATACGGCGGCGTACGCCATCAAAGATTATTAATTTGTATGAAAATGTAATCATATTTAACAGTAATTTATGGAATGATACAGCGCCGCTTTATTGTTCTTACAACTTGCAAGTGCTGTACTGCAGCCCAATACCTGTACCTCGTATCTACTTATAGTGGATTTCGGTATACGGAATTCTAAGTTGCTTTATTAAATAAACTTTATAAAGTATCGGTTTTAGTGGCGATATACTTACTTGTTTTACTTCCAAATAAACTAATTTTGATATTATTATTTCACTAACAATAAGTAATATTAAACAAAATTAACGTACAGAACTGAGCACTTGTACCGTTGTACGCACGCCGTCGCACGGTCAAATTCATACGCTACGATATGGCAGCCAATGGCCGGGCAGTAAACAGCTGTTTGCTGTGGAGTGGGCGGCGACTGCAGTGTAACAAAAAATACAGTTAATTTCTGTAAAATCCGAAATGCGGCGGCAGTGCGTGCCGTCTGTATGGCAGATTCCAGTTTGGAACTGCATTGCTGTAATAGTCAACTGTTGATTGTTTTCCTGACACGGGAAGGCGCAGCATCGACGCAGCGGACTGTAACCAGCATTCTGCGTGGGAAGCGTGTCCCTGTCCGTATCCGTATCGCTCCCAGTACCGGCACAACGGCGATCGATACGCGTCTGTCTATTCCTGTTCCTGCTCTTCTGTCATGACGTACCAGCCCGACTCGGTCAACTCCTCCAACGCCAAACCCACCTACTACAGCGAGCGCACCGAGGTCCGCGAGTCCACCGAACTGCCGCGCGTGCACGCCTACAAGGCCAACTTCCCCTTCGACGCCATGGGGGCGACGCGCGTCAGCACGGCCGAGGATCCCGATCAGTCGGAGAAGACGCGCATCCACAGCCTGTACAGCGGGCCCCTGCTGGACGTGCCGCCGCCCCTGGGCGTGTACCTGCGCGGGCTGGGCGTGCTGTGGCACGCGCTGAACGCCTACAAGGACCTGCTGCTGGACGTGGCGCAGTCGCTGTTCCTGCTCTTCCTGCAGCACCCCGCCCTCGGCGTCTTCTGCACCGTGCTCGGAGTGTTCGTTCTCACGCCGTTGGGGGTCTTTCTCGGGTTCAGCCTCGTCAGCGCCGTCAGTGTGGCCGTCACGGCCTTGATTGTCGAAGGTGAGCAAAGCACTGTTGTAAATTATTACGGGAATTTCCCTTCTTCCTGCCACTTGCATTTCATTGTCGATTTTTTTCTACTATTATTTTCCTGCAGTTTTTTTCTGCATTTTTCTTATATTTCTGCCATTTGTTTCTTTATTTTTGGAAATTATTTTATGGGAATTTATGCAGTGAATTTTCCCTTTTTTAAAGTATTTAATATTATCTTAGTTTTGGTCTTGTGGAATTAGGAATGTATTTTTTAATTTTAATTTGGCAATTTGTTTTGGATAATGCGGCTGTTTTGACTTTCTTTCCCCGTCATTCTTCCCCGGAATCCCCACCATTTGCGAATCGTTGTGAGTGTATGGGATTTTCCCTTTCATTTTAAAATTTTTTTATTCAGTTTATTTAGTTTATATTTATGAATTTCTCTGACGTAGTTGTCCACTTTTTCCTGTAATAATAATTTTCCACATTTTGTGAATCGTTTTGGCTCTGAAGGATTTTCCGTACACTTTGTAGAAATTATTTGTGGTTTGTAGAAATTGGTCTGCGTATTTGTAGAGCGGATGATCAATTTTTTACGTGTAATTATTTTGGGAATTTTTGGTTGAATTGTTGAATGTTTTTTCATTAGAAATGAATGTGTTTTTTTATGGCGTTGAATGTGTCCTCGTAGGCCTGTTGGTGGCGGGCGGCGTGTTGGCCCTGTTCTTCGCGGTGCCGACGGGCTTCGTGGTGGGCCTGGGCGCCGCCTCGGCCGCCGCCGCCGCCTGGATGGCCCTCAACTGGCTGGTGAAGATGCTGCGCGGCCGCGAGATCCTCGAGGAAGTGCTGCCGGCACGCTACCGCGCCGGCCCGCCCTCCCAGACGAGCCCCTCCACCACGACGACGCAGGTGCAGTAGCCGAGCAGAGAATTATTCTTTAATCGCCCCGGGCACATCCAGTCTTCGCTGCGCAGTGCATTAACAAGTCGGTATACACGACGACCGCTCATCTGTTCGTGCTAATCTCTCTTTATTAATCAAGCAGCTGCGGGCGCTGTTCTGTGCTATAATGCTGGCTGCCTGCCAGAAGGAATCTCTAATTAACCAGCCAATTTCGACCCGGCTTGTGTTGTTCATTTTTAACTTATTCCGCTTTGCCACTGCGATTTTATTTTACGCGTTCCATGACTGGCTGTGTTGTGTTTGTATTGGTTAATACGTTTTTAGCAGACTGTTTGTCAACTTCTCATACACACCCATTCACGATTAATATGGATTTTACTTGATGCTAGAACGTGGTTGTTGTTGATTAAAATAAATTGTACCGGTGATGGATTCGATTATTCGACAATATTAAAAAGACAGGATAACGTAATCAATCTTTTGGCACTGGCAGATTAATCGTGGTATTAGCTCAGTCATGTTTACTGATTTGTATTCTGTGATCGCTTATTGATAAAGATACGAAAATTAATAATTATGATCATGCTATAATTCATTGATACTCGTATTTATACGATAAACTTGTATTCCATTCACTAAAGTTCTAAACTTTTCGCTTTCTGGAACTACAGATACGCGTACAGAGATGCTATTTCCACCGTTTTATTTTCGTTCTGTACGAAATGTGCAAATAAGAAAAGAATTCAGAAGATTATATTGTCGACGGAGATTTGCAGGAAACGGCAGTAAGTGCTTATTGCTGCAATCTGATCCGCATTACTGTTAACGATAAATTTTAACCGGCATTATTATTTTGTCCGTACTGTATGCTACGAATATGTACAGATAGTCCAGTTTTTCTTAGTTTTAGCACTGACTTTAAATAAACACATCAGTTATCTATCTATCGGACGAATAAAAGACAAAAAAACATGTTCACTACAGAGGCGTCGATAAAGCATAGAAACAGCGGGTGAAAACCGAAAGAACACCAATGACTGCCGAAAACATCCAAAGTAAGAAACAGGTGTCAAGGAAACGAGTAGAAAGAGGTGAAGCGGCGATACTGTGTCGCCGTCGCAGTACTGTCAGCTGTACGATGCGGAGATGTGGAGAATCACAAGAGGAGCGTGTGCGCAGAAGCAGGCGCCGTCCTTTTAATTTGCTCACAGTGCCTCTTTCACGGCGATCGGCGGCCGGAGCGCGTGGAGGGCGGCGAGGGGAAGCCGTAGCCGTTGCCCGAGGAGGCGTAGGGGCCCAGGCCCATGCCATAGGATCCCATGCCCATCGGGCCCATCCCCATGCCCAGGGAGCCCATGCCCATGCCCATCTCCATCCCGAACATGCTGCCCCACTCGTCGCGCATCCCCGGCTCACCCTGCACCATCTGCCACACGCAACACAATCAATATTATTCCCAAAAGACTGCCAATCATCTACAATCACTGTATTACTGCCTATAATTAATGAGTATTATTATTACGCGTATTATTAATTACCCACAGAAGAAGATAGTACTGTACCTTGCGCAGGTAGTCGGTGTTGAGGATAATGTCCTTCTCCACGCTGGACGCGGCGTCCATCACGCTCTGCACATGCGACAACTGCGCCGACACAACAACAACACACTGTCACGCTTGTATCAGTTGATTGACTTATCCTTATGAACATGCTGCAATACTGTTAATTTTGTTCCGTCTCAAATGACCGATTTCTTACCGAAGTCTGCAGCGACTCAAAGGCCTGTTCCGGCAGCATGACCAGGGCCTTCTTGCGGAACACCACGATCTTCCGGCCCATGTCGATGCGGCCCAGGAAATCGCTGTAGGTATACTGCCGGAAAAAACAATAATACCAAAAATATTGATAAATAAGCTACTCAAACGACACAACGGTTTGTTTATCAAGCATTTTGTCAGTTAATTGGCGACACTGACCATGTCCAGGAGGAAGGATTCCAGCAGCTCCGGCTGCGTGATCTGCAGTTTGTGCATCAGCACCTGCAGCTCCATGTTCTCGAACACCTGTTCAACGTCCAGGAAATAATCTCCGAATCCCGCAATTAAATTAAGCCGAAACATCAGTCAATCACTCACCCCGGCATGCTTGATCAACTCCTTGACGCGGTAGCGCTTCAAGCACTGCTGCACCAAACCCATGTTCCCGTCCTGCAACACAACAGACAAATTTATTTTGAATTTCAACAGCTTGACGCTCACTTTTTTCCAGCGCAAAAAAAAATCCCCAGCATCACGACTACAAAGTCCAGTTAACAGACAGCAACCGTTGATGCTTGGATGCTGTTTTCTTCGATTACAGCAAGATCAAACGAGTATAATTCCGAAAAAAGGCTGCAAGTTATTGCTTACACTAAAGCGATTAACTCACACCACTGACGTACCTGGTTGAAAACCGCCGCATGTTGGTGGGCGATATTCTGCAGCGCGACGGGATCGAAGGTGTCGGCCAGGAAGGCGTCGTGCAGCGCCTGATACGCAGCCACCGCTTTCTGCAAAAGAATGAAAATCAGAAAATGGACACAAATACCAACTTTGTTAGATTGGATTCGATTGTCGACATACCTTGGTATGGTTCTCCATGTAGTTAGCCACCGTCTTGGGCAGACCCGTCCCCTGCAAAACAACCTAGTCAGACACAGGCACAGAGAAGGACCAAAGATCACCTCCGTTCTCAGGAACAGCGCAAAATGAACAAGGTGCAACTGACCCGGTACTTGGCGAGGAGGACGAGCAGCAGGTACTTCTTGTAGGCCTCGGTGACGGTGGCGTGCATGGCCGTCGCGGCGCCCGGCATGTAGAAGATCTGCCCCCCAGAAAACACAGCTCTTCCTACATCAAGAACGAGACAAGTAAGAGTGTAAGACATACTGCCCTACCGTCTGGATGTTGCGCAGGGCGGAGATGAAGAAGTTGTTGGCCGACAGGATCTGCGCGGCGCTGTAGAAGTACGCCACGCACGACTGCACGTCAGACATTTTCTAAACAAACACACAATCATTCAGTTAACATTAACAGGCTGGAAAATCGACATTACCAACGTCTCACATTTGGCTAAACATTTTTCTCGAAACCAAAACAGACTTAAAGAATTTGAAATGATTTAACATCAACTGTTTCAATTTCTACTGATGTAATTTCAGAATTGAGGTTGCCAATGATCCAAATCAAAGCCAACTGAATGAAATACAATGTAAAAAACTGTTGAAAATCACAGTGCATCAGCAAATACAGTATTAAGTGATTTCAATAAAGTTTCTTGATTTATAACAGAAAAAAACTCGGGAAAATTTGTAGTGTATGCCATAGCATTAAAGATTCATTTGGTTGTATTTCACTTGAAATTAACATGAAAAACGGCTTAAAACTTGAACTGTTTACTGTTTACAAAATGCGACTAGACTGACCTGCGAGGAAATATCGTTGATCTCCGTTTCCAGCAGCTCCAGGGCGCTCTTCACACTGTTACTGGCCAGGGACAACTGCACACACAAACACCACTGTTAAACCAACAAATGTACGACGCATCCAATAACAACAATCGGGATTTTTCTGATGGTGTCAGGTCCATCAAGAGTTCAAGACGAAGTAAAAACACGAGAAAATCCCAAGAAGCCAGAGCCAATGTGCAGCAAACGCTGCACTACCATAGATATCAAATTGCTCATAATTGAGTCCTAATTTACCTGGAGAAAGAGCGGATGGATTTCGGTGAGTTGGTGGGGATTGTCCTGGATGAGCTTGATGACCGCCAGGAAGAGATCGAGACCCGCGTAGGCGGCGTTGTCGCGCAGCAGACGCTCGGCCAGCTGCTTCATCAGCAGACAGACGACGTGGCTGTCCAGGGCAGGCGCCAGCTTCCCCTGGGCCGTCAGGTGCTGCTCGAGGAGGTGGCGGATCTGCAGCAGGAGACTGTCGACGCTGGCCTGCCCCAGCCCCGTTTTGGCCGCCCTACAACACACGCAGATTATGCATGATGGAGCTGTTTCGATAACTGACAGTCTGACACTGAGCCATCGTACAGGACAACGGCCACGGGCGACGGGTGGTGGCGCGCATCCACGCGCTGCATGGCGTTGTTCAGCTCGTTGACGGGGAACTTGCGCAGCTGCTGGACAAACTCCGCGAAATGCCCGCGCAGCTCCTCGTGGGGCTTGGCGCCCTGCTCGGCCTTCAGCAGCAGGCTCACCACGTCCTCCGCGCTCTGCATCCTCACGATCTAATTACTAACGGCGATACAAGTTCAACTTAATGATTACAGTATTTTTTTAGTTGGTCAAAACATCGACTATTCCCTGTGGAAAAGAGAAAACACACACGGAAAGAGTACAAATCGATCTAAACGATGAGATACGCAGTGTGCCATTTTGTTTGGTTTGAAATGTGAATAAGAACGAAGATTCACGTTTAAACTTGCAGCAGTGGCGTAACCACCTGAGGCGTTCTTTCAAGCCTGCAGATGTGTTGTGGTGAGCGGGGGGAATGTGTACAAACAGCGGTTCGGCTCGGCAGTCGCTAATTAGCTGTTGCCTTTTCGGTCGATGGCCTGAAAGTTTGCAGACAGACTTGTTCACTTCGAGCAAAGTTCGAACGGTCGCAGGTTTGAACAGTTCCAAGTGGATACAAATGATCGAATCCGCATGGTTTGCTGTTTCACGGTGATTTTTCTCTAATTTTATCATTGTAATCTTATTCCGTAGCCGTTGGCCGGTCAGTCCACGTGACAAGTGTCATCGGCGCAGTGACGCCTGGTCAGAATGGAGGAGAATGAGCTGCACGAGAACGACGAGTTGGCTTTACCCGAAGACGAAGAAATGGCCACGTCGGGTTCCGACTCCGCATCCAGCTCGGACGCGTCTTCCAGCCAGTCTGCCGTCGAAAGCAGTTCCAGCATAGACCAAGAGCAACTGGAAGCCGAGACAAATAACCACGTCGACGCTGTCCAGCCCGAGAAACCCGCGTCCCCCGCGACAGCGACCCCCGAGTCCGCCGTGGTCGTCAGCAACGGCCCGTCGACGCTCGACGGGGATGCCGGGCCCGAGGACGACGAGGATGACGACGTGCAGATCCTGGATGATGTGTCTGTCGGCGCGACCACCGGGGCCAGCAGCGCCAGCGCCCCGCCGCGTCGCTCGCGCCGCAAGAACTTCGGCAATCGCTACGAGGAGGCCATTCTCAAGGAGAAGGAGGACGGCACGCAGGCCCCCACGCGCACCCGCGCCGAAGTTCTTGGGTAAGCCATTTTTCCCGTTATGAACTTATGTGCAATTGAAAGACAGTGATTCAGATTTTTCAAAATGAAACAAACCAAAGAAATGAAATAATTAACTCTGCCGTTGATCGATCGAACACGAAATTAAGATATTGTTATTGTCATTCATCATTATTGTGTGAGAAATCTCTAGTTGTATCGTTTATCTATTTATTTTGGAAAAATAATTAATATAATTATCTACATACTCGTAGTTTGTCTTTTTTGCGATAAAACAGCTGGAATAGAGGAGAATATTTGTCAAGTGAGGAAAACATTTTTGAAAATTGAATACTGAATAATAATAAGCCCAATATTCCAGAAAATATAATGAATGTTAGAAACTAAACCAGTAAATAATTTTGTAATTAATCAGTCAAATCACCCGGAATAATCTGTAGTGTGTGAAAAGTGGTTAAAATAGATGGAAATATTTTTAAAAACAGTAAAACGATTCATAATAACTGGAATATTACGATGGCTTTTTAATACTGTGTGACATCTGATAGAAGGGAAATCGGAGGACTGGGAGCCGGACGCGGACACGGACGAGGACGACGCGGACTTCCGGCCGGACGCGGCGCGGCTGAATGGCTTGACCAGCCAGTCGGAGCACGGCAGCGCCTCCTCCAGCTCCGAGGGCGACTCCTCCTCGGCCTCGGGCTCCGACGCCGAGGACGAGACGGTGTCGGCGCCCCGCGACCACCACCATCACCACCACAAGAGCAAGGACCCCCTGAACGCGCTGGCGGAGCAGAAGCAGTCGCTGGACGCGCTGCTGGACGAGATCGCGCGCAGCGGCAAGCTGGAGGACGTGAAGATCTGCTCCATCTGTCTGTGGGACGAGACGGACACGGAGAAGGACGCCGTGGTGCAGTGCGACGCCTGCGGGGTGCCGGTGCACGAGGCCTGCTACGGGGTGTTGGGCCAGGAGCTGGAGGAGGCGCACGCGGGCGAGGGCGACGGGCAGAGCAGCACCGAGACCATGCCCTGGTTCTGCGATCCCTGCCGCTACGGCGAGCGCCTGCCGCGCTGCATCGCCTGTCCTAACCTCTACGGCGCCTTCAAACAGACTATCAAGGTGACAGTGATTTATTCTGATATTACTTTTGCGGTTTCTGCGCAGATTTCTTTGCAGCTGTGAAACTGCAGTCATTGATGCTAAAATGTCGTTTCGTTTTGTTGGCAACTTACACACAAATTTTCTTTTTCTTCAAGGCTCGACTGATCGATTTATTTGCTTTCTTTGGAATTTCAAGTAGCATTTAACTTACGAGAATGACTCTCTTTTTACTAAAATAATTTTCTTCGAGTTATTTGTGTATTTTATCTATATTTTATTTTATGATTGGTTTCTTAATTATTGATTTTTTCGTTTCTTGACCGCTGCTATTCGTTTTTAATGTTTGGATTAATCGTTTGTTTAATTATAGTATTTCTTATTTGTGTTTTATTTATTTTCTTGTGTATCCGAATTTACATAATTTTATTCTTTCGTTATTTTGTCGGGTATATATTTAAAAAATTAATTTTTAGAAATATGTATCGGGTTATTTAGCTCTTGATTTTCATCATTTTAAAAGATATTCTGCTGTATGAGGAAAATTTTCAAAAATTACTCCTTACTAGGGAAGTTGACTTAATAACACACGCATTTATTTGGTTGTTTGATTTAGGTTAACAATTGGCTTATTACGAGTTGTAGTAAAATGATTGATTATTTTGAAATAACAATTGAAAATGACTGAATGGTGTTGATTAGGGTGACTGGATCCACAGTGCCTGCGCGCGCTACATCCGCGAGATCTACTTTGACGACGAGGAGCGGTTCTGCGACGCGGTGCTGACGGAGCTGCCGTACGTGCGGTGGGGCGACCGGCCGTGCATCATCTGCGACGACGTGTACGCCAAGAACGCCGGCGTGACGATCAACTGCGAGACGGGCATGTGCCGCAAGTACCTGCACGCCACCTGCGCCATGATGGTGGGCACGGCGGCCGAGCTGGAGCCGGAGATGGGCTACCCGCTGGCCGTCTACTGTCCCGACCACTGCCCCAAGGAGGACCGCTCCAGCAACCGCCGCTGCTTCCTGGCCTCGCTGGGCCTGCAGCGCAAGCACGAGATGAGTCTGCAGGCCCTCACCGAGGAGGAGCGCGCGCGGCTGGACGCCGCCGAGCGCAAGCAGCGCGACAGCTACATCCTGCGGCGCCGCGCCCGCCGCCCCGAGTCCGGCACCGAGTCCAGCGCGCGGCCGCTGCACTCCGCCTTCTGGCTCCTCATGAAGGGACACGAGCGCGCCGACGCCCTAGGGTCAGTGGATAAGCAACAGGTTTCTCTAGAAATTAATACACAGGCGAAGTTTCCTATAATATTCAAGTTTTTAAATTAGTGGACCAGTTTGTTTGTTTTAAAATGATCGCTAGGCTAATTTTCTATAAATACAGTAGTCTACTGGATTAATTTTTCTGCAATAATGATCCTAGTAGTTTGTATTTTTTGAAATTAATTAGCTTAATAACGCTTGTTTACTCCCTTCTCCGCCTAGCAGGAGATACCATCTTGTGAGCGATTTAATTGTGATTTTGTGAATGGAATACGTTAACAGTGATGAACGGTGTTATGAACGAAAATTTCGTGCATTTCCGTTGGATTCTATCTGACAAATATTATTACTCAAGTTTTTAGACAAGTTTTTTCGTCGTACAGTTTGCTATTTAAGAAATTATAAAATACGTGTTATGCTTATTCTGTAAAGCTAGATAAAGAATGCGAACCAGTACTTTATTGTAGGTACATTATGCGCTGTGCACTTCCCGTTGATTAGGGAATAATTAAATTTTCCTATTACAGTACCAGCATATAGAAAAATAATCCTTGACATAGTCGCCTTTTTTCTTAACGTATTAAATGCAACATTATGAATATAATTATCACTTTTCTCTTCCGCTTATATACCGTAGCAGTTTCCCTCTGCAGCCATGTCACGCGGACAATTTTTCTTCACCGCGGGCAATGTAACTGCTTTTTTTTCACGGATGGACTGTCTCTCTAAAATTTCATTTTACCAGTCTGCCAAGGCCTTGCCTGTTTCATGAATCATACCTTTGTTTTTTTTTAATTTGCTTCGGGGTTTGGAAAGCGTAACGGTTTAAATGTTTTTTCGAATATCCTTTATTTTCATTGCAGAATGACCCGGCTTTAGAGGACAAAAAAGTATCTTATACGCTAAAATTATGGCAATTTCTGGCAGTTAACTTGGCTTTCATAGGAATGATGAATTACGTTATTCCATTGTGGCCAAGACAGACCAACAGCACAACCTAAAAGAAATATGATTATTGTATAATTCCCTGAAATTGTTCTAATTATCCGATTTTGGCTAGACTTTGCAGGAGAGACGAGTTTAGATTTGCTCTTCGTTTCCGCTACAGTATGGAAAATATCAGTACGAATTCGATGCAAAATTCAGTAAAATTACAGCCGTAATTTACTGCAGGCGATTCACCAAAATTATAATTTCACCAAAACAGTAATTTTCTCGATCATTTAACAGTAGGAAGGAAATATGTTAAATCCTCGTTCGTTTTGAAGGCAGCTTACGTGCGGCAGGTGTATAATTAGCTGTGTACGACTGCTCACAACGCTCAAACGGCGGTGCCTTATTATCGATTGATTTTTCTCGATTATTCTGCATGCACACGGCACTGAACTGTATTCCTTTCCGGTGCACTCATCCAGAAATCGTCGCTGTGTATATTCCTTAAGTTGTGCTATAATTGTCTGAATTGTTTTTCCCTATCTCACTCTGTTTCTTCCCTGCCGGTATAACCGTTGAATTATA
Source organism: Paramacrobiotus metropolitanus (assembly GCF_019649055.1). Lineage (NCBI taxonomy): Eukaryota > Metazoa > Tardigrada > Eutardigrada > Parachela > Macrobiotidae > Paramacrobiotus > Paramacrobiotus metropolitanus. The sequence continues at coordinate 176,366 of NW_026570340.1, read as the reverse complement.
GTGCTCCAAAGTCTCAATAAAGCCGCAAGTGTTAAGTAATTGATTGGAGTGTTGTGATTGGTGCATAGGTGGGACGCGAAGCCCGTGGTGAACTCCAATCCGTTGGCCGACAACCTGCGCTCCTCCCGACCGGACTTCCGGCCGGAGTTCGTGGCGTACGTGTTCAAGCGCGAGAAGCAGATGTCGGAGTGTCTGGAGCGCATGGAGGCGGCGCAGGAGACGCGGCGGGAGGTGCTGCGCCAGCGCGGCAAGTTCGACCCGACGACGGGACGCGCGGCGCACAAGCGCTACACGCTGGAGCTGCAGTACGAGCGGGAGGGGCTTGCTGAAGCTGCTGACGCCCTTCCTGCCCTTCATGGACGACGGCAGCACGGCGCCGCCGGTCGGCAACGGGAAGAAGGCGGGGTCGGCGCGCGGCAAGAAGAAGTCGGAGGACCGCGGCGGCGAGCTGGAGCCGGGCGTGGCGCGGCGCGAGCTGGAGCCCAAGTGCAAGATCTGCGCCAGCTCCAGCTTCCCGCAACGGATGGTGCAGTGCGACGACTGCAAGGAGCGCTTCCACCTCAAGTGCCTCGATCCCCCGCTCACCACCATGCCCAACAAACGCACCGGTCCGTATTAATAATAACAAAATTCAGGATAAAAATTTAACGGTAATATTGATAATATTAAATATAATGTGTTTGATTCAACAGGAGTGAAATGGTTGTGCTCGGATTGTGCGCCGTCCTCGGAGGATTCGGAGGAAGAGGGTGAGGCGGGCGCGGAAGGCGAGCCGGGCGGCGAGGACTCCGGCATCAGCGGGCGGAAGAAGCGGCGTCTGCAGGGCAAGAACCCCGCCCTGGAGCAGCGCCTGCAGTCGGCGGCGGCGGAGGCCGGGCAGCCGCCGGCCAAGCGCCGCAAGGTCTCCTCGGCCGGGAAGAAGGCGGCCAGGAAGGCGGAGATGACGGCGGACGCGGCCGGGACGCCGTCGGCGGCCAGCGGCGAGCCGCAGCCGGGGGTGGCGCCGCGGACGCCGGGCCGGAAGCAGCGCGTGGAGGAGCCGCGGACGGGGCGCTGCTGCAAGTGCCAACAGATGGGCGACGGTCGCGACGCCGTGGAGTGCGATCGCTGCCGGCAGTGGTTCCACTTCAAGACCTGCTTGGATCCGCCGCGTCAGTGCTTCTTTCCGCAGTTAATAATTTATAAGAAAAACAATTATTATTATTCTTTGCAGTGGCGAAATGTCCCCGCACGCGCTTCTACGGGTGGCTGTGCGAGGACTGCAGCAGTCCCGACAACAAGAGCGACGCCGAGGAGCCCGTCGTGCTGGCCGCGGCCACTTAATTGACCGTCGAATGGAGCTAAAAAGCCGCGATGCTCCAGCGGGCTTCTGTCCAAAGAGCATCTGTGCTGGAACTGGATCGTGGCTGGACGGACGCAGCGGCTGTTTGTTTTGCGTATGGATTGATAATTGTTGTCTTTTCGTCTGCTTTTCTCCATCTCATCGGGCTTGTCATGATTGGTTGGCTGGTAGAGTGTAATCATCGTGATTCCTTGTGTAGGGCCTTATTTCTTTATTTAATCCTAATTTGTCAGCGTATTCTAACCGAGCAGTGTTTTCCGCAGTAATGCTATTCCACATAAAGCACAAGACAATTTTGCAGGGTCCACCCAAAATCGGATAACCACTCGTAGATTAATTTCAGGGAATTGTACAAGAATTATATTTCTTTTATGATGTGCTGTTGGTTGGTCTTGACTCTTGGTCCCTTGGTCACAATGGATTAGGGTAATTCATCATTCCGGTGGAAGCTGTGAGAGCCAAGTTGACTGCCAAAATTGTCATATATGTAATTGGATGTACATTGTACGGCTGCGGTAAATGCGGTCAACTGTTCCCTGCAGCCGGGTCAGTCTGCAAAGAAAATGACGGCCATCCAAAAAATGAACACTTACAGTACCAGTTAGAGCTACGCTTTCCAAACCCTGCGGCAAATTAAAAAACAATGAGTGTATGATTCATGAAACAGGCATGGCCTTGGCAGCCTCAGCCGGGTAGAGTGAAATCTAAGAGAGACAGTTGATCCGCGAGAAAAAGCGGCTACACTGCCCGCGGTGAAGAGAAAATGTCCGCGTGACATTGCTGCAGCGGGAAATTTTCCAATGATACTGAAGGGCCTTACAGTTGCTGCGGTACAGTACTTGTATATAAGCGAAAGAGAAAAGCGATGATTGTATTGGGAAAAATTGGCAGTGTTGTGTTGTTTTCTTTGAGCTTTCCGTCTTTTCTGGAAAAGACGGTAGCCATAAGTGAACGCGCTGGCGCTATCACATCTGTACTTGTCGATAAGGTGACCTTCGCACTGTTTCCACTGTTCCACTGCAGCATGCGTCCCCTGCTCGTCCTCACCCTCCTGCTGCTGGCCGCCTGCTCGGGCCCCGTGGCTGGCCAATGTCCGGCTAGCTGTGCCGGGCAAATTCCCTGTAGTCCAAAGTGCGAGCGATTCTGTATGAGCTACTGCGCCCGGGCCCGGAGTCCCTCGCCGTCCGCTCATGCTGCGCAGGCGGCCCACCGTGGGCCACGGGCATAACATGTGCTTCTACACAGGCCAGCCCGTGCTTCTCGCCTTACTGCGTCAGCGCTACCGTTGCCCTGTCGTCAGCCGATCCAATTAGGCAACTACACCTTACCGCTCTGCATTTAAATACCGGCCTGTCCATCAACTGACACAGATACATCTACAGAGTACTGTCTGATTTTTGCTGGACGGGTTTACAATAATTCTTACATGACAGTATCAATACATTTTTAACTAGTTGAATCTTGTCTAAGCGGTTGACCGCGTTGTAACTACGTCTTCTGACCAGATTGCCATAATACATGTTAAGTTAAGTTAAGTTAAGTTTAATCGTTTAACGTCCGCACACAGTCTGGGTAAGACCCAATCCGAGGCAGCAGACTCGTCATAATTAAAATAGAGCAAACATCGAATAATGCTAGGCAAACAAATTAACAAGCGCTCAAATTTGTAACAACTGCACATGATCAGTGTGGTAAAACTTTTTAAGCGACTTTACTGTTTTCCAATCAACAATATTTAAAGCCGTTTTAAATTTACTCAAACTCCCATAAGCTTCTGCCGGCATGCGTAGGTCATTCCATATCCTAGCCATCCGATAGGCGAAAGATTTGTCCGACGGGGGAAGTGTTAGACCACAAAACGTTGATCCGGTGGGGATTATCGGGCATGGGTGTTCAGCCATCCTCTGCCAATGACGCGTCGCACCTGCAACACCACAACGCGCAGTAACATCCTTGCAGAATAATTTATCTCCGTAGGGGATAATGTTGTACATGTATTACGCATAAATCACACATTGTCGGAAGCTGTTTCTCAGTGTGACCTTTAGTTTCTCTTCTTATTCCTTCGTGGTGCATGAACGTACGAGACGGTCTATATGCAACCGATCAATTTTGATAGCCATTAGCCGTCAAAATAACACAAAATGCCAGCGCGGTCACATTACTTCTCTGTCAAATACCGTATTTTTCGAATTAGAAGCCCTGGGCTTCTAAATTTTCAAAGGTGCCTGGGGAGAGGCTTATACAGCAGAGGAGGCTTATATTGTGGAGGAGGCTTTTAAATTTTCAAAGCCTTTAAACAAGTGTAATTGCTGTACACCGTATATAGAGAGAGGCTTCTAATACGGAGGAGGCTACTAAATTTTCGAACTAAGGTGCAGGGGGAGGCTTATACAGTAGAGGAGGCTTCAATTTTGGAGGAGGCTTTAAATTCGAAAAATACGGTACTTAACTTTAAAGAGCACTGAATAGACGATCGGATGTAAATAAATCGATCTTGCCATCCGGCCACATTCCGTGTTTGCTCGATTCTGCTGATTCGAAGTCGTGACCCGGCATGCTCTTAATTCGACGATCCACCCAGCGCAAAATTTGACATCCAAACGGCTGGAAAGGGGCCTGTGCACTTAACCCCCACAGGGCCTACTTATGACCATTTGCCCCAGTGCGGAGGCCTCCATTCGGAGGCCTCCTTTTATTCGGTAAAAGGTTACAGAAAATGCCCCTCGGAAGGCCTCCACGGGCCATTTGGAGGTGTACGGTTGGGCCTCCCGGGTGCATATAGGGGCCTCTAGACGAGGGCGGTGACAGCCTACTACAGCCCAGCTTTTGCGTACGGGATTAGCTCGTTCGTACTGTTTTTATTAAGATTCACCAAATACCGTAATAAGGACAATACCATTGAGCCTTGCGCCAACAAAATTTCCATTCAGTTTAAAATTAAATAAAATTTATAAAACCAACAAACACCACCATACTCCATGACTAAACAAAAGGATAATTACCTTATTTAAGTTTTCAAAGCTAAACCAGACATGTCGTTAATAAACAAGAGTTCATTTAATTAAAAATCGAGGCTTGAGTGTCCAATATCCATTCGGAAGATATGTGTTTAATAAGCGGATGCCGGCTCTGGGTGGAGATAGACTTTATCAAACGGCCAAATGGGAATACAATTAATGCACCTGACACTCACTCCGTGCGCACCTGCAACCAGAAAATTTTTCGAATAATTCTTGTGTGTTTAAAATTTTAAGAAATAAAAATGCGATTACGTAAATGCGCTCGTCTCGGTATTTGTATTACTACGCTGCCAAAATGACAAAAATAGCTTACCGCGGATGACCGCGATGGTTTTGGGAATCTTGACGGCGTAGCCGACGCTGGACACGCTCTGTACTCTGTAGGCTAGGTCGCCACATGAAAGTCACTGCCTGCCGAGAAAAAAATAACCGCTGCAATTTCAAATTTATTAAATTTTTTTGAAAATAAATTATGATCCAGTACTTAACCAACATGATGACATAAAATTCATATCTACCAAAAAATTATAGTAAATTAAATAATAAAACAACCAAATACAACCATATATACAACCAAATTAATAAATAAACAGATAAATTACAGTAATTTCAAATATGATAATAAGCAGGCATCGAATATCCTTCAAATAATTGAATTTAAAATGAATTAATATTGTACCGGTGTATCTGCTTTTGAGAGAAAGAATCTGGCCGTCGGAGAACCGGAAGAGTATGCCCTTCTAGTGAGTGGGCTCGGCGCCGACGGCGTTGTCCGATGCAAGCGCTCTAAATGTCCAACTAGACCAGCGTCTACGAGGCCGTTACGTCCGCGGGCGCGGTAGTCGTTGCTCACTTACAGATCCACAGCTTCTCTCCGTCGCACTGCCAAATTAATGATAAATTAGGAGAAATTTAAATCAGGTCATTAATGAATAGTGATCGGCACCCAGAAAAATTGTAAAATTATTAATTCAACAACTTATTTACACTGTATTTGAATTTTGATAAAAATCTATATTTTTATTAATTACAGTACGCTCTACCTGAGCGTCAGCGATGAGCCTTGAACGCATACGTCCCACTACTGGTGAATGATTTGAGCGTTGAGGTTCCCTTTGGCCTTGATTTCCCCTAGCATCACAGGGTACGCCTGCAAAATTAAAAAGCAACAGAAAATAAAAATCTGAGGAAAAATCGAAAAAATAAAAAGTAAAATCAACGATGACAGACAAAACCAAACAACCCAACCGAATAATTTATAAACTGCACATGTGCTCATCAACGAAATTATTAAGTGAAAAGATTATTCTTTACTCAGTGAAAATAAAGTCGTACCCGACGTACCGTAAACACCGTTGCTGCAGCACTTGGGAACCCACGAAGATCTGCGACTGCGACTGACAATGAGGAGTTTTTAGGGCGATCTCGAAATAAGCGCTGGCTAAGCCTGGCCTCCAGAGTACAAGATATAGGCTTCCAGGGTTATAGGTTTCGAAGGAGTAAGGACACAAGACGCCAAGGTAGTCCATCCTCAGTTGCAGTAACTCAAGTGTTTTATTATTACTGTTACTGTGTTACAATTACAAGGGATAAGTATCGCTGCATTATGCATGACGGCAAAACGTATCAAACAAAGGGATTCAAGCATCCCTCTGCCAACAAGGACAATTAATAGTTAACTAATTGTGGTGTCTTGTAACTGTAATAACAATTAAATCAGAATAACAATCATTTATGATTTATCCACAAGGACAAGTTCTTTTTCAAATAGAATTGACAAAGTGAAAAAGACAAACTGCAGCAGTGCAGCTCTGCTGCCGTTGCTGACTACTCTGTGCAAGTTATACATGCCATTGATGGTAACTGCAGCTCCGCCTCCAAACGCGGGAAAAGGTTCTACTACCGCGGCCGGCAGTGTGAATTTACTCCAGTTCTCTTAAGAACAACTCTAACGTAAAATTTTATATTCTTTCGATCGTACAATCGTACTCTTTTTCTGAGCGTTTTTTAATTACAGTAATTACAAAAAAATTCTTTTTGCATTATATAATACTGTTAGAAAATAATAATAGTAATAATAATAGTAATTATCAAATTAGCGCTTGCATCCATGAACAGTTGCTAATATGTAGTAATGTCCTTAATAATTATTATTATTAATTAATGCTTATTAAATTTGCCATTTATCTAATAATGTTTAGTATTACTGATATTGTTTTTCGCATTCTTTATCAATATTTGTTTTTTTGTTATTTATTTTATCATTTTTCAATAATATAAGCGTTAATAAAATTTAAATATTAAAATGGTGGAAAACTGAAGAAACCACTAAACAATATGCGTCATTGTCCAGTTAGTTTTTTTAGGAAACTTAGGACAATATTGGCGATCGTTGCGCTAGTTGGTAAAATACAAAAATAGAAGTATCTAACTAACAATAAAACCTAGAAATTATCGCGTGTGTTCAATTCTGCACTAAATTACTAGCTAGCATGATAGCATCCGGTGGATAAAATGGTCCAGTAACGTATGCATCATGATTAAATCACCCTTGGACCCTTGGTTACAATAAACATGGATAATCCAGCCTTGTAGAAGGCGGTGTCACAGTAGGCACTATGTGGTTTAATGACAGGCCCTAATAGTCAGTCCGGGAGTGCCATCCGGAAGGCACCGGGAACGCCACCATGGCACCTTTGGGAGGCCCATAACCAACAGCCATTTTGCTGGCATCCGGCGGCGCCTTCCAGAGGCCTCAAAGTTGGGGGGCTCCCAGATGCCATCTTTTTGCCTACTTTATGACCTCCTGAAGGCCATTTTGTACCTTGCCCTTTAGAGGTCAGTGGGTGGTCATAAATTTTGCACTGGGCAGCCGGACGCTGACGGATTCGGGCAACCGCAAAAACGCAGTGCGTCAACCCATTATATAGACATATACAGTTATTATACACGCATATACTATATTTGTATACTTATATGTACCAGTTCCACGCATCTCCTGCAGATAAGCAACAGGCATGATTGTCTCGCTTATACGAGTATCTTATAAGCGAGACAATCACCTGTTAAAGTGTGTCGTCAACGGTAAACGAATTAACCAACCCAACAAACGGCCGGCAACGATCGCTGCCAATGATTTCATGTCAGCTGCACGCATTTTCCCGACAGCCTCTAGCCCCTTTGAATTCCTAATGCTGTTGGCCAGGGTTACCCACTTCAACAAGGGAATGCACACCAGCTAATGGAATTAAGGAATGCCTGTTAGCTATAGGTTGACTTTTGTATTGCTTGTTTTTCCACTAAATAAGGGGCCCATCGCTAATGAGGTCGAGCTGAGTACGGAATTTGTACCCAGGAACAACTCCGCTGGCGACTTTCCGGTTGTTGCATGCGGCGCGCCTCGGTATCTCCAGAGGAACTGCCCAGGTGCTTCGGACAGATTCTTCCGGTCAGACATGAGTTTCTCAACACCGTCCTTGATGGTCTGGACATACCGCTCCGCCTGTCCATTCGATTGTGGGTGTCCCGGTGGTGTCCTGAGATGCTTTATCCCGTGTTCCGCACAGAAGTTTGCCAACTCCTGTGAGTAAACTGGGTGCCGTTGTCCGTAACGATTTCGGTACAAGCGCCGTACCGACTGAACAGGTTGCGCAAAGTTTCCAATACGCCATTGGATGTAGCGTGTTTCATTTGCGCCACTTCCGGCCATTTAGACATGGCATCGACCACCGGCAGCAGCATCGTGCCGTGGTATGGGCCGGCAAAATCCATGTGCAGCCTCATGCATGGGTTTTCGGGCACTTCCCACTGCGAGAGCGGTGCCTGGGCAGTTTCCTTAGCGCGTTCGGAGCAGATCCGGCACTCGCGAGACATCTGCTCGACGATGTCTTTATCCATCTGCGGCCACCAGCAATGGGCGCGTGCCTCGCCTTTCATCTTACCGGCTCCCATTGGGGGGGGGGGCATCAGCACACCGATGGGGGCCGGGAGAGCGGGAGTGATTCGTGGAAACAGTGTATGCGCCGCGGAACGTGTACGATTAATTACAGCAAGCAGTTGCCTCTTGCGCGGGGACTGAGTTGGAATTATAGTTTTCTTCGTGCCGGTCGTATTCCCGGTTTTATTGTGGTGTGTGTGTTGTAGTACAAAGGCTTTGCAAAAGCGTTTTTCGGTCTTTGGAGACGATGTTGGAATGTGAAAAAATTTGAAAAATGATGAAGAAGTATTAATACTGTAATCATTTAATGCTCGAAAACTTTTGGAGAAATAAACTTATGCAAAACTAAATCAGAATTATTTTTAAAATTCTTGCCGGATGTTTACACTTTACAGTTTACTGTCTTCTTGCTGGCTGTTTGTTCAGTATTCCTCCCGGCTGTTTAAATATTAAATAATTCAAGAAGGAAGTAGTATTAATTTTTGGGATTGCCGACGAAATTTTGGCCATTTTATGCGGCGTACAAAATCTACGATTAATAATTAATTACAGCAGATAGACGACGGATCGGGTCGTAGGAAATTTTTCTGAATTTCGATGAAAAAAGAATCCACACAAGTTACAAGTTTGAACGTTATTACTGTGCTCACACGATTCGTCCATTTACGCTTTGGCCGTCCTACTTATGACGGAATGGAGACTCGCCTTCTCCACGGTGGTTGGCTGAGCAGCAGAATGTCGATCGATTATTGGCTGGTCATGAGAAGGGAAAACGGTGATTGGTGCCCAGCGTGCTAGCTTAATCGCTGCCGCTTAATCGAGTCCGAACTGCAGACAACAAAAAGTCAGCGACCGAAACGTGAGCTCACTGTGCAGTGTGCTGGCAGACTAGAATTTTCGCTATTTACAAATTTTACTTTTTTAGTTTTCAGATGATCAACTTTTACGTTCTTCTCTCGCATGAACATCATTTATAGTGCGTAAGACATCAGTGCATATTTTTTTAGAACGACTAGAACAGAATCTCACGAAATAATTAGGATTCGCTAGCTGCGTGTGATATCACTGTTGAATTTCTCTGCTTCTCCAGCTGCGGGTTCTTCGGATTTGGTTCTTCCTTGTTGATCGTAATTTGCATGCTGTCTTTGTAAATCGCTTACTCCTTGAGCGGGCTGTATAACGTGTGACTCCCATGCAGACTGTGCTGTTGTCTGTTGAGCAGGGAGAACCCAACGTGTAAGGATCGACGGCACTATCATTGCGAACAGGGAACTGCGTGTTGACGTCGTGAATTTGGTTTCTTGATTGTATTCTCACCCTGTCCGCGATGGCCCAGCAAGCGCGAGTTCGATTCGGTGCGGGAGATGTGGGAGGCCATGCTCGCCGGGCGCGGTGCTGCCGTCGCCCAGTCCCAGCAAGCGCTTCGCCAAACTATCCCATCCAGAAGCAGAAACAGACCAGGAGCCCGCACTGCTGCCCGTGTCCGCGGTGGCCTCCTACACGTCCCGCTTCCACTTCACGCCGCAGCGGGGATTGTGGCAGACGCCTGCCGCGGCGGCCAGTGTCGGCCGTGGCGAGCCACGACGGGATGACGGGCGCCAGTCGCCAACGGAATCCATACAGGTCAGATGAACGTGACGCACTGCTGACTAACAGCTAACAGGGTTGTCGAGGATTGAGCACAGTAATCAGTATCCCTGCTTCTTTCCATCGCAGCAAAAAAATAACCACTATTAAAAATAATTGAATATTATTACTAATTAATTGGATAAAATACAGGATCTATTGAATAACACTAATATGATAAATAATATTAATAGTGATATTAAAAATAAATAAGAGTGTAATTAATGAGAATAACATTGTTATTATGATTGTTAATGATTAGATTGACGTGGAGTCGGCCGTGGAGGTGGAGGCGCGCGAGGGGAAGAGCCCGGCCCCCCAGCGCAGCCAGCAGTCGACGCCACGGACACCGAGCTCGCCGCTGAAGGGCAGTCCGCCAGTGGCGGCGGCCGCCGGAAGTGCTCGATGGAGTGCGTCTCGTGCTGCGGAGGAAGAAACCTCCAGTGGAGCGGACGCGGAGACTGCAGCGGAAGAAGAGTTGGTGGCTGACGTCCTCCCGTCACCGGAAACGACGGACGACGAGTCGACCGGCGCGGACGAAGATCAGCCGTCGCTGCCGGTCCCACTGCCCGCCACTCACCCTGTCCAGCATCACGACGTGCTGGTAAAATAAAAAATACCATACAATCAGTGCATTAATTATTGATACATTAAAACAAGTGATACGAATAAAATAATAACATATAATACTAATGTGAATAATAAGTGAATAATACAAGTACAAGTGCTAATTGAATTACGGCCGGAAATGACTTTGACTGTCTACCGCTCCCATATCTGTCTGTTTGTCGTGAAGACTGACACTGCGGCTGGCGCATCGGCGTCGTCACCCGGGATGAGTGAGCGCGGAATCGATCTGCATGTGCTGGACGAGGAGGCAGTGCGAGTGCGCGGTGTGCTGGTTGGCAGCAGTCACGCGTCTCCAACAACAGCTTGCCGCCCTCATCCGCCGACGCTGATCAGCCGGTACGTTTCGTAGTCCTTCATTTATCTGTAGTTGTGCAAGAATATTGTACAGCTATACTTACGGTAATAGTACTTTACCAGTTTAATACCGGTACGTGTGTCGAGGCTTGAAACCTTCCGTATTAATTTTCTCGTGCTTTTAATCAAATCAGTCGAGAATTTTAAAGGATTTGCAATGAAGATCTTGACTTTTAACAAATTTTATTATTTCTATAGTTTTAAATGGGCAAATTGACCAAATTCAATGCCGATCGATTGAAAATAAAGTAATATAGAACAACTGCTGCAAATAACGATAACATTAACAGCCAGTCCGTAATTCATAACAATTTACCATTTCCTTGTTTACTTTTGCAACGAAAGCTGGGAAATAAATAATTAAACAAATGTATTTTAAATGCAATTTTTATTAAATATTTCAGATGGAAAGTAGAAGTTAGAAGTGGTTGAATGGAATTCCTAACGTGCATGTTATAGTATAGAGTGCATGCGTGTAGTGGTGTGTTGAATGGCGGTGTGATTGCGTTGTAAACGTTGTTATTCAACGCTGCCTGCACACGGTAGTGCTGCGCTCAGCGCTCTTGCCCGCGACAACAAAGGGATGCCGGTATGCGTAGTGTTGTGATGAGCTTGGCTTTCTGCCGACACTGACACCTTCCTAATGCGCTACATCTGAATGCGCTGGCATCAGTGCATTCCGCGCCTATGGTAGCGGCACTCTTCGACAGCCGTTTGGCCATACGTTCATCTTGCTTGACTATCACTGTGCTTTTCTCCCTAACATTAGGCCAGCATCCCCACTGTTCCCGCTCGCCGTCCCCCATCCGCTCCCGCTCGCCGGACATTCCCCGCTGGACCTCAGCCAGGCGCTGGACGATCCCCATCCCGTCGGGAATGTGAAGGACGTCGCGGAGAGCAGTCCGTTGCTCATGGGGTTGCGCCAACACATCACCGTACGTCCGATCTGTTCATTAGCGGCGCTGGTCAGCGTTTGACGCTGTTTTTACACAGGATCTGGAAGCGGAGGCCGAGTACCAGGAGACGGTGGCGGACCAGATCCGCCGCACCATCAGCGCCGCGCAGAAGGGCTCCGCGCAGACCTCCACCGACCGCTCCATCATCAGTGCGCGCGTCGAGGCCGAGCGCACGCTCCTCATAGCCGGTCAGTCTCCCACACTTGTCTTTCTCCTGTCCTTATCATCTTTTGATTTTTATTCTTAATTCCTACAATATTTTCCAAATAATTTACGGACTATTTTGCAGTTGTTCTTGTTTTAAGTATATGGAGTTTCCTTTTACGGTATTTGTTCAAGTAAACACAGTTGCACAGATAATTCATAGAGCGTTTTTAGGAAAAATCTCTTTTACTTTGTAACATCTGCGCATTTTGTAAAAGTTTTTAATTTAGGACGACGTTGGAAATAATTCATGGAATATTCTTGTTCTTTTTACGATGAAAATAGCTTCAGTTGCGTGTCGTTGTTAGCGCGCAAACGGAAAGGCTGTCTGGCGCAGGCGCGCCGCATCCAGCGCGCCATCGACCAGCTGCGCAGTGCCGGCAGTGATCCGTTGACCATCCAGCCGCTGCAGGATCCCAGCTACAGCGCGGCGCTGACCTTCCGCGGCTTCCAACTGGACGTCAGCAGTGACTTTCTGGCCGATCTCAAAGCCGACACCAGTGCGTGCTTCCCTGCCAACAAATCTGTCCAGATGAGTGTTGTTTGTAAATGATTTTGTTTATTTATCGGGATCCAGCTGCTGAGTACTTCGTGGTGATCGTGCTGATGCTGCTGGAGCAGGTGCACGCCACCGAGGCCCTGCCGCTGTCCGAGTTCGACGCGCGCGGCCGTTTGTTGTTATCCAATTTGATCCAGTTCGTCGACGTGCAGTGCGGCTTCATGCTGGAAGTGGAGGCCACGCTCATCGTGAGTGTTACGTTGTTTTGTATTTCCCCTTGAAAAAAACTAATTAATGTTAATTTGATTAAATTAAATTGAATTCAAGTATGTAAAATTGAAATTAAATACTACGGAAATTAAAATGAATCCAAGCAAAAATTAAAATAAAGATCTAATTAAAATGAAGATCTATCTGAGATAAAATAAAAATTAAATTGCTTCGCGACGGAAATTAAATTAATTCATTTAGGAATTCAGTTGAATTAGAATGCAGCTTTAATTTCGTTTGAATAAATAATGGCGTTTATGGCGTTAAAATAAAAGAAGCCTTGCATGTGCAGCGCGTCGGTCGCCAGCACGCCCCCCTCCATCCGGCGGCGTCCGCTCCGTCGTCCCATTCCACGCCGACGCACGGCGGGAATTTCCTCAAGCGCGTGATGGCCGCCCTACCCAAATCCGCCAACAAACACGCCGACGCTTCCGCCGGAAGTCACAGCGCTGTCGGCTTCCGGGCGTCCGTTAATCCCGCCTCCAGCGAGCTAGCTAATGTCATGAGTCTGGGCAGCGTCACTCTCAACGTGGACAACTACAACCGGAAACGGCACGTCCTGTCCGAGGTAGCGTTGACCGCATTTGGAAAGTATTTCAGAAATTATTTTAAAATGATCTTTATTGAAACAAATTCTTTATTGAAACAAATACAAAAAAGAAATTTTCTCAGATATTCTGTAGGTTTCTGAAGAATGTCTCAATTTCATAAAAAATTTGGTTAAATGCTTGTAATTGATGATATTCTTGTGGATGGCTGGTAGGCGTTGTTGGTGAAGGAGTGCGGCGTCGTGCTGGACACGGAGGTGATGCTGGATCTGGAGATTAACGTGCCGCTGGCCGCTTTCCTGGTAAAACTGAAAGTGCGCTGCAGTAATGCGTTGACTAATGGTTAACTGGTCGCTGCAGACGTTCTACTGCTTCCACGATCCCGGCTCGCAGACGGAGTGGATTCGGCGCTGGTGCGTGCTGCGCGGCTCCACGCTGCTCATGTGGCGCTACCCGGACGACGTCGACAAGGGCGTAAGTGGCCGCTGTAAACCGTCTTCATAATAATTTACCAAACATTTGTAAACATTTATTGTGTAATTTTCGGCATTTATTTTCTGGTTTGCTTTACATTAAAACAGTCTTTGGAATAATTAATTTACATGTAATATTTTTGAAAAACTGGTAAATTTTTGGTCTTCATTTGTAGATTTTTTCTTCAGACGTAACGCAAGTTGGAAAACATGTTTTGCAAATTGTGAAGGTGTAGAGTGTAGCATTGTTTTGGCGGGCAGGTGAACCCGTTGTCGAAGCTGGAGGTGCGCGACGCCCTGGAGGGCAGTCTGCGGCGCGCCAACAGCCAGGAATGCGCCCGGCCGCACTGCTTCCTCCTGCGCTCTGAACGGGCGGTTTTTGCGGCAGCGCCGCTCGATACAACTCCCGCCGCGACAGCCGGCATGCAGACGCGTCAACCCATCTTGGAGTAAGTTAGGTTGCTGTCGTCTGCTGACAATTGCAGCTGCTGTCGGTTAATTTCAGTCGTTTAAGCAGTTATCAGACGTATGGCGTGTACGTTTTTGTAAATAAATTTAATTAATTATCTTAGATATTTTGTGGCGGCGGATGACAAGGCGCAGCTGGCGGTATGCCTGCGGCAGTTGGGTGCCGCGCGGACCGCTCTGCAACACTGGCGATTGACCTGTGATGCGGCAGGCGATGTGGTGTCGGTGTAGTGGCTCTGTGGTTGGTCGGGTGTATCCACGCAGCCGCAACTGGAGAGGAAGGATGGATGGACGAATGTTTTTGGTGGTTAATGCGTTTGTTAGCGTCCTGCTTCTGGACTTCTGGCTGTGGATGATGTTGATGGCCGTTTATTTAGTTTTGACGCTACCGGCCGAGTTGCACTCAACAACCCGGGAGTACTTTATGGATCGACGTTTGTCTACGATCGCCGAAGCTCAGTGTTTGTCTTGTGCTTAACAAAGCAGCGTAGCCACTAACGAAGCCCTGGTAACAATAAATAAAGCTGCCCATGATAATCTTATGGCATCCATGCTAAAAAACTTATGATTGACCACTGGGTCTCACGAAATCGAGTTGGAAAATGGTCACAAATACAAGCACTTTGATACTCTCGATTTCCCATACTTTGAGCATTTTTTTGTTATGTAGGCTACGTAGCAAGGATAAAAATATAAAAGTCTGGATACGCATAATTACTTAATAGGTCAAATTTTAATGGTGCATCCCATGGTGCAGTTTGCCAAACAAACATGCTGTCAGTGGCGATACACTACATGGAAAATTTCCAGGTGCTTATTAATTCTATCATGGCCCCTTGATATTTTATCATCATTCGCGGTCGTGTAACAGACAAGCACGAGGAGATCACGAGTGAGCTTTATTGTACAAATAAAGGGGGAACAATAGCAGGAAAGCAAGAACAAAGCACTGATGGCTAAACTAGCAAGTTGATGCCAGGAAGGTTCTTGAGCGTCTGATGGCGTGAAAGAAGCAACTGGCGGCAAGCACGTGCTGTGTGCCATCAGCTGTGTGATGATGCGCAGACTGGACTCTATCCAACGCGAGCGTATGAACGCTGAGTCATACTGCGAGAGGAACGAGAGCAAGTGTGGCTCAGCGTGTATGCGCTGCGTATATCCGCTTCAGCGGGTGAGTGCAGTGCAGCAGCACACGTACGTACAAGCGAGAGAGGCGATAACGGCAAGCAATGGGTGCAAGTACGTCCTGTGTGGACCGTACGCACCAGGCGCAGTCGTACGCCTCTGACAGTCGTAAGCCACTATCCATCCGTGCTCGGCTTGTTATCTCTATATTTATTTACTTATTTTTATTCATACAAGCTTACCGTTCAAAACGTATTTTTCCTGGGTTATTATGGATAAATCAACGCGTGGTCGGGTTAAGTCAAGTTTAGTCTTGAAAAATTCCTAATTTTCCTTCTGACGTTTGATCTTTTTAAAAAGGCTGTGGTCAGAAATTAAACATTTCGAATTGTTCTTAAGTATCGAAAATGAAAAGTACAGTGACTTCCCTGACTTCTAAGAGTACTGGTATTATATTCTTACGTGCAGAACAAATAACAGATACTGTTAACACGGAGCTAGGGGGGATCCATAAATTACGTACGCAGCGAACCAGGGAGGGACGGGTCCAAAAAACGTGACAAGCTGTGACGGCCCCGGCGAACCCAAGGGGAGGGGTGGTCAGCTTCATGTGTTACGATTGAGCGAACCAGGGGGTAGGGGTCAAGCAAACGTGACGGACCGCTACGAAGGGGGAGGGAGGGGTGAAAAAACCGTGGTTCTCTGCGTACGTAATTTATGGATGCCCCCCAGTAGCAGTTACTGTAGTGTAAAATTTACATTTAATATCAGTTAATCAAGTAAGGACGTACTTAATTAAAAGTTAGTCGTACTGTATTAAAGTAATCTTTCCTAAGTCCTGTACGAACGTGCCGAAGGCGGGAGGCTATCTTGTATTATGTATTGTTGTCTGTGCTACGTGAATACTATAATTGGTCGAATAAGAGAAGTGGTTCAATAATAAAATATATATTGGTTCAAAAATAAAATCGATTATTGGTTCAATAATAGAATGTTAATGATTTTAAGGAACGCTTGCACACTATAATTCACGTCAGCATCGCTTTCGTAAAATTAATAATCATAGATCGATTGCTATTCTGCATTTGTGCGTGAGTCTCTCCAAAATTCCCCAATGTACAGTATGTAATATCTATATAAATAGTTCAATAGTTTCGTCTCGGTAGCAGGTAGCCCATAAACCTGCTGTGTTTTTCATACACAGCATGGGAATTTAAACCTGGCCGAACACAACACACGCTCATATGCAAAGTAAATATACACGTACTGCTAGAAATTGCTTAATTTTAAGGATTGGAGGAAGTTCTCAGGCGATTAATTATCAGCGCCGACCCACTACTAATTACATGTATCTGTATTTCTGTACTCGTACTACAGACTTTGGTAATACGTATCTGCAGTTCTATCAGTCTACTACGTGATCTTTGTGGTTTGTCCACAGGTAAGTATTGAGTGTATGCCTTTCGTGTAACAAATACCACTTTTTTCATCAGTTTGCGGTCATCTTGATCAGATGCCGACATCGACATGATTGTTGCGCACAGTGATCTGATTCTCATGACAGTCGATGTCTATAGCATTTATTGTACAGTAACACAAGCACAGCGATCACGCGCAATTTCGACAAAAAATGTCCGCAAATTTTATGATACGATCATTCAGTATGCGTCCAATAAACACAGGTGGATCACTGTGGTATCTTTTGCACCGCCTTCGTCAAGACTCAAGAGCATAAAATATGTCTGACGTGCACGAAGAGCACACGTCACGCTTTTCCAATTCCACAACCCCAATACCATTTCGCAGTGGTACTGGCGCTCGCGCTCGTGCAATAATGTGGTTCGCAACCACCGCTAGTATAAATTTAATAATATAATATTATACAGGATGATATTGTAATTACTAAGTGCTGTACATAATTATGTAAGTATTGCGCAAGTACGACGTACTGATACTTAAGTAATCTACCCTAATCCTGCACTTTAGGGAAATTTGTACAGTGCCACCAGATGTTACCAGTGCACGCACGATCCATTTCTGCAGCGTAACGAGTGCATTCGCGATTCTCATACACGGCATGCATTGTCGCACTACGCATACCGTATAAATTTCCTTTAGGTACAGGGTTACAAGTACAGTGTACAGTACATATCTTATACAAAAGGTTTAAATACATCGTATCAAACACACCGTGCGTTAAAGCCCGAAAAACCGGTGGTGTTGCCGATGTTGCAGTTGCTTAGAGCCAGTTGAATTATAATTTGTGTGTTACACATCATAAGTATCTCGAGAAAAGCGGAAAAAATTATCTGTTTCCTTCCGTGCCCAATTCAAATCTCCATCTCCCTGCAATCTTTTGTTACTCGTAACAATTACTTGTATATATTTATTTATATTTATATTGTATACATATGAATAACTATATTTATATATATTACTGTTTATATTATTGCATTCTATTCAGATTCCGCATTGATATTATTCTGTTGCGAGCGAGCTACAATGTGTGTGCGCAAATGGAGGATTAAAGTGTGGTCAAGGTGCAGCTGGTGTTTACTAGTGTTGCTACTGCTGCTACAATGGCACTGCTCGGCGGGATGTCCGCCACCATCTGCAAAGTCAAAGGCGGGACCGGATTGTGAGTAGTATTCACTACGTACAGTACTCGTATTTACTATTCGTATCTTCCTACCCATACAATCTTACCGTCCAGAGCGTAATTTCCGTGGGCCACTAAATAAGCGTAATTGTTACACAAGCTTTGAGTTACTAAATAACCGTAATTCCCGTGGGGGATGGAGAAATCAGCTCGTGGTCGGTGTCTGAGTGAAGCTTACAATAATTGTTGTTAGTCTTAAAAAGGCTTTAATTTTTAATTCGACCGTACTGGTAGAAACGATTTGTGCTAGTCGTTTTATGATTTCATGCAGTCATTATTATGCAGCTCAATGATTATGTACTGAAATAACTGAAGGCAACGAGATCGTTCAGTAACGGCGAATGCATGGTGGAGAAATACGAGGTTTGAAATACTTGGTTTGGTTTAATTTACAATACTTGACTTACATCTCCTAGAAGGATGATTTTATTTTATTTTATAACGTCTTCCTGAAAGCGTAATTTAAATACAGTATGACGTTTTCTTGTACTAAGACTTCTACAGGAGAATTTTACAACAGAGCAGTACGAGTACGAGTACATGTAGTACATTAATACTAGTACTACGAGTGCACAATAATATTGTGCAGAAGTGGCGTCTTACTTGATTAATTTTTATTCGTGATTTACAGCCATTGAAGATTTGTGGACCTCCATTGTCAAGTGACATAGCCACGCGTGCGGTGGCCATGCCAGGCTGTTTTAACGTAAATCTTTGAAATTCATGACTGCATTAAATTTTATATAGTCTTGAAAATGCAGAATAACACACAGTATTAGGCAAAATAAATTCGTTTTTGTTTTTCTTTCAGGGTTATGCACTGTTAGCCTGTACGGCTAGCATAGCCGCCTATGGAGGATTTGTCATAGGCTGCTATGTTAACCGCAGGGGCTCCTACCGCATTACCCTGAAGAAGAAACAGAGAAGCATTTATTTTCTCTAATGCTGTGTATTATTCTGCATTTTTCAAGACTATACATAAAAATTTAATGCAGGAATGAACAAAGTCATGAATTTTCAAAGATTTACGTTAAAATAGCCTGTGGCATGGGCCACCGCACGACGGTTACGTTGTCACTTGACAACTGTACTAAATGCAATGGCTGTAAAATCACGAATAAAATCAAGACGTCACTTCTGCACAATATTATTGTGCACTCGTACTACCAGTCCACCACTGCTCTTAAAGCAATCATAATATTACGGTAATGATTTTCTTTAAATTCTAGTAATAATTTGTAGAGTACATATAGTTATGCCGCTGCCATATCATGAAAGTTAGCAAATAACTAAACTGACAATAATGTCTTGTGGCGGATAGTAAACGACATGCTGGTGGAGGCCTGGCAAAGTAACCGACAGGACGACCGCATCACCCTGGCGCGACTGGCCCCGAGCCCGGACGTAGCGGACAGCGTGACGTACCGGCCGCGACTGGGGAAGAATGTGACCTTTAACTGCAGCGTGCCGGCCGACGTCGACTGGCGCGACGTGTCTTGGCTGCACCAGGACCGGACCGTCTACGAAGCCGGCCGACCAGTGGAAACCAGTCAAGACACCACGGGACAGTCGTACAACTTCACCCGCGTCAACAGCACCCTCTTCTTCTCCGTCCTCAACGTCAGCACCTGCGTCGGCGGCGCCGTCCTCTGCGTCGCCACCCCCTCCGTCCCCTCCAACTACTCGCCCCGCCCCCGCGTCTTGCAGCGCTACCAGCTGCTGCCGCTGATTACGCGCAGCAGCGACGTCTTCGCCGCGCCCAACGCTAGTTACATCACCGCCAGCGAAGGCGACGATGTCATGGTGCCGTGCTGGATTCGGCTGCCCCTCCCGGAGGCCATCCTGCGCAACATGCGCAACCACTTCATGGTGCGCCATAACGGCCGCATCGTCCGCGGCCCCCCGGAGGCCCCCTACGGGCCCCTCTTGCCGGCCAGCGTCCCCTCCAACCCCTGCCGGACCCCATAATCCTGTCCAACCGCAAAGAACGACCAGCGGACAGCCCCGGACAGGTGCCGCTGTATATAGGCTATTTCGCGGCCGTCAAGCTGGCCGACCGCGGCGCGGTGGAGTGCTGGTTCCGGCCGCACCCTGGACTGCATGAGTGGATTGTGCACACGACGGCGCTGTTGGTTTTTCCCAAAAATGACACTAACACATAACAATGCCGCCACTATATTTACGCCTCCTACCGGGCGGTTCAATTTCCATTATAATTATTTCACTGTGGCTGCAAATGTAAAATCTTCATTATATAGATACGTACTTACAGTTTTTCTTGCAACTGCATGAATTTTAAGAAATCCAAATAAATTACTACTCCAGCTCCGGGTCATGTTATGGTGAAAATGCGGTAATTGTGCAGCATCTTGATTATGAACTTATAACGCATCATTTCTCTTATACCTATACGTATTACATTACTGAAGTACAGTAGTAATCCATAACTGTATTCTACCTAGTAAGTAGCACCTACAGAGTACTACCTACTCTACTCGCACGGGCAGAGAAGTGAGACACCATGGGGTTAACGGGATGGCTGACGGCTTTAATTCTAAATTGTCATTTTGCACAAAGCAGCCGCTGTAAAGATCTGAGACCGCTCTGTTAGATGGCAGAAAGACCGACATGATAAGATTGCAGGGTTATGAAACAGGAAATTTTTAAGTGGCTACTTAAACGGCGTAACGGTGGAAGCAGAAGCGCCACATGAGCAGCGTGGAGCCGCGCAGCACGCACCAGCGCCGGATCCACTCCGTCTGCGAGCCGGGATCGTGGAAGCAGTAGAAGGTCTGCAGCGATCAGTTAACCATTAGTCAACGCATTACTGCAGCGCACTTTCAGTTTTACCAGGAAAGCGGCCAGCGGCACGTTAATCTCCAGATCCAGCATCACCTCCGTGTCCAGCACGACACCGCACTCCTTCACCAACAACGCCTACCATCCATCCACAAGTTAGCATACATTATAAACATTTTACGGAATTTTTTTTTAACTGAGACATTCTTCAGAAACCCACAGAATATTCAAGAAAATTTCTTTTGTGATTATTTGGCATTCCGCTTAAATGTTTTTCAAATCAAAACAATTCTGAAAATAATTTCTAAACTATTTCATCCGTGTTTATTAGTTTTTTCTATCAAAAAATTATAAAAGTAATGCCTACAATATGTTTTCCGTAATTATTCGAGTTCGTTCGATTTGTTTCTACAAAGATAATTTTCAGAATAATTACATAAATATTTTCAAAATGCGGTCAACGCTACCTCGGACAGGACGTGTCGTTTCCGGTTGTAGTTGTCCACGTTGAGAGTGACGCTGCCCAGACTCATGACATTAGCTAATTCGCTGGAAGCGGGATTAACGGACGCCCGGAAGCCGACAGCGCTGTGACTTCCGGCGGAAGCGTCGGCGTGTTTGGTGGCCGATTTGGGTAGGGCGGCCATCACGCGCTTGAGGAAATTCCCGCCATGCGTCGGCGTGGAATGGGACGACGGAGCGGACGCCGCCGGATGGAGGGGGGCGTGCTGGCGACCGACGCGCTGCACAAGCAACACTTGATTTATTTTAATTCAAATGCCATCTTTATTCGAACGAAATTAAAGCTGCATTCTAATTCAACTGAATTCCTAAATGAATTAATTTAATTTCCGTCGCGATGCAATTTAATTTTTATTTTATCGCAGATACAGTAGATCTTCATTTTAATTCAATTTAATTTTTACTTGGATTCATTTTAATTTCCGTAGTATTTAATTTAAATTTTACATACTTAATTCAATTTAATTTAATTAAATTAACATTAGTTAGTTTTTTTCAAGGGGAAATACAAAACAACGTAACACTCACGATGAGCGTGGCCTCCACTTCCAGCAGGAAGCCGCACTGCACGTCGACGAACTGGATGAAATTGCCTAACAACAAACGGCCGCGCGCGTCGAACTCGGAGAGCGGCAGGGCCTCGGTGGCGTGCACCTGCTCCAGCAGCATCACCACGATCACCACGAAGTACTCCGCAGCTGCACACCGATAAATAAACAGAATTATTTACAAAAAACACTCATCTGGACAGATTTGTTGGCAGGGAAGCACGCACTGCTGTCGGCTTTGAGATCGGCCAGAAAATCACTGCTGACGTCCAGCTGGAAGCCGCGGAAGGTCAGCGCGGCGCTGTAGCTGGGATCCTGCAGCGGCTGGATGGTCAACGGATCAGCGCCGGCGCTGCGCAACTGCTCGATGGCGCGCTGGATGCGACGCGCCTGCGCCAGACAGCCTTTCCGTTTGCGCGCTAACAACGACACCCAATTGAAAATATTTTCATTATAAAATGAACAAAAATGTCCAGAATATTCCAGCAATTATTTCAAACGTCGTCCTGAATTCAAAAATTTAAAACATGCAGAGATTTAAGAAAGCAAATGAGTTTCTCGAAAAAGTACTCAATAAATGATCACAGCGATCGTCTTTATTTTAAAGAAAGAAAACTCCATAAACGTCAAAAAAACAATTACGACATAGTCCAAAAATTATTATGAAAATATTCTAAGAATAAGAGGAAAAATTAGCGCTGAAGACTGACCGGCGACGAGGAGCGTGCGTTCGGCCTCGACGCGCGCACTGATGATGGAGCGGTCGGTGGAGGTCTGCGCGGAGCCCTTCTGCGCGGCGCTGATGGTGCGGCGGATCTGGTCCGCCACCGTCTCCTGGTACTCGGCCTCCGCTTCCAGATCCTGTGTAAAAACAGCGTCAAACGCTGACCAGCGCCGCTAATGAACAGATCGGACGTACGGTGATGTGTTGGCGCAACCCCATGAGCAACGGACTGCTCTCCGCGACGTCCTTCACATTCCCGACGGGATGGGGATCGTCCAGCGCCTGGCTGAGGTCCAGCGGGGGAATGTCCGGCGAGCGGGAGCGGATGGGGGACGGCGCGAAAGCGGGAACAGTGGGGATGCTGGCCTAATGTTAGGGAGAAAAGCACAGTGATAGTCAAGCAAGATGAACGTATGGCCAAACGGCTGTCGAAGAGTGCCGCTACCATAGGCGCGGAATGCACTGATGCCAGCGCATTCAGATGTAGCGCATTAGGAAGGTGTCAGTGTCGGCAGAAAGCCAAGCTCATCACAACACTACGCATACCGGCATCCCTTTGTTGTCGCGGGCAAGAGCGCTGAGCGCAGCACTACCGTGTGCAGGCAGCGTTGAATAACAACGTTTACAACGCAATCACACCGCCATTCAACACACCACTACACGCATGCACTCTATACTATAACATGCACGTTAGGAATTCCATTCAACCACTTCTAACTTCTACTTTCCATCTGAAATATTTAATAAAAACTGCATTTAAAATACATTTGTTTAATTATTTATTTCCCAGCTTTCGTTGCAAAAGTAAACAAGGAAATGGTAAATTGTTATGAATTACGGACTGGCTGTTAATGTTATCGTTATTTGCAGCAGTTGTTCTATATTACTTTATTTTCAATCGATCGGCATTGAATTTGGTCAATTTGCCCATTTAAAACTATAGAAATAATAAAATTTGTTAAAAGTCAAGATCTTCATTGCAAATCCCTTTAAAATTCTCGACTGATTTGATTAAAAGCACGAGAAAATTAATACGGAAGGTTTCAAGCCTCGACACACGTACCGGTATTAAACTGGTAAAGTACTATTACCGTAAGTATAGCTGTACAATATTCTTGCACAACTACAGATAAATGAAGGGACTACGAAACGTACCGGCTGATCAGCGTCGGCGGATGAGGGCGGCAAGCTGTTGTTGGAGACGCGTGACTGCTCGCCAACCAGCACACCGCGCACTCGCACTGCCTCCTCGTCCAGCACATGCAGATCGATTCCGCGCTCACTCATCCCGGGTGACGACGCCGATGCGCCAGCCGCAGTGTCAGTCTTCACGACAAACAGACAGATATGGGAGCGGTAGACAGTCAAAGTCATTTCCGGCCGTAATTCAATTAGCACTTGTACCATATTATTCACTTACATTATTCACTCATTAGTATTATATGTTATTATTTTATTCGTATCACTTGTTTTAATGTATCAATAATTAATGCACTGATTGTATGGTATTTTTTTATTTTACCAGCACGTCGTGATGCTGGACAGGGTGAGTGGCGGGCAGTGGGACCGGCAGCGACGGCTGATCTTCGTCCGCGCCGGTCGACTCGTCGTCCGTCGTTTCCGGTGACGGGAGGACGTCAGCCACCAACTCTTCTTCCGCTGCAGTCTCCGCGTCCGCTCCACTGGAGGTTTCTTCCTCCGCAGCACGAGACGCACTCCATCGAGCACTTCCGGCGGCCGCCGCCACTGGCGGACTGCCCTTCAGCGGCGAGCTCGGTGTCCGTGGCGTCGACTGCTGGCTGCGCTGGGGGGCCGGGCTCTTCCCCTCGCGCGCCTCCACCTCCACGGCCGACTCCACTTCAATCTATAATATACATAATATTATATAATAATCATTAACAATCACAATAACGATCTCATTCTTATTAATGACACTCTTGTTAACTATTAATAATCATTCTTCAAATTTTAGTATTATATATATTTTATCTAACGAATAAGTAATAATATTCAATTATTTTTCATAGTGGTTATGTTTCCCTGCGATTGAAAGAAGCACAGAATGATACACAGATCCTGATTACTGTGCTGAATATCCGACTACCCTGTTAGCTGTGAGTCAGTAGTGCGTCACGTTCAACTGACCTGTATGGATTGCGTTGGCGACTGGCGCCGTCCTCCCGTCGTGGCTGGACGCGGGCGACACTGGTCGCTGCGGCAGGCGTCTGCCACAATCCCCGCTGCGGTGTGAAGTGGAAGCGCGACGTGTAGGAGGCCACCGCGGACACGGGCAGCAGTGCGGGCTCCTGGTCTGTTTCTGCTTCTGGATGGGATAGTTTGGCGAAGCGCTTGCTGGGACTGGGCGACGGCAGCACCGCGCCCGGCGAGCACGCTTTGGCCTCCCACATCTCCCGCACCGAATCGAACTCGCGCTTGCGCTGGGCCATCGCGGACAGGGTGAGAATACAATCAAGAAACCAAATTCACGACGTCAACACGCACTTCCCTGTTCACAATGATCAGGCTGTCGATCGTTACTGTATTTAGCCGTTCGTGAGGCTTTCACTGTTGAGCAGCACACTCTGCACCGAAATCACAAGTTTAATGTACAGATAATAATAATATACAGATATACAAGGTTAATATACAGATCGATGTCATCGATCAATGTGTTAGCGATTAAAAAAAAAAAACAAATACGAAGATCGTGCAGATTACATCAACAACAAATGCGAGGAACCCGCAGGAAATCTGCAAAAATCAAAATGGCACGTTGACAGCTCCAGTATTCTTACTGTATATCCAATTATCCATACGCAGCTACCGAATATGCATAAGCGATAATCTTTTTCAATCTTCTCCCACCACTCTAAGGATAACTAGTGGTGGTTGATAACCACATCATTGCACCGAGCGGGAGTGATACTCACCGACAACTGTTTACACTGAAAGTTGAATGCGGCTGAAGGACATCTTTGAGCGCATTAAGAAAGTCAACATGCAGATACTTAGTGTTGATGGTATCGGTTTTTTCAAATTTGCTCTCCGAACTGTAGATCTGTTTTGAAGTTATTCATTGTTGAAGTCTTTTTTAGCGACCAGACGTTGAAGTCCTGCTAAGCGGGTTGTCTGCTCTTGGTGTAATAATAATAATAATAATAATAGGTGAATTGTAAACAGCAGATATGTTTTTGGAACACTTTATTCAGATATGTAATAATAGATATATACTTAATTTTATTCCGCTGTCATTTTATGAACAAATCCGTCGTAAACTAAACACAGATTGACACAGATCACTCTGTGTCAAAATTCCACATAGTAAGTATGCGGAAAAATTAAAAACGAAAGTACGATATTACATGTACGTACTGAAATTCAGAGACCTACAGCATGGTCTGTGTATAATAGTCCGCATTCTGGTTCGAAATCCCTAAAATCCAAGCGTGCTGGGTTGCTACGCGGTGTATGGGGTCTTTAGTATACGCTCTGTATACTGAAGTCCGTATTTACTATTCTTGTTCGAACCGACAGTGTATCAGTATACAGAGCGTATACTAAAGACCCAATACACCGCGTAGCAACCCAGCACGCTTGGATTTTAGGGATTTCGAACCAGAATACGGACTATTATACACAGACCATGCCTACAGAGACGGCTACCAAGTACCAACTTCTTTGCACCAGACAACTGTTTGGTTGGAGCATTTTGTTAAAGATAAAGATAATTAACAATTCTTCTCTGGTTAACTTCGCCAATGCCACTGGAAAATGGTATTGGATTGTGAAATTGGAAAAGTGTTACGTACGCTTTTTTTGGTTTTTGTCTCTGCTGTGGAAATGTATGCTCTGCTATGGAGCGTGCATCGCTTGACGATCAGTTAATTGCAGCACCTCGCGCTTCGCGCTCGGTGCAAATAATTATGCAGCACTGCATAATACTGCAGCAGTATTATGCAGTGCTGCACTGATGCCTTGCGCAATATAAATGCCATTCATGCGCCAGAAAATGTATAAGCTGATAATCCGGCAAAAAAACAATTCCAATCTACCAACACTGCACAGCGTCAGCCGTCAGGAATGAGTACGAGTATTAACGGGTTATCTCACTTATCTGTTATCATTCGGGCGCAGATCAGAAATGTTCTGATCTGCGCCCGAATGGCAACCGCCGTAGACGTTGTTTCGCACGTCACCAATTACAGGGATTACACAGTGCACCAAAATGGGAACTACGCATACGCTACGTATCACGTAAAGATTGGCGCATGGTAGGCGCACTGTAATACTGGGGAGTGGGGACACTAACTGACCGCAGATTTTACCGAGCACACTACTCTTTTTTATCAGGCATGTGTCTTTCGCTTTGTAGACCTTGGTTTTCTGTTAATTTTCATGTGCCACCCGTATTTGCAGACAGCACGGTTTGCAAACGCGCCCTAATTAAAAATTACAGTAGGAGTACGCGTTGCTATGGAGCAGCCACGACTTCCCGGCTACTCGAAGGCTACTGAGTCCAACCGCCCTCGGGCGGCGTGGCGGCGCAGATCAGAATTCTGATCTCAGGAATGATCTGAGCTGTTCATGAGGATCGTCCGATTAAATCATGATTGGCTTACCCATTGAACGCTAACGGTGGGCGTTAACCATATTTGTGCACCGAGCGAGCGCTAATTCCACTGAAAAATGGTACTCGTACTGGAAAATATTTGGAACTGGAAAAGCGTAACGGATTACGGACAAAATTTTATCATTGGAGATTTGACGAAGTCTTCAAAGCTTATTGCAGCACCTTGTAGACAAAAAATTCAATGTGGCTTCGTGCTCCGTAGTCCGTAGTCGTACCACGTAGCAGGCGTTGCAAAGCATTATTATTATACTTGTCAGTTGACGCTGTAATTATATTCAAATGCCTGTTGACCTTGCAGTTCGAAGAAAGTCTTCTGAAGGGCAAGTACTCTGTACTTGCTCGCGTTTACCAGAACGCCTGAGAACGGTCGGAAACACGAATCTTGACTGTTATGATGGCGGATTTGTTGCGTATTACATAATACAGAAACACTGTACAGTACATAACTAATCGACAAGAGTAGTGCGGTAGCGTGTCCGACCATTTCGGCATGGGGACATTTCGGCATGAGGACATTTCGGCATGCCGCTATTTTTGCAAAAGTTTAGTTACTGTGCTTAGCTTGCTTAAAGTCCGCTGGGTGCGCACCGTCTGCTGCGTTTAATTTAATGTGCTATTTTGCAAAAACAACTTTTATGTAACATTTCCTAGCTTTGCGAAAATTCAAACATCTAATCCGCTAAGCGTAATTATTCTGTTAAAATTATTTAGTATAATCATGGCTGAAATAACATTCTCCGTTACTAATCGCAAGAAGAAAGTGTTATGCTACAAAGGTAACGAGTATATACAGCACTGGAAGACCGGCGATGACAAGAGTGGCGAGTGTGTTAGCTGGAGGTGCCGAAGTAAAGACAGCTACGGCGCCCAACTTCGTTACAGCACCAGTGAAAACGTCGCTGTTGAGAAAGCGCAACATTCGCATGCACCGGATGTAATCAAGGTTATCGCGAAATCTACGAGAGAAATCATCAAAGCCCGCGCGGCCAGTACCATGGAACGCCCACGACAAATTATCAGCCAGGTCCAGAATGGAGTTTCTGTCATTGCTGCAGTTAAAATGCCAAGCTACAATGCCCTTGCACGCTGCGTTCGACGAGAAAGAAAAGTAGCGGGAATGCCGACAACACAAGTGAAGCGTTGGGTGACATTGACATTGGTTATTTCCACAAACCTACAGACCGTGGCCACCCCATATTTATTGCTGATACTGGTGCCAAAGATTCGTATCGGATTATTGTGCTTGGAACAGAAGAAAGCATCCAGCACCTGGGAAAGGCAGAAGTGTTAATGAGTGATGGGACGTTTAGCATTTCGCCACCGCTGTTCACCCAGCTGTACACAATTCACGCTGACGTTTTGGCGCTACTGTTCCCTTAGTGTACGGTCTATTGCCAAACAAATCGGAAGTTTGTTACCGACGTTTCTTCCATATTGTTCACGATGCCGTTGTTGCGAAACTGGGCTTAGAAGGGGTCAGCCCCAAGTGGATGGTAATGGATTTTGAGCAAGCCGCTATTATTGCTTTTCGGACGGTGTTTCCAGGATGGCGCTTGCGAGGTGAACAAATTTTTTAAAGATGAAATTAATTAACAAAATCTATAAATAAACGTCTGTTTTTGGATTCTTGGAGTACCTTGCTTTAACAGAATTGAAATAATATTTGTAGTAGTTAACTTATAACGCAAATAAATTTAATGTAAAATATTTTTGTTAATAAAAGCAGTCATTTTATAAAATATGTTATAAATACGTAAATTTATGTTGTACATACACACGAGATTGAATTGTAATTCTCATAATTCTAGATTGTTTTTCTGGTTTTCAGTATGTAGTTTTTTTTAATTCTTTTGTTTGCCATTGCGTTTCATTTGTAATGCTATTTTTTAAATTGCAGGATGCAATTTTCATTTCGGTCAAAGCATCCACCGGAAGTTGGTTGATCTCGGCCACGGCACATCATACGCAACGGACGCAGCATTTAGCTTGGCCTGCCGGAAGATACTGGCTCTCGCGTTTGTTCCTACTGCGGATGTGACTGAACTGTTTGAAGAAATGGTCTTTGCGGCAGATTTTCCATTTCCGGCAGACAACCCGTTTCTGCATTACTTGAGGAACACATATGTGGGCCGTAAAGTACTGACGCCAAATGGATTTAAATTCAAAAAACCATTGTTCCCGGTGGAGTTTTGGAACTGCGTGGATAGACTGAGCGGTGACGTCCATCGAACAACTAACCGACTGGAAGCGTGGCATCATGCTATCGAAGATACCATCAATCGAGACCATCCAGGAATATATGACTTCGTGGATTTGATTCGCTTAGAGGTCTCCCACCAAGAAACGAACACCGCCGATCGAATGGCCGGTACGTCTGGCCCTAAGCCACGGCGTAAGTACGCCGAGTTGACCAAGCGGTTGAAAAGCGTGCTTGGCCAGTACGATATAATGGGGCATTCGGATTTTTTGCGTTCTATTGCGTTAAACCTGGAAATCCTTTTGAGCCGTTAAATACAGCTACGGTAAATGCAGCAAATCATAAGTTTTTCATACATTTTTTGTTGGCCTTAAATAGCGTCAAACGCATTCTCCACTGTTTTAGTGCAGGTATATTCAGTGTTCACGGTACTTGCTGTATGTGTTCGTACGGATGTTTGTAAAGTCGTTCAAGTGTAGATTTGTGTTCATTACTTAATGTTTGTGCTTGACTTACGTGGTACTTGTGTGTACATTACCGTATTATCGCATACTTGTTTTTTTAGAAACTGTTCAATTTAGTTTTGCTGCGTTATCATTCGCTGTCTCTAAATGTGCCATTCATTGTTTCTGGATGTATTGTAAACTTCCTTCTAGTTTTGTTTTGTTTATTTATTTTGTTTAGCGTCACAACCGTTTGTCAGTCTTAACTCAATAACAATACTTAAATATGGTATTCCGAAATGTTTATATACCGAACGATGTACTGTAGGTAGGACTATTGCTTCTGAAATTATAGTAATAGACTAATAGTACCTAAAATTAAAGTAATTGTGACAAAGTAACCGTATGCCGAAATCTAGTATGCCAAAATTTAAAAGCAAATAGTATATGCCGAAATGTCACCATGCCGAAATTTCTTTATGCCGAAATGTCTTATGCCGAAATGTCACAATGCCGAAATATCTTTATGCCGAAATGTCTTATGCCGATATGTCCTATGCCGAAGTGTCCCTATGCCGAAATGGTGGCGCACCGTGCGGTAGGACTACAGACAGTTGCAAGCAAACGTATCCCCCTCGGGCTTTCATTTGTATTCTTACATAGTTGGCATGACTCGCCAGTCGCCACTACCGCTACGCTATGTAGAGTCACAGACTTCGTATTCAACTGCGCAGTGCTTGTAATTGTTCGATTTCGGTGTTGCACACGTTTATTTAAGAAATTCTCAAATTTTAGCATAGGAAGATGCAGTTACTCCTTATCGTACTGTTAACAGTATCTTTATCTACTGTTGACAGTCGACCCGTCATCCCACCATACGTTGCAGGACCAAATGGGGAACCGATTCCCGTGGGAAATTTCAATGACCTTTGGCAACATCTCCAGTATCATAATTTCTATGGGCCACATAGATCGAATTATTATCCTGGATTCTATGGAGACTTAGACCCCTATAAAAAACCATATGAATATCCTACTAATCCTCCTGATCCACAGGAGGAGAGGAATAAGTTTATAATTCCCTTATGTATTATGGCGGTGGTGATCTTTGTGGCCTTACTGGTGGGATTATTTTTTTATTTACGTAAAAGAAACCGATTGTGCTTTAAAAAGAATGTTATCGAATCGGCACTCCCGGATTTGACTGAGACGGAATGTTTTGCAACAGCTCCTCCAATGGAAGACAGCGATAGCGAGTCCCCGCCCCCTACATACGGTGTCCTTTTTCCATCCCATAAAGTGCGTGTGACCGACTTACTGTATAATTGGTGGCTATACTGTAGCCTATAATCTTTATTTATCATGCCGGTCTACGCCTCCTGTTCCACCCGGATAGCCAATGACTTAAGTCGAAAATCAACAGGAACTTGAGTGTTACAAATTTCACACGAATATGTATTCGTATTCCAATTGAGGCGCTGTTACAATTCTGTCTACTTATCAATTATGTAAATATTTCAATACTATGATTATTTGAGAGCATTTGGCTATGATCTGTTGCGATAGCTGAATAATTTCGTACGATACAGTACTTCATGCTTTACTACAATAAAAAACGCAGTTACTGAAGCTTCATTTTTCCAGAAATTAACTCGATCAGCGTCTAGAAAGATAAAATAAACCAGAAACTGAATTAATCGAAAATTAGCGGTATGCAACAACAACGGTGAAATGTGTACTAGCCAGCCGCCCGCCCACGGCGTCCGTGACAATACCGATCCATAGGCCGCGGGACACGGACACGGCACTGCCAAGAAACAAAACTAGCCAGCTACAAATCAAATGACAACAGCGCAACCAGCCCAAGCGCCCTTCACCGGGCCTCCGCGGACACCGAGCCGAAACGCCTGCCACCGCGCCAACCCAAACCCTCTTTTTCCTAGCAGCTCGCCACTGATCTCGTCCCCTTGACGATGCATGTATTCACTGTACAGATTAAACAAACATAAAAGGAAGAAGACGCTCGAGTGAAGACCTGCGCCGGACGTCTGTCTGTCAGACACTGTCTAAGCAGAACAGAATGCAGCACGCAGCGCGGAGAAGGATTCGGTCGACAGTCCGCTTACACGCCGTTCCACCCGTACAACGCCGACCAGCCACAGCCAAAACGATGAAATGCTATAACTACGCCCCACCATCCCATCCTGCAGCAGCAGTATCCCAGCCCGAATTCCGTCCCGACCCGTTCCCGTTCACACACCCAGACCCGACAAGTCAGAGCAGCTCGTACTGCCGTAAATGCATCCTCTGGATAATGTCGCGGCAGTCGTTGAAGACACGCCGAATGTTCTCCGTGTCCACGGCCGTTGTGAAGTGTGGATAGCAGAAGTGCTTCCCGTCGTTCGATGCCGTGCTGATCCTCTGAAAGCGTTCAACAATAATTACCACAAAATCTAACTGCCACAATTATTGCACACCAAAGTACAAAAGTACTGAAAATTAGTTAACCAAATTATCAACAATTAATCAAAGAAAATATGATGGCGGCTGCACGCTAAATCGCGATACTAAGTTGTTGGAATACTTGTTAGGTTTAGTATGCATGTATTCGGAGGATTCAGATTTTGACAATATCGGTAGAGCCTCTTGGAATTTTTTCTTAAAAAATGTAAGGATCCATCACAGGGTATGTTTATTGTTCTGGTTAATTACTTGCTGTATCGTTTTAACAAACTGTTTCATTGTGTATTATTTGAGCTATTTTTAATTCTTGTCTGTCCTGGGCGCAATCGATTACAAGGATAACACGAAGACGCGTTCAAATTGAATTTTACAGTAGTTAGTAGTACAACCAACATAGACTTAATTACATAATTCGTATTACGGTAATCATACAATAAACAAACGAAAACAACGTCACAAGTCCCAATTGCCGACAACAATATTTTTTAAAAGTTGGAAATTTAAACTTTACTGCAGAAAGGCATACGAAACAAATACAAAGTCTAAAAAAGTTGAATTAAATGGTGGCATACTGAGTCCAAAATGGTTTCATAAAGATGGTATAAGAAGCCAAAGTTGGTAAATTGTGGTATGCAGAGCCTTCACCATAATAGAAATTACAACCGTAGTAAATAGCTAAAATGTCTCATATTAATTAGCCATATACTATTAAAAAAATATTAAGTGAACAAAAATGAGAAATATCAGTAACAGCACTACTAGTACTCGATCGATCGTACCAGAAATTCATCGCGGATGAAATACTTGGCACGTACGACTTCCGGATGTTCTCCGGGCTCGGCTTTCGCTATAAAAACAGAATACAAAAAACTGAGGACCACACAACGAGCCAGCGGAACGATCCAAGCGGACTGACCATCGGGCGGCGTGACGTAGCGGCCGAACTCGGGGAAGTAGAGCTCCAGCTTGGAGCGGCCAGCCAGGATCTTCTCCTGCAGCTGGTCCATCTTGTTCAGAAACAGAATCACCGATATCGTCCGCAGCCACCTGCAATGCACAACCAACGCTGCATTCTTCCTCATTTTTCTTAATGAAGTGAAATGCACAGGCTTCGTCGATTATTATTCAGCACTTTTGTTAATTCAATCTTATTATTTTTAACAGAAATGACGTAACATTTTGTTTTAACTATCAAGTAATATTTTCGCTAGTTTACAGTTAGTCCATTTGTGATAATCAACGTTAATATTATGTTATTATTGTTGCTCATTAACCGATAAACAGTTGCACAGTTTTATCGAGCTACCAATGAACCTTTTTGTCTATAAATTAACAGCAGCACAATTTCTGATACATAAAATAAATTAATATGTATTCTTGTTGTTGATTATTCTATCATAATTTTCCAAATACGTAAGTAATATTTACCGCTGTTCGTTATAATTGAATAATCTGCTTAATTAGTTCTGACTATTTTCTTCAGCTTCATGCTGCGCCGTGAACAAAGGAGTGAATGGCACTGTGACTGACCGGTTGTTCCATATGCTCTTGAAGAGGTCGAGAGATTCCTTGAGGCGGTTGGTGGTGATGTCCTCCATGAGGACCATGTCGTAGCTACTGGAGGACGTCACGTAGATGATGGCGGTGACGTCGTTGAAGCACTGGATCCACTTGCGCCGCTCATCCCGCTGACCGCCCACGTCGAACATACTACACGCACACATACAGTAAAGACGCACCGTTACTTTCCCATCACGTCAACTCAAGTTATAATTCCTTCATGTATTACTACTGCTCTTGTGCTGGTCAATTTATACAAACACTACATTTAACAAACTCGTGAGGTCTTGGTCGGGAAATAATTCAGCAAAAATTAGATAAAGGAACGATTTTATGACACTTAACCCCGCTTTATAATGATGGCGTTGGCACGATGAATAACTGTACAAATTAGGATTCGGAATAAATTGAATGAAAAATATGAAAATAAATTAGAAAAACAATTATTGTCAGTATAATTCACATGAATACGTTTCAATTAAATAACAACGAATGTAATTCTGACTTCTGACTACGACAGCACTCACTGGAAGTTCACTCTGTCCACGGTGAATTTGGTTTCGAAAATGCCGGAAGTCTGAACGCGAGCGCGAAGGATATCCTGCAGGCGGACAAACCAACACACGTCACAATGCCGCTGACAATTAGCATTTACCATTGCCCGGGGACGGGTACGTACTTGCTCGGAAGGTGAGTAATCTGGACGACGAACCGATCCAATCTTATCCAGGAAGCTGCAACGACACACCGCCACATTATCCCACCTGCGGGCATTAAGGTAAGTAAGACGATCTGATCGTTGACTGACTATTTGGCACAGTCGATCAGCTGGTATTCGTTGTTGCGCTCGAAGCAGCGCTGCACGCCCTCGTCCGCCCACAGCGCCTCCGCGTTGTCCCAGAACTCCTACGGAATCACGTTGGCTCAGGTGTCACTAACATGTCTCGCCAAGGCAAGACAACGACTCAAACGACTCACTTCGGGATACGTGAAATTCTCCACGTTGGCGATGCTCTGCATGTAGTCGACGCGCGGCTTGTTCTCCGGCCGCTCCAGCGCAATCGGCGGCACCAGGATCGACATGGACCCCGTTATCACCTGCAATCACACCCAGACACCACTTAATTATTCCTGCCACACACTTCCATCTGGCAACTAAAGAATGCCATCGTTCCTGATGCCAATCAGCACAACATTCCACCCGTGCTTACCAATCCCATATTCTCATACGTATCCTCATCGTATCGCGCAAACCAACAGCGCGAAATACCAGCGTAACTACCTTCAAATCAACGCCTTATAACAACGCCCTGAATAACTGCAAATTCTCTCGATGGATAAGGAGAAACCTTGCGCCCGCGGTTAAATGGCTAAAATCAATTAAATTAAATTAAATTACGTTACGCAGCGCAGCCCTGACTGAGCTACATCCCTGCCTACGGCGACACCGTGCGCCCACGGAAATTCAACATGCTCCCGTCGGCGAGCGGAATAATTAGTGGACTACATTTAATTACAAGGCGTCCTGTGCCGTGCCGCTTCGCAAGCACATGGCAGCCGTTTCCATCGCGGCACACCAGCGCACGGGTAACGGGCAAGGCTCCAATCTAGTTCAACAGCACGCGCACGGCTGCGAATTGCGGAGCGGGACCGCCGCTCGTCCAGCTGCTGCAGGCTGCAGCACGGCCGGAAGCATGAAGCATCGTAAGTCGTAACCAGCCCACAGATAAGATAAGCCGCATCGTAAAATCACCACACACTGACACAGCCACACGGCTGGCAGCGTGTGTGGCCGCACACTCCCCTCGAACGACAGCTCCTGCTCTACTCCGGCCAATCCCTCATTTCTCACAATACACACGGACGGCGGGACGGTCAGTGTCAGCTGGTGAAACCAACAATACTACGCTCTAGAATCAACTGAAACCTTGCACATTTCCAGCTTCTAATCAGATCATTTCATTCATTTCAACATAAAACCGGGAAAGATTTGCAACGAAATATTTAGTTTTACAGTTGTTATTCAATTACAATTTAATTTATTCAATTACAATTTTAAGGGCAACAATTTTAATAAAATACAATGAACTAATTAATAACAACTGAAAAATACAAATACCATTATATCATTATTAGTAATCAATCAACTATTACGATTTCTTGAATTTCTTGGCTCACAACAGAAAAAATATTGGGACAATCAATTTTAAAAATGCATTTTCTTATTGTAAAACTACCACTTCATTTTAAAACAATTTTATTCCAAGTCGTTTAAAAAACCCAAAGCCGTTCGACTTTCAACCTTAAAACCGCAGTCATTTCCGCTGCGGCGATACCCCCAGAAAACCGCCTACAACATCAGCTCCACTCACCACAATAGAATCCTTAATATTCTTCATAATCTCCGCCGTCTTCTGCCGCTTTTCCCTGCAAAATCAAGCCAGCCATGAGCGTCTGCAGTAGCAACGCAGCGCGCAGGAGCGAGCTCACTCTTCATTGAAGCCCGCCACGTGCAGGATCCGCATCTGCTTCACAATGGTGCTCTTCCCCGACTCACCCGCTCCTACAACAGGCAAAATTTATTCACAAACCTAAAACTGCCAGAAACATAACAAGATAATCGCAGTCCAGCATTTAAACCGAATTTCAACAAGTCCCAGTACGAAACAGCAACAATCAGTCACAACCGTACGCAACAGGTTGTATCCCTGTACCCGCTGACGGTGTACTACGGGTGCGTACAGGCAGGCGATGGCGCGCGCCTCGCACGCCAGCAATTTTGCTTCCAGCACATTCAAACCGACGACCATCCCCGCGGACTCGTCAACAAACCGTTACAAACGGCAGAAACCCCCTGCAAACAGCCCCTTACCGAGGAGGAGGAGGCGGTGGGTGGCGCGATAGAGCTGCTTGTCGCGCTGCAGCTGCTGGTCGATCTTCTTGTTGGTCTCGCGCTGCAGACGTTCATCTTCGGGGTCGGTTTTGCTTCGCGAATTACTGAAGCATCCCATGCTGAGCAACATTCACCGCACACTCACGGCCACAATATCAAGCAGCGACGGGCCGGGCCTCAGTGGATCATCCTGGCCGGGGAAGGAAGAGAACAGATCAAGATTCAAGAGCGAGTGCTGCGACGACGGCCAAGCCTGCATTCGGGTACAGGCACGTTCTAACATGCGCGACACCAAATTACACTGACAGATCGCGTCCTTCTCAACGTGGCCAGCGCAGTGCGGCCGGGCGGGCAACTGACAATTATCTCCCAACAATCTGCCCCGTTTTATCCACCGTCTTCCATGCGCACGGAGAAATCAGGCGGACGACGAGCTGATCACACCGCTCTCGCGATCATTTGACGGATTTTTCGTAAATCAACACAAAACAATCCGAGAGCCCAGAAATGAATGAGCGAGTGACAGTGCGCACAGGCAGGCAGGCAGCTAACCTACAGGGAACTGACGACCGCGCGCCACGATTCCCACTGCAGGCCCTGCGCTCCGTTTCGCTACTCGGCGCGTGCCTCGCAACGGCCTGTACAGTTATCTGCTCGCCTTACTGGGGCTTCACCACTTCCTACCGGAATGCACGGGGGATGCGCACAGTTTACATAGTGCAATGATTTATTCTGTGGACGGCGGAATCGAGCGGAAGTTGGGCTCGATATTTGGGAGGCCTAATGAGTGAGTAATCAGGATTGTCCGGTGCGCAGCATTTGGAATACTTTATACTTCACCGTACGTTCTTCACTGTCTTAAAATGCACTGTTTTTAATGATTATCGACAGTTTGTTAACATAATAACTGCCAAGAAACCGATCTAGTCTTTTACTTCCAGTTGCAGCATAACTGCTGTCATAATATGATACTGTGATCAATTATTTCAGTTCAATTTCAATAATTAATAATTAACCTTGCATTTAGTTTTGGTTAAACCTGAACAACGAAAAATAGGCAATTAAATTATTAACGGCAAATTAAATAAAAACCAAACGTTATAAATTCTCCGTAGCCGGTGAATTCCGCTTCCGATTAAAAATAAATTCGTCAAAATAGAAACAGGCTTTGGCCGTAAGCAGTACTAACAAAATAGCAGTTAAAATGGGCGAGAAGCGCTGACCAGTGAGCACTGTAACACGAACACTCTGACAAATTGAGCGAGCACGAAGAAGACGTCGATGCGGATCATGCGGTTAGCCTAGTCGATAATCAGCAATTTATCCTTTGGTGACTTCGTGGATGGCGTGCGCCAGGTAGGCCACGTTCTTGGACGTCACGCCGGCCATCGATATCCGGCCGTCCTTCGTCAGGTAGATGGAGAACTCCTTCGTCAGGCGCTCAACCTGTAAATCAAATAATGATCAATTAAAATATCAACCAATGTAACGACTTCAATTTTATTTAATTTATTTTAATAAGTTCCTGACCGTGAAATAAACTGATGAAAATTATATAAATTAACGAATGCATTTATTTATAAATTCAACAGTAAGTAACCCAACCAAAAGGTCACTGCTGATTGTAGTTACCTGGGGCGGCGTGAGGCCGGTGAAGCAGAACATGCCAATCTGGTCGGTGATGTGGCGCCAGTCACGCGTGGAGCCCTCCTTCTTCAGATTCGCGGCCAGCAGCTCGCGCATCTGGATGATGCGCTCGGCCATCCCCTTGACGTCCTTCAGCCTACAAGCACCTTCCCGCTCAACGCCAACCGTCACCACAAGAACAAATTCGGCACTCTCACCACTGCGACGCCAGGTCCGGCGTGTTGAGGATGGTGGAGGCGATGCGCGCGCCGTGCACCGGCGGGTTGGAGTACATGGGCCGGATGAGGATCTTCAGCTGGCTCTCCACGGCCCTGGCCTCCTCCGCACTGCTGCACAGCACCGTGAAGGCGCCCACGCGCTCCCCGTACAGGCCCATGTTCTTGGCGAAGGACTGCGCCAGCACCACCTGGTGCCCGTCCGACACGAACTGCCGGACGGCCTGCGCGTCTGTAACACTCCAAACTGCATTTATTTGTACCGTGTTTGACCACTTTCGCTCTCACCGCGATCCGTGTCGCCGCTGGCGAAGCCCTGGTAAGCCATGTCGAAGTACACGAACAAATTGCGCGCCTACAACACCATTTAATTAGTTTTTATTTTTCCTACCCATACATCAAGCTTCAAGCAATATTCAATAACAAAAAAGAAATATTACTGAATATTTTACTGGTATTTTTATTTATTTTTATTAATATTCACCAACACATCAAGCAGTATTTTTAAGTATTTACAAACAAGAAATATTATTTACCTTGATAATCTTGGACATCTCGGCCCACTGCTCCGGTTTGGGATCGACACCGGTCTGTTACAGAAAAAACGAACGTCTCGTCCAGTGTTTTCACACGACTTCCGGTTCAGTGCATCTTACCGGATTGTGCGCACAGGCGTGCAGAAGAACGATGGACTGCTGCGGGATTTTCTGGAAAAATCAATTACAAACATTTTACCACCGTCTGACAAAAAACTGCAGGGATTTTTCGTAAGCGCGCTCACCGCTAAGTCTTGCAGAGCGCCGACATGGTCGAATCCGCAGGTCTTGGGATCGTAGTAGCGGTACTGCTTCACTTGCAGTCCGGCGTGCCTAACAACGCAAACAGTCAAGAATAAACATCCAATTGACAAGCGCTGATTAACCAACACCATCGCTGACAACATTTAACGGCGATGCATCGTACCGAAATATGGGCGTGTGGTTGCCCCAAGAGGGCGTCGGCAGGTACACCTCCTTGTTGCCTTTAAAGTGCTTCTCCTAAACCGCGCATCAACAACACCGTTAATAACGCCGTAGTCAAGCAACGCCACCGGTTATCTTAGAAAAAAAATTGTCAAAATTAATCAAAAAAATTCCCTTTACCAGAAACGCGGCGCCCACCCGCAGCGCCCCGGTCCCCGAGATGGCCTGCACCGTGACATTCTACAAGCAAAACGGACTTATATCCACTGCAAATACTGGCAACGAGTAGCGTACCAGTTTGTCCTTGATAACGTGGCTGTCGGGTCCGAAGGCCAGTTTGGCCGCGGCAGCGTTAAATTCCGCCAAACCCGCGATGGGCGCGTACTCCTTGTCCAGTCCCTGCTTGTGCAGCGTCTCCTCCGCCTGCCAACGCACAAAACACACACCCACACTCAGGCAACACGCACCGACCGCTAACTCAGCGTCTGTACCTTCTTGACGGAGGGCAGGATGAAGGGCTTGTTGTTGTCGTCGCGGTAGGCGCCCACGCCGAGATTCATCTTCTTGGGGTTGCTGTCGCGCTTGAAGGCCTCGGTGACGCCCAGGATGGGGTCGGGCGGGCCCAGCTCCACGTGCGCCCACCAGCGGCCCGGGTGGGCGCTGGCACTGGCGGACGTCGAGGGATTCTGATTGGTTTCCTTCGTGTTAGCGGAGGCCTGTCCGAAACACAACCACATCTGACACTGCTAGTCAGGACACACTTTCATCCTTGCTCATCGGAACATTTTCGCTAATTTTGGTTGTGCCCAACTGTCGACTCACCTCGGCGGAGGACGCGGCGCGGGCGGCGCTGGCCAGACTGCGCGCGGCCACCAGCCTGCAGCCCGCCGCCTGCATCTCCAGGCACCCCAGCCCCAGGCGCGGCAAATGCACGGCGCCCCACGAAACGGCCATCACACCGACAACAGCAATTGCAAGCAATTCAAGATCAATTCACGATGCTGCACTCCAACGGGCCTGCAACAATCCCAACGCAATCAACACCAGCCGCAGGCGCACTACTCGACACAACACCGTTTCAAAATCCAGCGATGTGATTGACAGCTGAAACTCGAAGACACTGCGTAGAAAGCTAAACAGCCACACAGCATCCACGACTTGACTGCGTGCTCTTATCGCTCAATCACGTCTAATCATGAATGATTATCGCAGTGATTATGCAGTAGCTACCTGACTTAGGAGTAGGCAATATTCACAATCCCACCGCACAGTCCATCCAAAATACTCAAATGCACAATTGAAAATCACAAGCAGATTTCAGATTTCTCAATGATTACCTCGAATATGTTTTCAAAAAATTTGTACCGATACCGTCGATACGAGTACGCAATTGAAATGATCTGCGTGCACGCATCGAGCGATAGCCAGGCAATTCATTTCCGCCATACGTGCGACCTGGGGCGGCTGCACGTTCCGCTCGGGGGAATGCGGCAGTTTTGCGACAGCCTGTGCAGGATGACTGCGGGCCGAACAGGCGATTCCAGTTTTTTTTCAATAACTTTAATCTTCCTTATCACACAATCTTTCATAATTTTTTTTCCCATGACAAATAAGAAATCTTAAAAACAAATGAATCATAATGCAAATGATGGACTAATTGCTACGCAGTACGTGCCACGCATACGCAGCGTAAACCATACGCAGACTGAACGTACGGCGTAGAGCGCATCAGCACTGGAAAATCACCACTGCTTTACATATCGCGCTGCACCGTGGGGAATTGCCAAACATTCGCATGTGTTTCGCAGTTTCTTTATATCGCGCTTCACACCTGCTTGATTGCTCACAGTTATTAATCATTTCCAGTTTTATCCCCATCTAAAATTCCTTTCGAATTGAGTTGTCAGTTGTGGATCTGAGATTTTTAACAAGTATTCTGCATAGTACAGTAAGTAGATGGAAGCAGCAGTTGTGCGCTGAGTTTCGCCGCGGATAAACTGATAGCCTGTGCCCTGTGGGCTTGTATACGATTGACAACACTACTTTGTGGATGATTTCCACTGAGCTTACCGTTGTTGTAGCCTTCATTCCGTTTTATAAAATTGAGCGGATCTGCGTTAATCGGCGGAGAATTACTGGATATTGAGTTGCGGCGCGCATTGCGAGCGCTGATCAAACTTGTGCTGATCGATCGAAAATGACGTCGTTCGTGAAAACACAGCTGACCAACTACCTCGCCAAGTACGTACCGTCCAGCGTCGTTCCGTTCAGTGGCGTAACGCTGACGAAATGTTGTGTGCAGGTTCATCAAGAACTTCGAGCGGGACCAGCTCAAATTGAGCGTGACGAAAGGACGGTGCGTATGGGACATGTATACGGTGATTATTGATTTGACGGTGTGTGTTGCAACGCGCTGTTTTAACTGCAGTTTCGAGCTGACGGATCTGGACTTTGACGAGGACCTGCTGACCAACCTGATGGAGCTGCCCACCTGGCTCAAGGTGGACCGCATCTCCTGCAATCGCCTCTACGTCAAGGTACAAACCAAATCGATACCAAACATGCTTAATTAAAGAAAACCAATAAAGAAATTTTGATGTATTTTTTCCAGTTTTTTAGAAATTAACAGGCTTAGTTTGTAAGTGGTTTATAGCACTTATTAAGAGTAATGAAAATGCAAGTAAAGTAACGTAACTGTTTTCTTCGTCGATAAGAAGCTACGCACCGCGGAGATATTGTTGAAGAAATAATAACCAACAATATCCAAAAATAGAAATAATATATTGATTAAAGTGTTTTTTGCCGTTGAATATTGTTTGTTTTATGATCAATAAATGCTATTATTTTGTGATGGTTTGTTGACGGTGTGTTGGCGTTTGTTTGGGTGTAGATTGGTTGGCGGAAGATCCAGTCGCTTCCCTTGCACATCGTACGTCCGGCGCATGACTGCGTTAATTTGTAGAAATGTGGGTGTTACAATGTGTTGTGCTGGACAGCACCTGGACGAAGTGACGGTGCAAATGGCCACCTGTCCGGAGCTGCGCACCCCCACGCCGCCCGTCTCCGTCTTCAGCATGCCCGACATGCCCGAGTACGTTATCCAATTTATTTCCACTTACAATTTACTAAAAAAACATATTTTTT
The DNA here is from genome assembly GCF_019649055.1 of Paramacrobiotus metropolitanus. Taxonomy (NCBI): domain Eukaryota; kingdom Metazoa; phylum Tardigrada; class Eutardigrada; order Parachela; family Macrobiotidae; genus Paramacrobiotus; species Paramacrobiotus metropolitanus. The sequence goes on along the minus strand of NW_026570340.1, from coordinate 133,505 downwards.
TCTTAATTGTCTTCACAATTTATTCAACGTACAACTTACTTACAATTGTTTTAATATTTTTCCAAATTACTTTAAATTTATCACAGAATACATTTTAAATTTTTCTTTGATTTTATTTCCAATATGTCCAACCATCTGTACTTTCCGATTTAGGTATTCTGCTGAAGATGTATTTTTTTCAGATTTTCTTTTCAATTTTTTCACCTGATAGCTGTTGTTAATTTATTTTTAATGGTGATTTGTTGATTGGCGTGTTGCAGGATGAAGTACCGGCTGCCGCACAAGATCCTGGACGGCGCCATCATCACGATGAACAAACTGCGCATCTCCTTCGTCACGCAGCTGATGAAGGCGGAAATCGAGGTCCCTGGACTGTTCTGATTTCTTTTTGGTTATTTTATTTCATTTCGGTATGTTTGCTGTGCAGTTGCTGCAGCTGCGCACCTACCCGTCGACGCCCGAGTGGCAGCAGACCGACAACATCGCCAAGAGCCGCGTCAAGAACCAGGACCTGGACGAGACGCTCATCTTCCGCCAGCTGGACTTTGACTCCATGAAGTGCGAGCTGGCCAGCACCGGCGACAACGAGAACCAGTCGCAGCCCATCGCGCTCATCACCAGCGATGACAATGTCCGCATCATCATGAAACGCCGCCTCTCCGGTAGGTTTATTCCAAAATAACACATAAAAAACGTTTTAAATAATTCAGATCGAAAAACAATTTTTTTCTAGCTACATAAGTGGGGTTGGAAAATAAGTTTTTCCAACAAACACAACTTTTTCCAACTTACTGTACGTTTTCTTTCATATTTTTCAAACTTAGTTTCAGTTTTTTAAAAGTATTCTTCAATTTTAGTCTAAATTTTGATACATTTTTCTCAGTTTTATTTGCAGTAAATTTAATTCGTCGTTGGATTGACCTTTTTTGTCTAAATTTGTTTGAAATGTTTAGATGTAATTTGTTGCTGGTTTGACCTTTTCTTGTGGCTTTACAGATGCCGCTGTTCTGGCTGTGAAAATCGGTGGGTGTTTTTCTGGCAGCCGTTGACGGAGCCGGTACTTAATTGAGTGCGAATTGTAGATAATATTCTGGAGAAAATCCAGCTGAAACTCAGCGAGACGGAGATGAAATCCGCGGTGGAATTCGTGCGCGACATCATGGCGCTGATCGAGGCGTCCACGGCGCAGACGCGCATCCTCAAAGCGCAGAACAAATACGTCGCCAAGCAGAAATCCTCCAAAACGGTACGATATGTATTGCGCTGAATGCCATTTACAGTAAATTCCATGCAATTTGTATTTGATCTCCATTTAATTTCTGTTTAACTCCCGTTTTGCTCTGTTTTAATTGCAAGCTAACTGCAGTGTAACTGCCAATTAATTGTAGCCTACAGTTTAATTTCCAATTAATTTCAACTGTAATTTCCATTGAATTGTGATTAATGTTTCATTTAGTAATAGAATGTGAGAGATATGCTTGTGACGTGTAGATGGACGAGTTCATGAAGAAGCACGTGGGGGAGGAGTACAACGCGCAGACGGAGAAGCGGCCGCACTTCAAGGACGCCAAGGCGCGCTACTTCATGCGCAACACCATCTGGGAGAGCTCGCAGCACCTGCTCTTCAAGACCATCGACCTGCTCATCATCCACGACAACGCCATGCCCGAGTCCTTCCCCGAGTACAGGCAGTACAAGCGCTACGCCGGCGCCTCCATGACGTTCCACATCGAGAACCTCCGGGCCGGTACGCCAGCGCTAATCCGCTGGAGAAAATTCTTATTAGTATCTGCGTATCGTTTACTTTAGTTGCCTGTATCTGTATTGATGAACAAATTGAAAAATTGTTTAGAATTTATTGATCCATATTTGTAATTTTATTATTATTAATTTATTCTGATCATACGAATATTTCATGAGAGAAACACATGTATTGTCTTGTAGATGTGTATCCATTCCACTTGGTGTCGGAGAGCGCCAACAGCTGGATGGCGCGCCAGCACATGGTGCCGGGCAGCGAGGTGTGGCGCTCGGCGCTGCTCAGCGGATACCGCCGCGAGCTCGGTCAGTCTTTGTCTTCCCGTCAGAAGAACAAATTTTGCTTTGACTGCAATTTATAGTTTTTTTGGGGATTTTATATATACTGTAATATCCTTGGTATTTTACGTATGTTTTTATCCATGGGCAGCCAGCGTCAACAGCAGTCTGTTCGAGGAGGACGTCAAGCACCTGATGTCGTCGACGGTAAAAGAGCGGTACTGGCGTTTCATAGTTTGCCTCGAACATGATTGTGACCGGTTGCGATATGCAGATTGTGGTGGGCATCGGCGACATGACCATCTACCCGCTGATCACGGCCAAGGACGTGCAGTGCGGCAACCGCCCGCAGGAGCTGCCCTTCCTCAGCTTCCAGAAGACCGAGTTCGGCCTCCCCAGCAGCATCCCCGCCATCGAGCTGTGCCGCACGCAGTACTACTACGCCAAGCAGGTCCAGTGGCCCGGTAAGCCGTTAGCGTTGCCATAATGAAAATAGCTTTTATTTTGTCGTCATTGAATATACGTATATTTGTGCTGATTTTATTCCGTTATTGTGCGCAGTGCCCAAAGCCAGCTTGTTCGTGTCGGTGTCGCCGATGCGCATCGCCTTGGACGCCAAGACCGTCGACTGGATGACGCTCATGTCGCTGCACGTCGCCTTCGACTTGATCAAGAAACTGCGCAGTCTCGAGCTCTTTGTAAGCTCTGTGCAATTGAATCCCAATTGATCCTCATTCCGTTGGGTTGTTGCAGATGGTGGGCAGTCCCGAGCCGTCGACGGTGAAGACGCTGCTGCGCGTCGAAGCCTACTTCCCCCGGGTGCGTCCCGTTCATTTGGTTTCCAATTTGATTTGTATTTCACTGTTTTATGTTTTCCCTATTTGGTTATGTAGATTTTCTTCCCGAAGTCCTTCGAGAGCGAGGAGGGCCGTCGCTCGGGGATCCAGCTGCAGATCGCCTCGCTGGTGGTGTCCAACACCTCGGTGGGCCAGAGCAAGACGGTGGAGGAGGCGCTGCCGGCCATTCTGCAGACCAATCTCTACGCGCACCCCTCCTTCCCGCCCAACATGCCGGCCGACTGGTCGCTGCCCGACCTGGTGCAGCACATCCGCTCCTTCTACCAGGACCCCGCGCGCCGTCCCTCCATGATGTTCATCCAGGCCACGGTTAGCCACACAAGCATGCACTAGCATACTCAGCATTTACTCGCAATTATTTTCACAAACAGAATTCCTTTCCTAACTGTTAAATTATTTTCTTTAATCAAAAACAAGATTAAATTGTCATTAATATCCGTGTCCTTTTTCCGGCAGGATTTGTGGGCGGGGGCGGTGACGGAGGAGCTGGGCAGCAGCGTGCCGATCCCCTTCGTGGACGCCGTGCCGGTGCAGATGTGGCTGGTGCCGGGCAACTTCAACGTGTCGCAGCAGCGCAAACTGGTGTGGGGCGCCGCCGTCGTCTGCGTGGACGCGCCCACCCTCCGCGTCCAACTCAACGACTACATCCTCAAGCTGCTCAAGCAGGTCTCCGAGGGCCTGGTGCGGCTGGGCGACGTCGGCGCCGAGCACATGGTCAGCCCCGTTGCAACTAGTATTTGAGTGAATAATTGCTAATAAATCTGCTGGATTGCAGGCGATGCTGCCGCAGCTGGGCTGCCCGGATCTGGGCCTGTGTCTGCTGATGCAGCAGGAGAACGTCGAGGTCTCCGTCGTCCTGCAGTCGCAGTACGGACAGGCCATCAGCGCCGGTAAATTTAACCAAATTGTATCTTAATTAGCAGAATTAATTTATAATTAAAATACATTCAAATAGATTTGAATTTCTTAATGCATTACAAATTCCTCTTGATGTTGTGCAGGGGAAGCGCTGAACATCTCCAACTTGAGCATCGCCAAGGAGACGGCGGCGACGATGGCGGAGAGCGGGTCGTTGCGCTCGCTGTCGCTGTCGCAGCACCGCGACAGCATCGACTCGACCACTTCGGCCAGCGATGTCAACATCCCGGCGTCGGCGGCGGCGCTGAGCGCGCAGCAGTCGGCGGTGCAGATGGCGCGCGACAACCCCGTCGGGGTCAGTCCCCTGACAACGATCACCAGCAGCGCCTCTATCGACAGCGCCGCCACCAACCGCACCAACAACACCCAACCCGCCTCCCTCGATAACAACGCGCCCTGGTGGAAGCAAGGTCAGCTAAGAAAAGCAGGAAAATATTCATTTAATCTAAGAGAAAGCCATCAATGCACAACAGCTAAGAAGCAGCTGAATAAGAATGTTGGCTGTTGTGTGTGTGCAGCCAAGTACTTCCGGGAGTCGGACAACGAGTCGGAGGACGTGTTCAGCGAGGTGAGCAACCTGGAGAGCGCCAGCGAGACGGGCTCGGCTTATGATTCGGACGAGGAGAGCGCGGCCGGCTCCATCACGGGCGGCAGCGTCGTTACGGATGATTCCGCCTGGGAGAGCGAGCTGGATTTGACCGAGGCCGAGCGCTTCAACTGGAAGGCCCTCGCCAACGCCCGCAAGACCCTCCCGCTGCCCGACGTCCCAGTAAACAACAATACAACAATTAAAAAATAATAATATGTACAATTTTTTTATATACATACAACTTTTTCTAGACGTACAACTAGGTATGTACAACTTATGTACATACTACATTTTCTACTCTAGACGTAATAATTATGTGCAGCTTTTATAGGCCTTGCTTTCGATTTGTTTAGTGGATTAACTGAACAAAAAAACGATATTATTGTAGACGTCCTTGTTCGTGGCCACGCTGAAGTCGCTGCAGACCTACTTGATGATTTCGCACGGGCACGTGCTGGCCAAACTGCGACTGGGACAGGTCAGTACAATGGGCGTTTAACTGCTGGAAAGTACGATGCGAACTGAGTTGTTTCTGAAAACAGATCGTTACGGCGGAAAGTCGCGATGTGGCGCTGCGGGAAGTGCCCAGTGTCCCGCTGCCCGGTAAGCCAACAGGCAACAACCCATGCTATCAACCACTGAAATTTATTTTATTAGTCAAAAGGAAACAGATTCTAGGAATAAAAATTAATGTGTTCGAAATAAATTAACATCATAATTTACACATCGAGAATACAGTCGAAAAACTATTTGAAAGATAAAATTAATGGAAAAAAAGCTGAATTTAGAAAATCGAAAAAGAAATTTCCAGTTCCTTGAAAATAAATGATCCTTCGGATTAAAAGAAAAAACTGACGAAAACAAAATTATCAAAAAGCTTTTCAACAAAATAAAATGCTGTTATTTGGCTAAATAAAAATAAATCGAAATAAATAAAGAATACCAGAGAAAAAACCTGTTAAAAATGTGAAATGCAATAAAATGGAAGAAAATAATATTTGTTAATTGCTTTGCCGTTTGTAAACAAAATGAAAATGTAATGTGATGTAAAATTGAAAAAAAAGAGGATAATCTAATGAGATGAATAAAATATTCTGAAACATATTTCACTGCGTTAACAGAAGCGGATCTGGACGTGAGTCGGCCAGAGTACCTGGACAGCCTGCTGCTGCGCTTCGAGCGCGGCAAGTACGCGCTGCACGGCGACGCGCCGGGCATCACGGCGGTGTGCCGCGGCCTGGACGTCCCCGTCCAAGGGAAGACCTTCCGCCGGCTGATGGCGCTGCTGGACGAGGTGCAGAAGGCCGCCGCCGCCCAGCCGTCGGCCCCGGCCGCGCCCCCTGGCCGCCGCCGACGCGGAGGGCGCGGTGTGCAGCGAGGAGCAGTACATCCTGAAGGGCGTGCCCATGATCAACATCCGCCTGATGAACATCCACTGCCGGCTGAAGGACGTCATCCAGCAGCTGGCGCCCGTGGCGGGCGACGGCACGGCGACGGGCGGGGACGCCGTCAAGGATCTGTCGCTGAAGTTGACCGGGATCAGTGTGCAGTCCAACGCCGATGGACAGATTTGCGTCAGCGCCGCGCACGATGAAGGTCAGCTGAGAAACTGGTTTTTCTAATTTTATGAACAAGAAAAATATAAATACATACAGCTAGTTTTAAATTTTGTGAATTGTTTTTGTAATAACAGGAACAGTACTATACTATTAATAATCAGTTTGATATACGAGCACTAACAGAAAATTTTCCAATTTTTTTAGTTGCTTAATTTTTTAAAAATAACAAAAATTCTAAAATAAAACAGGAATGTTAACAAACTAAAATAATAAGGAAACAGAAAGTAAAAATAGAAATCACGATGATATGATTTGCTGTTTTTTTTTATTGTCTGTTTTGATAACGTGTGAATTGGAATGATAAGAAAATGCAGCACAATGTAATAATGTTAGGGAATATAAATAAAAATGGGCGAATTTTAATTAAAAACATTTGTAATATTAATAATAATAAAGGAATTAATTTTTTCAAAGAAAGTTACCATAAGAAAATGTTAAGAAAATGGGAAAAATAAACGGATGAAACGGCGTATCTTTGTATTTAATTTTTCACTGAATAATTGTGAAAAAATGTGGTTAATTAATTGCAGAAGCGGCCGAGGACGAGGAGATGTTGGGCCTGTCGCCGGGGCTGATCAAGCGGCAGCTGACGGCGCTGAAGGAGCGGCAGGCGCGGCTGGAGCAGCGCATCCGCGACCTGCACGCCCGCCTGCCGGCCGCGAAGGATGCCGGCGAACATGAACGTCAGTAGCGAGGTTTGGCCAGTTATCTTGCTTACATTAAGCAGCCGCTGACGTGGTTCGTTTCCTGTTTTTTTTGCGTGCAGCTCTTCTGTTTTTACCAACCAGGTTGGTGTGTGTTTCTGTTAAATTCTTTTTTGTTGGCGTTTAACCAGTGCAGTTGTGGCAGCTGCTGGACAACCTGAGAAAAAGCGGAATTATTCGGTAAAATTGTCTTTGAAAGAATGGTTCCGCATAAGGCATAATCAATTGTATTATTACGTATTAATTTTGGTTGTACTACCCTAACCCTAGCATTTTTGTGTTGTGGTCGTTTCTTTCGTTCTCAAAGTTCCTGGATGAATGAATGCCCATGTGTAACCTGGACTGCGAGATAAATGTGTGTTTTTCAAAAGAAATGTAATCAATTTTCCAGCCTAAAGAATAAAGATGCAGTGCGGAACGAACAGACGAACGTGATTCATATCCCGCACTTTTCTTAATCGTCTCTTATTGCTAATTAGCAGTACCCATTGATATTTCTTATTCTTAACATTCTGTACTTATTTGAACTAACTCGAAGTACTGTACATGAGGCTTCTTCTTAATGCTTTCGTTTGTAATTAGTACAGTACTACAGTATTACCTCAGTATTAACTAACACTACATTTATGTATGTAGTCTTAATTACAGTATTTTTTAAAATAAATTTCTAAACGAATATTTAAATTATTACGGTACCGTATGTAGTTATTATTTTGTTAGAACTTAGAACCGCTCATTCTTCGTATTATTGCTAATTACGGTAGTAGTAGTCATTATTAGTGTATTAGTTAGTACTAAACAGAATCTGGTATGGATTTGATCAAGCCTTGCGAATTGCAATGCGTTGAAGAATGCTGTCGGCCGGGATGGTTGTCCGTTAATAAAATTGCCGCATACATACTCATAATTTTACGGCGTACGACAGAGCTGTACAATGTACATGTACAATACACTGTACTGTAGCATTACTTGCATACATCGGTTATCTCACTAGCTCCACCGTCCGCTCACAGCATTCAACAGCAAAGCCGCCGGACCAGGCCAGCCGCCATCAGCGCAATGCAGCGCAGATCACGGTGTCAAGAGGCAGGTGACCTTTGCATATATGCCAGGAATGCAGCGGCACGGTGATTTAATGTGGTTTGGCCGGCTGACGCGTTGCAAACTTGCAACTATGCCGCAGTGATGCGGTATGGCCGGTTTCCCAACGGCCGCTCCTGCTGGCCAAGGCCTGCAGTTACTCAGTCGCTATCTATTATTATATACACCGCACACAGTACGTACCCAGGCCAGGGATTAGCCAACGGCCAGCGTACCGACCGGCCTGTCCGTCCGGGGCCGCGGCAGTCTCGGTTCGGTAGTGGTCGGCTGACGGACTGCATGTGCGACAGCCCAATACGCAGCCGCAGCTGTAGTGTACATCTGTGTGCGTATAGCTATCTGCGGACTGCGTCGTTTAATACGCAGTGAAGAAGTGGAATTGATCGGCAGTGAACGGTTTGCCCGTTGCCAGCGTTGTCCGAGCTGCACCACAACGCCAGCTGAACCGACGGTTAACGTTACGCCCGCATTAACCTGCACCGAATAACTCACAAGGGACGACGCCGCTGCGTGGTCACTGGTGAGCCGTGCTGACTGTGCAGCATTACAACCATTTGAGCGAGTGCGGATGACTGGTGGTTACCACAACGAAATGACGACGTCCAGCGCTAGAATTCTCCGGCGTTAATTAGCCATAGATCGATCGATGTAATTATTCTACTTAATTCCGCATATCGCCCTGTACGTGCTGCAGTATTGCATGTGTTCGTGTGAACCGGGTTTATAATGATCACCGACTGACAAAGTTATATGACGGCCAGGAATCGGATCAAGAAAACGTCATAGGAAATCGGAATTAATATTAACACGGTGGTCAGTAATTATTGCTATGCTGCTGCAAGGCCCTCCTCTTGGCACGCTTAGATGGCGCTGCATCATAACGCGAGTATACCGGCATCCGAATGCGCTGCAGCCCGAGGGCGCTCCAGAGTCCCGAGCATGATGCCGAGCGTTATATGCAGCCCGGTTATAATCGCCAGGGAATCCTCCGCACCGGGACAGCGCGTCGGCACATGCACCGACCCGGCGGCCGTTCCCTTATGCAAGTCCCCCCGGCGGCCGTTAGCGTCCCGGCGCACCGGCCGCTGGCTGTCCCCCGGCCCCGGCCATGGCCGCTGCGCTGCTCCCGTCTTATTACCCAACGGCCCCTTCCGATCCGACCGACGCGACACCTCCACACGGTGCACGGCCGGCGCACGTCCCGAGCGGCCGCTAACCGTCTCGCGGCAACAGCTGCAGCGTCGCCGCCCTGCCCTGCAGCTGCCCCTCGGACGCCTGCTCCTTCTGCTCTGGATGGTGTCGGCGTGCCGCGCTTCCGTCTGGATCGCTACGGATGAAGGTACAGCTGTACGGAATTTACAGACGTGTCAGTTGCATAATCATAAGCACTGCAAAATCGCATGCCCATGCACAGACTGACCGCTGTACATGTGTGCATGGCGTAACTGTATCTGTACGTCATGTTACGTTGATTAGCACGCACACGATCATGACCTTTCCGTTTACAGCCACCAACCGCCGCCACACCGACATGCACGTGGAGCCGCGTGAGCACTTTTGCGTCCAGCGCTGCCAGACTTCCTGCCACGAACGCTTACGTATGTAAATGTACGTAGACAGGCAGACTCGACATGAACAGAAAATTATTACCGATCGTGAGACATATGTACAGATGCACTTTTGCAGATATACGAGTTTAGGGATTACCTTCATAATTATCCAAGACTATGTATTCATGCAGCAATATTCTATCCATGCAACGCTTATATATATTTCAAGTAGCGCAGTGGTAAACTTGTAACTAACTAACGGATCGTTGCAGCGACGGTAGCGTGTCGGTGGCGCTGCCGGCACCGCTGCAAGAGCCTCTCGCGGCCGCACCCCAACGGCCACATGCACAACGCCCTGGAAGTGCAGCCGCCGCCTATGGCCGGCAACGGCCGCCCCGCGGCGGCCGGCTGGCATCCCCTCCCGACGACTCCCGCTGTAACACCGGCGACCACTCCCAAATGGACGCCGGCCACGCCCGCCCCGCAGCTCTACACTCCCCAGCACATCCTCCCCTTCCTCAACCTCCACCACGCCGCCCCGATCCCGCCGTTACCGGCCACTGCCCCGCCCAGCCCCGTCCTCGCGCCATTCCAGGCGGCGAGCCCTTCCGCTGCCGTTGCGCCACTTCCGGCGTCTCCCCCGGCGGTCTTCAGCGCCACCGCCGCCCCGGAGGCCTTCATCGTCGACCGGCACCTGCAGCCGCAGGCCGACACCTGGCAACCCTTGCCGGCGGCGGTTGGCCGACCCACCGAACCCGATGACCTTTTAATGCAGGCCTCCAACGCCGTGGAACGTCCCGACACCGGCCCGGTGGTGGTCGAGGGTGTCGGCACGCCCTTCGTCACCAACACGATCCCGGCGCCGTTTCCCCACGGCGCGGACGTGGGCGGGGCCTCCGCCGGCATCATCCAGCCCACCGACCCGCCGTTCGTCTTCCTCCCGTTCCACCCCGACCCCGCCTACTTCCACCCCGCCTCCGGGGTGGTGGCCCACCCGCTGGACCCTCCCGACGCCTTCCTCCCTCCGCGCCACGACCCCGCCGCCCACACGCTGCTCGTGGCGCCGCCCACCTCTCCGTCCGTGACCGCGCCGGCGTCGGCGGCCTTCCCGGGCCCGGTGTCGCGCGGCAGTCCCTCCCGCGGCACCGGCCACGGCTTCTCCGGACTGAACGCCGTCAGTGCGCTGCTCTCCGTCATCCACGACCTCCACCACGCCGCCACCCACCACCAGCCACACCCCGCGGGGCCCGACGCGCCGGTGACCTTTATGGCGCCGGCGCCGGCCTTCCCGCTGGCGGATCCCGAGAGCCACAACTTCGTCGACACCGCCCACTCACCGCTGCATTTCCCGGCCGTCCTGCACCCGCCCGTGTGGCAGTGACAAGCGGAAGCACCACACCGAATTATCCTAGCAAATTTATTGATTTATGCTGGATTAAATGGTGTAATTATTACGCATTATTTCTATCGATAATTTTCAGATATCATGAAAAAGTTCTTATAATTTCTTTCATGTTTTTTTACTGTACGTTTATGCTGTGTTTTTCTTATTTTAAATTGATTATTTTTTATTCAGTCCTATACATAGCCCTATACATATTCAATCCTATACTCTGTACATGCAATCAATCCTTATTCAGTCCTATACATATTCAATACTTGTGTTTTTAATTTTGTATTGAATGCTTTTATTTCTTCTTATGTTTTTCTATCGATTTTTTTAAATATTTATTAATAATTATATACCGGTAATTTCTGTATTCTTTTTTTTATTTAACCCGCTGATCGTCCGGATAAAATGAATAAAAAGCATCTGGTACAGAAATTAGCTGAAAAACACGATAACACAGAGAGGAAAACAGGAAAAACGCATCGCATGGTGAATCAAAGCTTCTTCTTGGCGCTGGGCGACTGCTGCGGCGACCGCGACTGCACCGGGGATTTCTTTGGTGATTTATCTACGAAGAGAAGCCAATCATGTCAAAAACAGTTAGGTTTAAAGTGCCAGTAAACGGACGTACTGATGGCGCGCAGCGTGGACTCGGGCAGCCAGTCGTAGTCCACGTCGCCGCTGCGCGACGTCCCGCTCTCCACCTGACTGCCGCTGCCGGCCGCGCTCACGCTGGCCTTCACCGCCTTCTTCACGCCGCCAAAGCGCTTCTTCTGCAACATCACCACATTACTATCACCATACAGAATCATTCAGCCATCCAATAAGCATATTTACAAATAAGCCTTAAACTGGTGTTGGATAAATAAAAAAATGAACCATTCCAAAATCATTACTAATTCACTAATATACAACACATCATTCTGAAATTATCACAAAAGGAGGCCTCGATCAATCACCACAAAATATTACAAAATACAAATACAGAAATTATTTCACAATCCTTACTGAAGAAATTGTTTTCAGTTACTTATTATAATAAATTAACTACTCAACCAAATTACAAGAAAGTAAGGATTTACCAAATTATTCTACTCGTACTAACATATAAGTGCTGAACAGATTATTATAGAATGGTCATTCATAAGCTGAAAATAAAATAATTAGTTGAAAAAATTAAGAAAAAATCATTAATCTCAAACGTTGTACGAAATCAGCATTATTGCGGAATAATTGCTCAACAAACATGCTTGACAAAATTAATGGAAAATAATCAGTGAATAAATTGTTATAACAGTGAAGTGTCGTCAAGTGAATAGGGTACACCTACCGAACGGGCGCTGGTGTACTGGTATCCGAGCAGGCCCAGCAGCGAGACGACCGCCGCCAACATGATGTACAGGAAGAACCTGCAGACGCCGACGCATAAATAATAATCATAAATAAAATAAAAATAATAAATAAAATAATTTCAATTATGCCCACAAATGTGGGAGGCGAACAAGAGCGTCTTACGTCTGGCTGTCGAGGCCCTCGTCGAGTTCGACGACCTGGATGGTGTCGTTGTAGACGGCGCTGACGAAGAGCTTGTCGGCGGCGTCGTGGTAGTGCAGGTTGATGTTGAGCGTGAAGGGGCGCGCGGCGAAGGCCTCGTGCAGGTAGAAGCCGTAGTCGAAGGTGGCCTCCTGCTGGGCGGGCACGTGGCGACTGAAGCGGACGGCGGTGAAGTTGGTGATGATGTAGGAGTAGTCCATGGGGTAGCGCAGCGACGCGTCCAGGTAGTCCACCATCATGTCCGCCGCGCCGCGGTTGCGGAAGCCGATCAGCAGCCGCACCGGCTTGTTCGTCGGGATTTCTAACCAAACGCCAAATCATGCACTCAAAGAAGCACCACAGAAATATTCGCTGAATTTATTATTATGCACAATTAATAACCGCCCGAAATGGCGATAATAATCATTCCCAAATATCCAATAAAAATTCTTATACATTGGTACAGTCGGTTTTTTTTTAACAAAACAATAATAAACCAAATCACGATATTTAATCGCAGATAAAAAAAAATTCTGCAATTACTCCAGTAACTTTTTTGGTAGTAACAATTTCTGCAGACCGGGCTGAGAATAAATAAAAGAATCAATCTGTTACTTATTTTATCAAGTAATAGTAGTAATTTAAATTGCGCTGCTTTCTGCTTTTTGCCTTTTTCCACAATAAAAATTTAAAAAATTACAAAAAAACAATTTTCTTCTTAAAATAATGAAAATATCAATCGCACTGGTTCTAAATCATCAGAAATTCATAATCACTAAAATTATCATCGGCCTAAGAATAAGACCTGGTAATAAAATGAATAAAATCCTTTTAAAAATAAATTAAGTCAATCTAAATGCCAGTAAATACACTGCTTGCTGTTTCTTGAAAACAAACAATTCCATTGATTACCAGTCTCATTGCCTGTGATCACGAAAATTAATTTATTTACATGATCATATGGAAAGCAAAAATGATAAATGATTTAAAAAACCACAAACTGCAAGAATTATCTGCAATTAAATGGCCAAAATTGAAAAATTGTGAGTTATAGTGCGCACCTTTGGAATTGAGGGGATAAGTGAAGTACACCGTGGTGTCGGCGTCCGGGGAGCCCGTGACGAGGTTGGTGGCGGCTTCTTCGGTCGGGGCATCACCCTGCGGAGCAGCGAATCATTAACTCTACCAGCAGGCACGCATCCGCAATCTGCGTACTCCAGCTGCAGAAATCAAAAATGCTCAGTATTTACCGTGCTGCTGCCCGCCTCCTTGACGATCTCGCTGGCCGTCTTGAACTGCTGCTGCTGCTCCTCCGTCTCCACGATGATGTCGTCCTCGGCGCGGGCCCCCTGCAGGCAGCCTGCGCAGAAGACGAGCGCCGCCAGGAAGACGGCGATAATCCCGCGATGCAACATGTTCAATCACGCTCCGATCAAATGCAAGTTCTGCAACACTGAATCACTCCGCTCGCACGCAAATCCCTCCGCACACCGATGCAACAATCAAATCCCAATCACAACAAAATCCGACTTCTAAAAAGATCAGTCACAAGTAACATACACCGCTGGAAACGAAACTTGGTGTGTTTTGGTTTTGACTTTTGCGGCAAAATCTTCCCGATGCGCATTGCAAATCAACAGCACTGTATTTTCCACCGGTTGCACCGCTCTGTGCTGTGCGTGCCAACGGGACACGCTGCTGGCATTTCACAGCCACGTCGGATGCAGCAAATCGCCACAGTGCCTTGAGAGGGCGCTGCTGCAGCTGCACGTATGCGCAGGTGTACGGGGAACCGACAAGAGCGCCACCTGGTATCACTGAACATCGCAGGAGGTGGAGCTACTACGCTACGAGTACGCACACACGTACAGCCTCGTATGAGAGCAAGTTGGCCGCCACACTGCCGCCTCGTAGCGTTTGCCGATAACTATGGACTGCTGCCGCCCGCAGCGGTACGGCAGGCATTTGTCAGATGGAATTAAAAATTACTTAATAATTATGATCTGAGTTTAATTAAGCAGTTTAAATCGTCAGAGCTACAGTTCCATGCTTATTTGGAATAATATTCAAAGTACCGAGAATAGCAGAGATCGTTTTAGTAAAAAAGTAAATTACGTGGGTAACGCTGGGCGCGGCGAATACCTACCTAGTACCTAGCTCACGGCGGCGCGTGGTCATTGAAAATATTATGCAAGTCTTTGGGAATGTGCGGGCGCGAATGTTGTATCACTTGTATGTGCGCGAATTTGGCACCATGCACCGTTGTACCCGGTCATTTGCGTGATGCGCCACCGATAATACGGCCTACCTGGTGCCGGTAAGATTATTATTTTTATCAGTAGGAATAGAAGTAAGTACTTGACCGCAGTTGAACGGTACTAACCCAGTAATTACCATCGGCACACACACACACTAACTAACTACGTCCAATAAACTCAATAATATCGAATAGGCAGCTCTTCCAGCTGCGCCTCAACCAAAATGCGTCACCGCTCCGCAGATGCACTGTGGAGCTACCGGAGCGTATGGCGCCCGGCCGGAAGACCAGAAGGAGAGGGTAGGGCTCGCGCGGCGGGAATGGTATAGTGGTCCCGACCGGTGACCCTTCCGTTGAAAGGCAAGGGATTGATTCCCTGTCCTAGGTCTCCACCGGAAGCGGCAGCGGTCGGTCAACCGCGACCAACCGGTACGGTCGCACGCGCCAGACGATGTCGCCGGGCGCAAAGCAGTTCACAGGTACGCTGCTGCAGAGCGTGGCGTAGCTTATCAGCAACACGAGCTTGATCTGGGCTGGCACTCAGTCACGAAAGAACCGATCGTATCTGCAAACAGATACGATTTTGCCGGTAAGCGGAAAATTCGCTATACTGTTCTGCTGTAAACGTTGTGAAGAGTTTCTTGGCCGGCAGCAGACAGGCAGGCAAGTAAAAGGCAGGGCGGTACTGCACTCCACAAGCAGGCCATTATTTCCCACCGATGCCCATCAGCGTCCTGCGGGACACTAAGTACGTTGCGTACGGGCGCTTGACCAACTGCATGCGACGCGCCTTTATTTTTTGCGCATACTTTGCTACTAAAAATCGAAGAAGAACTCGGAAGCCGAAGCAAAATATCATCTTACCAGCAGAATTAGGAAACTTAAACCATTCTACCATACCGAGAGAACTGAGAAAATTAATAATTATTTGTCAATTTTGACCAGCGCTGTTGAAATGTGCACTGTATAACCGCCGGCCGCGCAGTTTACCTGAACACATCACACATGTGAGTCTGTGACAAGAAAAGTGCAATACTACATAGGTCCTCGTACGGTCGCTTAAAGTCTGTGGTGTAGATACTTCCTACAAATACTCTGAGGGAAATTAAAAGCGAGAATCGACGTTGAGTTATTTTGTATTGACTTGCTATTTAGTAACGACGCAGCGTCAAAACTTTACCATTTCCAGCTTGTAAAAAGGATGATTGATAATTTATATGTACATTGTACGACTTTAATTACATCGCGCATTACAAAAGTAACAAGAAAAACAATCACTGACATCATTGCCGTTCAGCTAATTTAAAGACAAAATACACATCTTCCTTCTCAACCGACTTATACTTGTATACAGCGATTCTTTGTACGACTGATACGAGTATATAGCGATACCGGCGTTGTGAGTTGACAATCTGCAGATGCGCAATTACGTGGTTATTTAACGGTCAACGTGCAAGCCAAGTCACACTGCGCCCGTCGGTGCCTTCGCCCGTCAGACGGCCGCCTCTGTGGTCGTTGGAGGACAGGGCACACTGCATACCCTCCCCTCCAACTCCTGATCCTCGTCGGCACTCGGCAGTACGGGCTGCCGATGACGCATGGAAGCCGCGTCGTATGCATCTGTTGCTCGCGGAAACCACTCTCCGGCGTAAATGCCTGTATAATCCGGATGACACCGCACGGATGCAACATTTATGGCCCGGCCCTGGGACGCCTCCCACGGGCCCGGAATGATGCGACCGTACGGCCCCATCGATCGAGCCGATAAAAATGTTTAATCAATATACGAGACGGTCGCAGCGGATTTCATGGTTGCATATATATATGTAACGGGCAGATTGCGCGGCCCGTCGGCCGTATTACACAACGCCGCACCTACAGTATATTCCACATCAGCCAGCCGCAAGTATGAGGCTGGATCCCTAATTACAGGCCTTTTCTTCAGTGCAGTGCAGTGGTAAGGAAACCGACTGTACCCGCAACAAGATACGACCATATAATTACCGGCGAGCAGCTAGCGTTACCAACTATGGCCGACCAGTTTCCGCGTACTTGCGATCATCCCTGAGCTGCAGCAGCAGCGACCGGAGCACCGGAAGTATGGCACATATGCTGATTTGGCTGATCGGTACATTTTTCGGCCCGGCCCGTTAGGAACAACGGGAAGTTGCGGGCCCGACCCTTCTTGGATTTCGTTAACTGAACTGATCAGACGCATCAGAGGGCAGATCTACTGTACACTGGTGCTCGAGAAGGTCGCGCAAGGCGCTTTTTCTTACACCGTTTTAGCATGGAAATTTAGTGTGATAATGCTGCGCGTGTATTGTATACCAACTCCTGAGAAGCAGCATGAACTTGATGGTTTATTTTATATAGTGTATAGGTATTAAATGCTTCTGTACATTATATCTATATGCAGAATGAGCTGTACAATACAACATACCGTAATTATCGAATTTGTGGCTCCCCCCGCAATAAGAGCCCCCCCTGAAATAAGCCCCCCTCCCCGATCCTGTTTGAGAAATAACGCCACCCCCCGAAATTACGCCCCAGGGGCCGTTATTAAATGTCAAGCGCTGCAAAATCATAAGTACACCGCAAATTTCTTCCTAACAATTATTGTAATTTGATGGGCAAATAGTAAACGGACATCAGCATAATATTGTGTTTGTTGAGAAACAGTTGCTTAGGTAAGAATAAGCTCCAAAATGTGTGTTCGCAAGGTCGTGTAGTTGGATAAACCGGTAACTATTGCGTTCAGTTCACTAGAACAGAATGCACAGTTGTTTGAAAATAATATAATGCCCCCTTCCAAAATATGCCGTTTGAAAAATAATGCCACCCCCCGAAATTACGCCCCCTCCCCGAAATAAGCCCCCCTCCGCCATATCCTTCGAACTATTTGCACCCCAGGGCCACAAATTCGATAATTACGGTAGTAACCTTAAAAGGGTTTTCTAACGCGCCCCATTTTAATTTATACATACACACCGTTGGTGTTGCAAGGCACAGTATATTACATGGACCGTGCACAATCTTTTTGTTAGTTTGTTAATATTAATAATGCAAAAAGCACAACCATTAATATATATAGTAGTTAATAATTTGTAGGAAGATACTATCAGTATCAGCTATTAACACTGGTATGATTTCCAGTGGCTGGAATGCGCATGTCAGATGTACTTATTTCAATAGCGTGATAACAATATCAAGATCTAATTACGGTTAAACGAAAATGCGCAGAAAGTGATTAGAGTCGCTTTCATACACGCCCCTATCTCGAAATTCGTATGACTGTACGAGTGATTACCTTCGCGCTGCTCTGTACTCCTGCAGAAATCTCATTCCTCTTTGGCTGCATTAAAATGTCACGAGGACCTCATAGCTAGACGCTTTAAAGGAAGAAATTTTAGGGACTTCCGGTGCGTGACGCAGGTGCCACCGCCCGGTGTGGCAACGTAATTCCTCACATTCTGGGAGGCTTCGCGAAGGTACATGTGCGAATGTATAAGTATGCTTCTTATGTATAAGTATCTGTACTTATCTGTACTTAGTAACTTACTTATGTATACGAGTATGATTTTTGTGTTACGTTGTAGTCAAGTTGCGCAGACATGAAAACTTAATGTGGTTCTATTCGCCTACTAGTATAGCCTGTATTCCAGGGGACTACCGTAGCCAAACATCTACGCTGTGCTCTGCTCCCGTTACGGTACACACGCCGTGCGAATCTGTATTTATTTATTGGATTAACACAGCTTAGCCAGTAGTCTCGGTACTGTACGAGTGAGTAAGTATAAAGATGCGGGCGTTGAGACAAATGTCGTCCTGTGCGGAGGGAGGAGCGTAAGCGTCTTCCTTCCTGCTCCCGGATATATATCCAGATCCCCTGGGATGCTTTGCAGGGAACGTGCTGCTACATCCGGGATAACACTGTAATATCAATAACGGCCGCTGTTGTACACCACGCTGATATGTCCGTCATGATATGGCTGGACGCTCGAAGCCAACCAACGGGAAAATGCAACGGCCGCCCAGCAAGTTGCTTATGTTGCATCGCCTCCGCCATTATATATGTCGCTGACAAGCAATGTGCCGGTGGATATATGGCGTATGCTGTCGGCTAATCTCTTTATTATTCGGCATGTTTTTCCTTCATAACTTTTTTCTTACTGCCTTTCACGTAGTAATGGGAATAACGCTGTCAGATCATGATAATTTAAAGCGGAGGGAAATCACGCACTTCCGGCGCTCGAAAACTTTCACTTTCGTGCACCCCCAAACACTTCTTTGCTTTGTTTTATGACATTCTGTAGCCAGATGATTTGTAGATCTTTACATTAGCGTGAAAACCCTTTGAGTGCGCGATATAACATCCGGTTCGGGAGTTATGGCTGTGAGAAAATTTGAGAAAGTTTAAATGCATTCCCGTGTACCAAAAGGCTCATTATAGGCCGATCTTCTTGAAATTTTGCCCATAAAAGCACGTAAGTGTGAAAATGGTTTTCACACTGAACCAAAGTTGCACCATCGTTTTCAAATTTTAAAATGAGTTTCCAAAATTTTAAAATTATGGGAAAGTACTATGGCCTAAAACTGGTTCACTTTCGACTTTGTGGCCATGTGTCGTTTACAGCAAGGTTTCAAGAATATCGGGTAATAACCAGACCTTTAGTGCACAACAATGCATTGAATCTTTTCGCCCATTTTAATACGCCATATCTCGGCAACCGGATGTTGCGTGCGCAAACGGTTTTCAGAACAATACGTACAAATCATTTAGCTTTAGAATGGCATAAATTTACATTACAAAAAAAGTGATTCGGAGTGCGCGAAAGCGAAAGTTTTAGTGCATGTACACCATTTCTGACACCATTTACCGGGCCGTTTTCCTTAAACTAAAAAACGTCCACATTTTAAAAGCGTCGGCAGCAACCTTTTGGGGTTTGCTATCCTTAAAATTAAAATATAAAACAGTCACCAATATTATGCATATTACAGTATATACGGTATTACAGTACTGTGTTAGTTAATTACAGTGATCAGTATTATCTAGACTTTACTCTGAACAGCGATGCAGGAGCTATGTAGATAAAAGTACTTATATCTATATATTGTACTCGTATAATATGGGAAGGTCGCCACATGTCCACTGCACCAGTTCGCGCAGTATTTGTGTACAATACCAATACGAGCGCGAACGCTGCTGGGATATCTGGATCTGAGCTGGAAGAACAGCCGGCTGACGTGGGAGCCTCACGCGCACCACAATATTACCCTCGTACACCTCCCGGCCGACCGTGTCTGGCTGCCCGACATAACGCTGTATAATAGGTCAGTATCTGTATTAGAGGACCGGTATCCGCCTTCTGACTGCGCATACGAACGATACGATCAACACGCCACGACGGGCGCATTCTGTATCCTCTGTTTTATTTGACTTTAGTGCATTCTTCATCAGCTACGATACGATTACGCGCAGTTCTGTTGTGTTCCCGGAAGAAAGAAAACTGGTCTCGGTGCACCGGACGGCACTGCCACGTGGATACCGCGCGTGGCCTTCCCGTTGAGCTGTAATAGCTCGCGGAACACAGCCGGTGATGAAGTTCACTGCGCTATCAAACTAGGTACAATTGCCGGTTTGCCGCTTCAATGTGGAGAATAAATGATAATAATTTCAATTAATTTGATCTTGGTTGAATGTAGCTTCGCGGATGTACGACGGTTCTCTGGTGGACTTTGTGGCGGACTTTGGCTACTTAACTCACAGAAGCGGTAGTGTATCTGTACACATACATATTGCTAACGAATGAAGCTGTATTGTACAGCAGAGTGTGTTGACCTTGCAGACTATTCTGATCTGCTACCCGCTACCGTCGCTCGGCCGCAACGTCCGCTACCTGCTACCCCCGTCCGTTGACATGACCTTTACCGCCAGAAGAGCAGCAGCATCACAACTGCGCCTGGCCTGGGCTGCTTTGATACTCACTTTCCTGCTAGTAATAATGCGCTAGTAGTAATGCCGTAATGCGCTTGGGCGTGCATAGTTACTTCGTTCTGCTAATATGTACATGTAGGTACGTATATCTATACTAAATACTGCCCGCTGGTGCAAGTAATCTGTGCAATACATAACGGCGCTACCAGCTCTGCACAGAATGTTGGCCTTGTAATGCGCTGTATGAGATTTAAGTGCCAACCCGCTATCTTGAAGAAACTACCAGAAAGATTTGTGCAAAATTTTGTAAAGATTTGTGGAGACACGTGCAGTACTTAGGTAGTAAGTAAAATGTAAGTGTAAGGTTCGTAAAGAGAATTTGGCTACATCTGGCTGCATTGAAAATCTTGAAATCTGATTTTACCGATAACTCCGCGAACCGCGATGTTGCGTGCACGGGGATGTATACAAACCATTCGGCTATAGTGTGTGGAAATCGATGCAGAAACAGGGTTGGGGAGAAAGTACTCGTGCGTCGACCGGAACTTTGTACCATGTACCGCTTTCTTAACGAATCACATGCACTGCCAGTAAGTGTACGTTCAAATAAATTTCTAATCTTCGCTCTATTCGCCTGTCGGCTTCTGTCACGCTGCGCTCCCTTCCATCGCGCAGTGCGCACCATGCCGTTCCACAATGGACGTAATCGGCCGCCGGCCGTTGGAAAAACGATTAATTTCAGATTTTTAATTTACGCTCTATAAGGGCGCCATTTTTGCTGAGCTGTAAGAATGCGTGCTTGCTTGTCTCTACATTCACCCATCGAATACTGTAATATATCACTATATATGCACACCGAAATGCTAACCGTATAATCAAGACTACAGATATGCACATTATTTGCAAAGCGATTAAAAAGTATCTGGAGAAATTAAATAAATTCACAAAAATATTAAACTGGGATAAATTAACTAATTGTGGATCAAGTGGTTAAACTGCGAAATTACGCCCGCAGAAAATTAAACCCCTGTGCGAAGTACCGTATATGGCGTTTTCCAGTGTTCGCCATTTTCCACAAAGCACACTTACTGTGTGTTACTGTATGTTGTGCTGCGCTGTTAGGACGGTGGCTGGCACCGGGCTACCGGCGGAAGTGCCGACACATATGCGAATGGATTGCGACCGAAGATAACGCGTGCAGAAACACATAATTACACAGTGCAGCGGAACTACTAGTAACAATACCCAGATTAGATCGGTTCTCTGACAACTGAACTTTGAACCAAGGATAAGCCCCGTGCTGTGGAACGATTTTCCAATTACTAAAAGACAATTTCTATCCGGTACCTAAAATCATTTTCAGAAGACCTAAGAAATTATATTATTATACCAGCTATTTTCTAGATTATTCCCAGATTTCGGAATTTAATTTAAAATTATCTTTCGTATTTCTGAAATTCAGTTACAAAATAATTATCATTTTTAAATTGCTTTTCTTGTTAATTTCCGATTTGTGTATTTTGTGGATTTTGAAATTAGTTTTCCCCAATTTTTTCCACATTCCCAAATTATTATTAGTTTTTATTCGAAACTTAATTTGCAATTTATTTCCAAAATTCAAAATCAAATTTATAGTTGGTAGTTAAAGACTGTAGCTTCCATATTGATTTCCCGAAAATTAATAAACTATTTTTGAATGAAAACAATGAATTTTTGGAGCGCAGTTAGTTTTCGAAATGATCAAATTGATATTTTTCTTACTGGATATTTTTTTTACGTTAAATCTTCTGTTTACTGTCTAAATTCTAAATGATTTCCAGCTCACCTGAACCTTTTGCAGTTAATTTCCGAATGATTTCCTGAAATATCAAAATAGTTCTGAGTTTTTCAGTAATTTGAGAAGCATTTCTATATTTTTAAATTTTAAAGTTTTTTCAAAAACATTCCAAAATAATTTTCAATTTAACTTCTGAAGTTGCAAATTATTTTGCAGATACTTCCTTTGTAGTGTTCGTTTCAAAATTTTATTCGGCAGGAGCAGGGGGATGCTGCGCGACACGCTGGGCTTGGTTGGTGTAATTGTGTCCCTGAGGCGTCCCGTTCACCGACTCGTTCGTGCTGATACAGACAGATAGTGCGGCCCCGGACCAGGCTCGCACTATGTATAGAACAAACAAGTGGGAAGATTCAGGATTAATTCTGTGTTTTTTGTAACCGGATTATTACCGGGCGCATGCAGGTCAACGAAACAGCCATGGCCACCGCCGGACCCGGCCGAGTCCGCTTGGAGCACAGCCCTGCTAGGAACTATCCCGGCCCGGGGGTGTCTTGCGAAATACATACCATCTGCGGCCCGTCACAGTGGACGATACTGGAGTCCAGTATTCAAGCGGCCGAAATATGCATTGGACGGGTCCAGTAACTGGACCCATCCAGTGCTTATTTCGGCCGCATGAACTCACGCAACGCTGGCTATTGCGGGAGACGGAGCTTGAGGTTTTGTCCAGGAATTACAACTACGAGCCGTACTCGTACCATTGACGCGATTCCGTGATGATTAGCATAACTGTGATGTGCAGGTCGGCTGGCCCTAGCTATTTTTGCGGCGCCAAAATGCTGCCTTGTTGTCAATTATGTACAAATTTATTTTGATCATTTTCGTGAAACCGCTTACTATCGACGATCTTGTACTGTACCAGTATGATATTATTAAAGCTTCAATATACATATGAAGGAAGATCTATAATATGTATAACTGCAAAAAAACCTGAGACACCGAGATCGGAAAAACCACAACCTAATCCAAAAAAACTGCAAACGCCATTAGATTCAGCCTGTTCAGAAAGTGTGTCACATGCATTTTATTTCTTAAAAAAATTTTTACACCCGTCCCACCGATGCCGGTTTCGGCACAACTGGCTTCGGTAAAGCCTTCCAGGTGAACTTGGGAATAATATAGCGGTGCCAGTTGCTTAACACATTTATGAAAGTACATATTAAGTATGTACTACCTTAAAACCTCTTCATAAAATTCAGGCACGGTTCCATGATGAACTTCCATCAGTTTCGTATGTTATACCGGGGTGAATTTCATAAAGAGAAACTGCCCCCAGGGGCGCTGCTATAATTTGGGGTGTGGGGGGTCGCAGTACATGTATTTTATAAATGCAACATTAAGGCAGTAGTAGCAAGAATCTGTAGTACATTACAAATTTGAATTACATTCGTACATACGAGTACATTGAAAAATACAAACTTCGTTTGGACTAGTTCATTAAAGTATGATTAGCACTTGAAGACTGATAAAATAAGAATATTCTGCTGAGATATACTTTTGCATAACTATAGTACAAAGTAATTACCATTTACACAAACAACGTTAATGTTGCTCCGTATTAGTCCAGGATGTTAAGATAACATCAGCCAGTTACGTGTATGCAACTGTTGTTCTGAATACTGTTCAGCGGTTTTCTACAATGGTTAAACTACATTCGGTTCCGCGGAAAGTGTATGTAAGGCTTATAAAGAGGTGAATGTTATAAAGAGAATCGCCCCTATGTTATAACATGCGAGCCAGTTCGGTTCCTTACAGGTTGAATGTTATAAAGAACTCAGAAGTGTACTTAATATAGAATTGTAATTTGTATGTAACGAGAGGTTTTACTGTGTAATAAATTTTGCAAACATGCTGAATTTTAATCGCCTGATTGCTGTTCAAATGTTCAATGTTCAAGTGCCTAAAAAAATCCAATTTCTGCACCATGTTTGAATTAGCCCAGGTTTCCAAGGAAACAAAACCAAACTGATAGGGCAGTGAGTCACCGAGCTACCACCAGCTGTCCAGTGCACAAAACGAAATCGCTAGGAGAGTGATGACCGAGCAGTGAATCTCTAGGTGAACAAAACCGCTAGGTGAATAAGTGACATGATGCATCTGCCCTTTATTTGGAGGGTATAACATGTACCTGCGTTGGTAGTAATTCAGTTCGTGTTTACTGCGGAATAGTAAGTAATGTGGTGGGCAAATCACAAAATGCCTTCATAATTATTTTGTTTAACAGGCGATCACTTACAAGTTGGTAAGTGGAATAACGCTGCAGTCAAGATGCCAGGGCATTGGGCAACAGTGCTGCTGGTTAAGTTGTGTGGACGAATATCCAGACTGATCATGAGGATTTACAGCGAAGGAATCTTGGACATCCGGCGCCGGAAACAATTACGACCGCCCGGGGTGGCAGCGTGAGGCGGTTTGTTTTTTATGGCTGTCCTTCAAATTACACTGGTTCCTAATTATGCCATGTCAGTTGTGAACAGCGATGCAGGTGCAGAAGCTAGATAAAAGCATATTATGGGAATGTCGCCAGTTGTACACTGCGCCACTTCGCGAGGTACGTTACATGTACGAGGAGTTACAAAGTGCACTGCATACAACTGTACGCAATGATCCCATAGCAGACAGCTGCCAGTCATCCCTGTAGTAATGCTCGAGAGTGTACACAACTGGCTAAAATACTTCTTGCCCGCTAACGCTGTCGTTAACGTTGTTGTTGAGTGTTGCTCTCGCTGATCATTCGCCCTGCGCAATGTATATCCGGCGTTTAGTAATATTTCTTTGCTGCAGCGCCGGACTAATTGGCCATCATAAAAATATCATCGCGGCCAGCTCGCTGAAGACGTCGGCCTTGGTGCGGCATCTTATCGCCGCCGCAGACGTCTATGTACCGCCCAACGCTGACCAGCCCGGTCAGCCGGTGACCATCAGCGTCCACCTGACTGCTACTGGCATACAACGTGAGGTCGGTGCAGTTACGCTGACCGACACATAAATTGTACTTGTTCGTCACAATCGTTTCATCCAGCACACGCGTCCAGTACCAATAGCAGCATCGCGCTGCGTTGGCTGCCAAACTGATTGAGTGTACGAGGACATGTACAGGGCTGCATATCTGCCTTTTTTCCGCTTGGACTGAATTATGGCGCAGGCATCCACGGTGTACTTGTTCAGTTGTTCGGTCTGGTTATAGCATGCTCTGCAGTCGGATTTGGTCGTACTGCTGGGATTTCTGGACCTGAACTGGAGGGACAGCCGGCTGACGTGGGACCCGCTGCAGCACCACAATATTTCCGTCGTGCACCTCCCGGCCGACCGCGTCTGGCTGCCCGACATTACGCTTTACAACAGGTTAGTATAGATTATTGGCGTCCGTCTTCCGAGTGTACATACGCACGATACGATCAACTGTTTTCGTTGCCTCTAGTGCATTCATTAACAGCTACGACCCGCGCAGTCGCGCTGTGTTCCCCGAAGAAAGACAGCTGGTCTCGGTGCATTCCGATGGTACTGTCACGTGGATCCCGCGCGTGACCTTCCCGCTGAGCTGTAATACAACGCAGAACACAGCCGCTGACGAAGTGCACTGCGCTATCAAACTCGGTACAGTTGCGGGTTTGCCGCTTGTGGAGAGTAAATAACTAATAATTTGGATAATGGTTGAGTGTAGCGTCGTGGATGTACGACGGTTCCCTGGTGGACTTTGTGACGGACTTTGACTACATAAGTCACCGAAGCGGTAACGTATCTGTTCGAATAATATTATATTGGTGATGAATGAAGCTGTATTGTGCAGCAGCGTGTGTTGACCTTTGCAGATTATTCTGATCTGTATTCCCAGCGTGTTACCCGCTACCGTATCGTCGCCAGCTCGGCAGTCCGCAACGTCCGCTACTATACCTGCTGCCCCGAGCCCTACCCGTCCGTTGACATGACCTTTACCGCCAGAAGAGCAGCAGCATCACAACTGCGCCTGGCCTGGGCGGCTTTGAGACTCAGTTTCCTGCTAATAATAATGCGCTAGTAGTATTGCGGTTGGACGGGCATAGCTGCAATATTTCGTTCTGCTGTTATACTCGTATGTACAATACTCTGTATATAAATACCTTACGTAGTAATGCTGTTGCCCGCTGCTTCAAATGATCTGCACAATACACAAAAGCGCTACCGGCTTTGCACAGAATGCTGGTCTTGTAATGCGCTGCATGATCAGATTCAGATGCAATCGCGGTATCTTAAAAAAACCACCAGATCGGTTGTTAATGAGATTTTTGGTACCAGTACATCTGTCTGGAGAATCCTACTTATGTACTTCAGTACCGATAACTCACCAATCGGACCTTGCAGGCACGCCAAACTATACAGATCTGTACAAACCATTCGGCTGTAATACGTGGAGAAAGTTCACGTGCGTCGACCCGAACTTTGTACCATGTACCGGTAGCCTTCGTAACGAATCCCATGCGCAGTCAGTCAGTGCAAACTCTCTACAAATTAAATTTCTAACCTTCCCTTCTACTCGTATCTTTGATTAAAGATAAGGTCTGCAGTAATAGTAGAACTAACGTTATGCGGACCACATCAGCTCTCTCACAAATCAACTTTGAACTAAGGATAAGCCTCGTGCTTTGATTACGGCGAGAGGAGAATAAGCGGCGGCGAAAATGCTGGAAAAGGCCAGAGATAGATTTATTTCTGTAACGCGGCCTTTGCTCGCCCGTCACGCAGCTTACAACACATGCCCAGAAAACATATTCCTACCCGTTAGCTAGGCGTGGCTTAAGACCACTTTATGTCGATATTATCTCCTCCATAAAAGCGCGAACTGTCAAGGTTAGCGGCTTGCTGGCCGGCTACTGCCATTTCCGTTTCGCTGCCAGTTGGTAAGATACAACCGTTACTTAAACGATGACATGTATTTCTACGGATTTTGCGCCGTCCGTAAAGGATAGTTAGCTAGCTAAGTGAAGTTAAATTCGTGGTAAATTCCATGTATTGCTTTGTTTCGAGTCGGCTCAGCCCACTTTCTTTGTTATGCCTGGCGAATACGCGGGAGTTGCCGCCGGCCGTGCACACGGCCCGATTGCCTTTTGCATTCTCTTCTGATCAGTCGTGTTGACGAGCTGCTGTATTATCATTCCGATGATTAGCCCTCTCCTGTTTTTCATTTACCACCCGCCCACCCTACATGGTGACCTTTGATGTTGTTGCTTTCGCAACTGTCCTGCGCGGATTTTGCGCCGTCCGTAATTATTGGATGCCGGGCAGCGTCAGCGTCGTCCTTTCGGCTAACGATCGCCAACGCCCGACGACACCGACCGCTGGCATAGTTCGACGGTGTCCGTTGTTTGGGCGATGTTCGGGGAGGATGGGCGTTCCGCTGCAGCTGGCTGGCAGTCAGCTCTCGGGCCGTCCGCCAGGGCGATCTGGGTGATCCCGGCTTCCGGCACGCATTCTCCACGGCGATACGTACGACCATTGGATAGGAGGCCCGCACGGCCGCATCATCGAAGGGCGCTAGCAGGCGTCCTAGGTCCTTTCATGATATGGCCGCACGGGCCCCGTCCCTGCTGCCGCGTCCGTTGGCGGGGAATCAGCCGGGTCAAAATGCAACGGCAGCCCAAGTCTAGCTGATTTCTCAGCCTCTAGTTCTACCTGTACATGTCCCTTACCACCGTCAGCTCATGGCTTATGGTATCGGTAAAATTAATATTCTTTGGGTTATAGCACAGAGCGATTACATTTCAGGTTTAATAATAATTTAAATCTGTTATTAAATAGCGTAGAATTAATTTCAGGACGGTAATGCGGTTTCCGTTTCGAGAACGGTAGGTTGTTCGAAAGAGCGAAGAAGAGTTATTTCATTTTTTCTAGTTTAAGTAGCTTCTAGTGAAGATTAGGTACGTATCCCGCGTTCCTTCCCCGACGGCCACCGCGAATGATAGTATCCGTCATCCCCTTCCAGAAGGCACTCTCCTGACTACGAGCAAGTACGGGATGTGGCGCCAGCACGATCGCATTATACAAGCTCCCTGGGACACTCCCCACGGTGCTGTTATTATGCGGCCGTAGCTGCCCACTGGCTACTGCGCGGGTCCACCACGTGGCGTCTAATCCGAATTGGCGGTGAACAGGGAGAAGGCTAGCTGTTTGATCTTGGACAATAATATCCATCGCGGCCGGTGTTGTTATGACTGATGATAATATATCGGTCATGATAATATGGGAAAACGAAACGGCCGCCCGCTGCTGCTTACCTAGCATCGCTTCCGCCACTGTACGTATATTATCTGTACCGACGTTATGTTCAACAGCAAAGTACTAGTACCGGTAGATGGCGCACGTTGCCCATCTAACGTCAGTCAAATTTTACTGAATGAAGACTTCACACTGAGCATTTATAACGAAGGAGAATCAGGAGCCGACAGAACAGGCACTGGGCTTATATACATACTTACAAGTTGCAGTTTACAGTGACTGTAATACAATATCTGTCTGTAGATAGATACTGTATATTATTCAGATGAGACTGTGTACAACTACAGTTTACACATTTAATACACTGGCGATGTATTGTACGTCTATGTACATTTTTGGCGCCAAATTTTAATGGCAACACAATGTCATTAGCCACTACCCACTAGGTAGTACACCTGCAAAGTGCAAATATAGATGTGTCTGCTGATGGACAATAATTGAAATGATTCAAATTTAAACAGCGAAGAGACAACCAAAATCGTTATTAGTATTCGTCATCTTCGGCCGCTGGAATTCATGTGTGAAATTTACTTATAAGCCCTGAGTCGCAGAGACGTAGTATATCGAACGTTTCACTGACCATGGTGTGTGGGCTTCCCAATTACGGGCACGCATTAGTGCCTGGTATTAGCATTAGGATGGCCTTGTAATTGACGTATAACGCCAAAAATGGGAGACGGTAGAAGATAAATAAAATTGGCCCGGTAACCGGCAACCTCAACTTACATGTGTTTCGAATCTCGATAACTACACGGTCAAATCTTTTGAAACTGGAGACTTAGACGTTATTTCATGCGCTGGGTTCAAATCTGAAAACGGTTTTCAAAAAAAATTTAACCGTGAAATTTCTTTCTACTATAAACGCTCGTGCACTGAAGGGACACGCCCTTGTGTGCTGGTACGTATTTCGCTGTTACAAAGTACCTAGAACGTACATCTGCGCAATGCGCCGCCATTGCCAAATCATTGCCGAACACTGGCTTAAGGATCAAGTAGACTTAATTCTAGACGCGACGTCTTACTCTGGAGAAGAAATGCGAGAAGAATTGCCACTTACTGGCTAGCTACTAGCGTAGAGTACTACATAGTGTATGCTGCAAAGTCCATCGTTATGACATGAAAATGCGTAATTTATTGTGGCATACTTCCAG
Source organism: Paramacrobiotus metropolitanus (assembly GCF_019649055.1). Taxonomy (NCBI): domain Eukaryota; kingdom Metazoa; phylum Tardigrada; class Eutardigrada; order Parachela; family Macrobiotidae; genus Paramacrobiotus; species Paramacrobiotus metropolitanus. The sequence continues at coordinate 103,772 of NW_026570340.1, read as the reverse complement.
ACTTCCAGTATTCAGAATAATGTGCTACATATTACACATTGCCGTAGCAGTGATTGTCAGTGTCGTAATACAGTACGTAATTATTGTTAAAAAATTATTATTCAGTGATCCGCTGCACAGGAAAATAATCATTAAACATCCGTCCTACTCGTGCAGCGGACAGACTTGACACAGGTATGATCAGCTCATTTCGAATTATTCTGGTAAAGAGATTTCGATATCTACGGATCCCGTGATTCACTGCTCAAGCATTTGCCGCATCCGACCACCAAGTGCCGTGAGCCGGCCGTTGCTAGCGAGCGCGACGTCCCTGCCGAAAGGGCCGCACGCCGCTGTTGCCGTGTCCTTTCCGGCCCGCCTACACGCGCACCACCGTCATCCATTCCGCTTAATGCGGCCCGCCACACAGGCCGAGGATTTTTTACTGCCATGAAAAATTCTCCATGCGTCGCAGGCCGGCACCAGCCGTAGTGTGGTGCTGTACGCAGCATGTAGCCGGACATCACAGCATCTGCCTTAACATTATAATGACGTTCTGTTTTGGTACTAAGTTTGTACTTGTACTACGATACTTATTAAAGGTTAACCCTTAACATTAGTTGTTTGATGCGTCGCATCACGATCGACATCAAGAACAAACGTCCTGCATGGTAGCGGTAAGATTTAATTACGAGTGTTAGTGATACTTGAACTTGAGTACTCGTATTCGTAAAGATTAAAATTATTTAGGCAGTGGGTACTGACGGTTGACTGACGGCAGTTGCTTAAATGCCACCGCAGACAAATACCACTGCATCAAACATCTAACATTATGGTATCTATTCCAAAGTAGAAAACGAGATAGTACCGATCCACAGCATTCAAAATCTATGTTTGTACACTCATTTGCCGCACCGCTGACCCGCTTAAACGACGTGCAGATGGGCCTCCTGCATGATCCATTCATCCTGACGGTCGTCGATGCGGAACCAGCACTCGTACACACCGGCGTGCTCCCAGGTGACGCTGGCGATCTTCATGGTGGTGTTGCACACACAGGGCGGCCGCACGCCCACCTCAAAGAATCCATCGAAGCCCCACCACGCCACGGCCGCGTCGGCCACCGCCGGGATGGCGTCGGCCATCAGCAGGAAGTGTCCCTTGCGCCACAGGAAGCGGCGGATCAGCGCTTCCGGGAGGAAGTTGAAGCGGACGGGGCACACCATCTCCGCGGGGTCGCCGAGGCGGACGGTGACGTTCTGCATGGGCGGGTCGAAGACCTCGTGGCGGAGGAGCGTGGCGATGACCCCGTAGCGCTGCGTCACCACCAGCTGGCGGCCGTTGGAGTGCAGGCACTCGTACAGACCGCTGGCGAAGGCCGTGAAGTTGTGCAGCGTGATGGCGAACGCACCAGTGGCCGGATCGTACTCGGAGACGGACCAGGAGCGCCGCACGAAGCCCCGGCTACTGATTTCCGGTGTGCAGTTGCAGCAGTGATTCGTTTCCCCGGATGATTTTTCCCGGGTGTTGCCCTTTGTGATGGCGAACTGCTTTCCGTTGTACATGAATGCCGGCGGAATGGACACGTGGGACACCTGTGTGTAATGCCTGAGGTCATTCACGAATATGCCTGTTTAAGGTCGCTGTCATATAGAGAATGTATAATGTATTCCGTATCTCACTCGTGTCGTGTGTGTGCATCTACATAGCCTCTTGTGTTATTTCCCTAAATAACCTCACCTCTAGGCTCTACTCGTATATAAACGCGGATGCTGTACCTTCATGTTGTTAGTGTTGTTGCAAGGAATGACCAGTGCGCCGCCTTCGGGCGCTCGCATGATCGCCGTGTTGGGCGGCCATTCCCATGTCGGGAATCGCGGGGTTGGAGGCGGCCGCCCATACCCGCGCAAAAACATGGTGCCGCTTCCGTTGGATTGTTTCGCTTCGTTCAGGATCTGGTTCACTGTGCAAAAAATAATATGTTTAAATGAAATGAAAAGTAAACGCATCAGGTGGCAGCGCTCAATATACTGATATTCGTCCAACAGGTTGCTTAGCAACCGTTGCTAGCTTGCTACAGTTTATTGCTCAAGGTTTAAGCCACATAAAGGTCGCGGCGGCGTTGTGCCGCGGTGAGCGGCACGTCAGTTCGCCGACCGACAATCGTTGACCGATGTTTTCTCGAAACATTTTTCTTGACCGACAAGTTGCTTTTCGGTGCGATACGTTGATTTTTGAGTTTTCATAACTTTTTTGTCGTTTTTTCTTAGGTTTTCTTTGGCTTCTTAAGTTTCTTGGGTTTCTCCAGCCAGCAAAGTGTCGTCAGCAAGTTGTCGGTGTTCACAAAAAGTCGTTCAGCGATTTGTCGTTTCGACAAACTGTTGGGTCATCGTTTCGTCGGTCGGCAAAAAACTGCCAGCAAGTTGTCGGTCAGCCGGATAGTGGTCAACGAGTTGTCGGTGTGCCGCTGCGGTGATGTGTACAGGGGTGCTACGCCATGTTCGGGCACTTTTTTCCGAATCCTGTCACGGGTCTGAGGTCACCCATCACAAATGACTTAATCATTACATTTTATAGTATTGCCGTATGTGTCTACCCTCTTTGGACTATCGTTCCTTACGCTGAGAGCGTGTTTCGAATTGCAGTGTATGCGAAACTAGAGCAGACCAGTTTCAAACCCATGTACCGTGGGAGCCTTCCTCCGAATTATAATTCGCTTAAAAATTCCATTGACGTATTTATCCAAACTAAATAAGTCTGACGTGTTCGCTATTTAAGGCTCTTGCGTACTGTATCTCAGATCGTTCGATAACAACCAAACCTACGTGACCTTTGAGATGTAACTTTGGGCATAGTTAAAGTGGAGAATTGACCCTTTGTACATACACGCTTGCCAGTTTAAACGCTTCTGTCCACTATCAGAGGCTGCCATAAAGACGGCTGTCCGTGGGTATCTCAGCGAAGGGAGGGCGGCCAGATGAAGTCTGAAAGAATTTCCTGTTGAGGAAATTCTGAAAAATGGCGACGGAGCGGAATCGAACCGCTGGCTACCGAGTGTGTGATCCACGTAGCACAGCCACTGTGCCATCGCCGTTGTTGGCTGAGATCAAGATTTTTGTGCTTGAGCTTGAGACAACCAGGTAGGCGGCGGATGGGGCGGCTGTCCTGAGGGCAGAGCCTTCTACTCTGACACCACCCAATAAGCCATGCAGAGAGAAACTGGTTTAAGAAACTCAAACGGCAACCATCAAAAATTCCGTGCAAAAATATCGTTTGGCGAGTTTTTTATAAAGGCTGTTATAATCGTCCGGCATCCCTCAAACGCCCACTGCCCCTCCCCGTTACTAAGCGCACAACGCGTTCTTGACAGCCTCAACGGATCCGATTTTAGTATTATTAAATTTGCCATAAAAAGTTGCACTGAAAAAGGGTTGCACTATTTGTACTTAGTACAAATAAAGCCGTCACTTTACGTACAACATCGTTACTGTACTCCATATTCCGTCACAGGGGAGTCTACACAGTTCGTCCTGAGTACACCGCACCGTTTCTTACATCTATCCACGCTGAGGCCTTTTTGGCTTGGACATTCGAGGCTTCCAGGTAGCCCGACGAATAGCAGCAGAACCGCGGCAGCAGCCCCGACAAAACAATCCATTATGACCGATTTTCCAGGTATAAAAGAGCAAACATGTGACGGCTTGTACTTAAGCATATGACCTTTCTCGTGCTTAGCAACTGGTATGAATGTTTACCTTCTTGATAAACAGATCAGTAAGTTCTCTGGAAGCGCGCTCAGTAAATAAATATACATAAGTATTTCTCAATACCTAACAAGAAAACAACGAAACACTGGGAAGCCACTTAAGCTACTGTATGTAGAAGAAATGAAAAGAACTCTTCTTAGCTATTTCGAACAACCAACAGTTTTGGAAACAGAAGCCGCATTACCGCGCTAAAATTAATAAATAAATAAAGAATAAAGAGAGTAAAGCCAAATCATCCAAAGAATATTGACCAATCCCATAAGCCATGAGCTGACTGGTCAACGATATGTACAGGCAGAGCCGCAGAGGCGATGCTGAGCAGCCTGCATTTTGAAAACCGTTGGCGCACCGCTGACCCGCTTAAACGACGTGCAGATGGGCCTCCTGCATGATCCATTCATCCAGGCGGTCGTCGATGCGGAACCAGCACTCGTACACACCGGCGTGCTCCCAGGTGACGCTGTTGATCTTCATGGTGGCGCTGCACACACAGGGCGGCCGCACGCCCACCTCAAAGTGCCCGTTGAAGCCCCGCCATGCTTCGGCCTCGTCGGCTACCTCCGGAATGGATGCGGGCATCAGCAGGAAGTGTCCCTTGCGCCACAGGAAGCGGCGGATCAGCGCTTCCGGTTGAAGTTGAAGCGGACGGGACAGACCATCTCCGCGGGGTCGCCGAGGCGGACGGTGACGTTCTGCATGGGCGGGTCGAAGACCTCGTGGCGGAGGAGCGTGGCGATGACCCCGTAGCGCTGCGTCACCACCAGCTGGCGGCCGTTGGAGTGCAGGCACTCGTACAGACCGCTGGCGAAGGCCGTGAAGTTGTGCAGCGTGATGGCGAACGCACCAGTGGCCGGATCGTACTCGGAGACGGACCAGGAGCGCCGCACGAAGCCCCGGCTGCTGGCTTCCGGTGTGCAGTTGCAGCAGGAATGCTTCCCCGCGGCATACCCGTCTCCGACGGTATCGTTCTCGTTGACGGGATACAGCTTCCCGTTGTACGTGTATGCTGGCGGAATCGACACGTGGGACACCTGTGTGTAATACCTAAGGTCACGCACGAATAGGCCTGTTTAAGGTCGCTGTCATATGGAGAAGGTATTTCCGTATTACATCCGTGTCATGTCTGTACATCTGCATATAACATAGGCTCTTGTGTTCGACCAGACTTGAAGTCCCTTTGGGCTTGTCTGCTCTTGTGCCGTAATAATAATTTTCCGACACACCTTTACCTCTTCTACTCGTATATAAACGCTACTGCTCCTCTCACGAGATATTCATATATCTATCATAAATGCGGTACCTGCTGTAAATTGTTCGTGTTGTTGCAGGGAATGACCAGTTCTCCCCTTTCGGGCGCTCGAATGATCTCCGTGTTGGGCGGCCATTCCGCCGTCGGGAACCTCGGGGTCGAGGGCGGCCGCCCATACCCGCGCAAAAACATGCTGCCGTTTCCGTTGGATTTTTTGGCTTCGTTCAGGATCTGGTTCACTGCCCAAAAAATAATATGGTGACACGGGAGACTAGGCAATTCGTGCTGAGAAAACTGCACCGTGGCTTACATCTGTCCACCGACTCCACGCTACGTCCCTTTTGGCTTGGACATCCGCGGCTTGCAGGTAGCGCGACCAACAACAGCACAACCGCGGCACCAGCGCCGAGAAAGCGGTCCATTATGCCCGCTTGTCCAGGGATACAAGAGCAAACAGGAAAAACAAATGAAACATTGGTAGACGACAGGATCCAGATGAGCTAATTAGTTATAAGGGCGCAGTAATGGACTAGCAACGACCCCAGCGCGCGCCGCGCTACCCATCAACGGTTGATTATACATCATTACAGTATACAGTATTACCCTTACGGTAAGTACAGTCCATTTCCTAATTTTTTAGTTCAAACTTTTTGCAGTCAGTGTTGGTTGTATGCGCACTGTGCTGACACGAATTACTTACTGCGATCGCTTCATAAATTCCTTCGAGTTAAACTGATCAATATCATGTACGCTTGATTGTGAATTGCGATAAAGAGCGACATAGATACAGTATAGTCGCTAATAAGACGACACTGCACCAGTTCGTGAGGTACAGTATTGTCATACTGGACGTACGAGTGCGGACGCATCAAAACAAAAAATGCAGAAAATTGTAATGTACCCTGCAGTTGTACACACATTACAGTTGTAGCATGCTCAGCACAAAACTGGATTAACTGTGGCGATTGTCGTTGCTGTTGTTGTTGACTGTCGATTTTCCTGATACGATAATAAATTTGCACTGTACAATGTATGTCAATAGCGTGATAATATTTCTGTGCTGCAGTGCCGGACTAATTGGTCGTAATAACATTATCGCGGCCAGCTCGGTGAAGACGTCGGCCTTGGTCCGCCAGCTCCTCGCCGCGGACGACGTCCACGTGCCGCCCAACGCCGACCAAGCCGGTCAGCCGGTGAACGTCAGCCTCAGCCTGACCGCCACGGGCGTGCAGCATGATGTACGTACAGTCACATACAGTAATTTTACTGTGAATTGTAAAACAGTTCACAGTTTCTATCGGCTTTAGCGCCCGGACAGCGATTTGGTTACGCTGCTGGGATTTCTCAACCTGGAGTGGACGAACAGCCGGCTGACGTGGGACCCGCTGCAGCACCACAATATCACTCTGGTACACCTTCCGGCCGATCGCGTCTGGCTGCCCGACATGACGCTGTATAACAGGTTAGTCCATATTGGCGGACGGGCGTTCGTCTTCTTCACACGAATGATGCGATCTACGCCAGCACAGGGCGCATATACATATATATATGTTCTTATATATACGTTATATTTATATATACATAGAACGTATAGGTATATAAGAACATATATATATATATATATATATATATATATATATATATATATATATATATATATATATATATATATATATATATATATATATATATATATATATATATATTTATATGTATATATAGAACGTATAGGTATATAAGAACATAGTGTTGTTGACCTACTGTGAATGTATGACGCTGTTAAGAACATAGTGTATGTAGTGTTGTTGACCTACTGTGAATGTATGACGCTGTTAAGAACATATATATATATATATATATAGGGGGAAATCGATTGCCTATTATACACCTTCCCTGTACTGCTCCAGTCATCCGTATGGATTTTCACGTCAGGGGGGAACAGGGGTTTTTAAAAGCGCTACATTTATACCTGGACATTGATTGCTACAAATTCGCTTTATCAAGCGTATCTCGGTATGAGTATGAGTGATTACCTTCAAACTGCCTTGTATTCGTGGGAAATTTTTTTTCTGTTTTTTTACATGAAGATTTCATAAAGACCTCAAAGCTAAGGGTTACAGAAAAACTAATTTTAAAAACTTCCGGCGCGTGACGCAGGTGGAACCGCCCGGTGTGGCACCGTGATCTGGCTTGCATTTTGAGAGTTTTCGAAATCGTCCATCCTTTTGATTTTCGATTTTGGGGCGAAAAAGACGCTTCTTCTGCGCAACTTCGGTTGCAAAGTGAAGAATAAATTAAGGGAATCATTCTACGTGGTAAATGTGCTGTTCTGAACTAGATTTGTGCACACTCCCACGATTCTGCTTGCGCGATGCACAACAAAATGCAAATTCTACTGTCACTGCAATGACTGCAGCACTTTGATTATCACTACGTCTCACATGGTACTTACATGTACCTGCGTAAATGTGCAGGTATAAATGCAGCGCTTTAAAAAACCCTGTTCAGCCATAACGTGGCAAGCCATACGGGTGACTGGAGCAGTACAGGGAAGGTGTATAATATGCAATCGATTTCCCCCTATATATATATATATATATATATATATATATATGTTCTTGTGTATATGTATGTTCTTATGTATATACTATATATGTTCTCCTCTTTCTTGGAATATATGTTGGTACATTGATTGCTCCTTGCCAGCTACAACGCCTGCAAGCGAGTCTTCCCGGAAGAACGGGAGCTGCTCGGGGTGCGTCCCGATGGCACGGTCTCCTGGTCACCCTACGTGTCCTTCCCGCTGACCTGTAGTCGTACGCAGAACGCAGCCGGCGAGGCCGAAGTACACTGCGCTGTTAAATTAGGTATACGTACTTGCGTTGACGAAGAAATTTTGCCCATTTGTGGAGAATAAAATATAGAATAACGATTTCTTTTTTAATACAGCTTCCTGGCTTTATGATAGTTCGGTGATTGACGTTATCGTTGTGCCGTCCAGCAGTGTAATCGGCACAACCGGTAGTGTACATATGTTTCTGCAGAACGAAGCTGCATTAAACAGTACGTACTGTTTGTTCAATCTCAACGCATGGAACGTAAACGGTGTATACTCGTATTGATTAATCTGTACATTGCAGCCTATTCGTATGCATACCGACTCGGCTCCCGCTACCACATAACCGGCAGCACGGTAGTCCGCAGAGTTCTATACTACCCCAGCGGCCCCGAAGCCTACCCGTACATTGAGATGACCTTTACCGCTACAAGAGCAGCAGCCTCACAGCTACGCCTCGCTTGGGTTGCGTTCATCCTCAGTTTTCCGCTAACAATAATGCGCTAATGCGGCTGACTTGCGCACAACTAATTCGCCATGCCAGTTGCGTTCTGCTGATAATAAACTTGAATTGTATCTGTAGAAAATACCTTCTGCCTATTTATCGGAAGCTGCCCATTCTGTTATTTTCTAAACGTGATTTTGGTTCTTGTTCTTCTTCCGTCCGTACGAAACGTTCTAATAAATTAGGCTCGCGATCTAGCCGCACAGTGAACTGGTATTTCTCGATTCCTTTTAATCGTAATCATAGCTGCTACGTGACCTCGCATCCTTTTCCAACCTGAACAGTCGTCTGCTTTCGGGGAGCGCTGTATAAGCAGTTCCAGATGAAGTGATTTAAGAGCATCGTTTTTATTATTAATGCCGCTTGCATCTTTACATGCTACTAGCTAAGCTGAAAGAAATTAAACTGCAAATAACATCTCGTGCCGCTGTCGTTAAAGAAATCGTCAGAAAGGTTGCATCCAAGATTTTGCGGTAATACTCGTACGAGCGATAATAAACCAGCTTCCATCGTTACACGATAAAAAACAATGATGCCAGTGCTTCTACTTATATATGTTCACCTAGTTCTTATTTCGGCAGGAGACAGTACAAAGAGCAGTACGCTTGCGCACATAAAGACTAATCAAAATGATCAAATTTTAAACTTTAAACATTATATATGCTGAATACTAAGTGCAGTACCGTATAAAATGTAAAGAAGATCCGTTCGCAGTGCGCCTTTCGATGCATTTGTTTGCGTTGAAATTTTCTGGGATGTTTTTTGATGGACTACTCCCGATGGACTTTCATGTGGCTGAACAGTGCCAAAAACGTGTTGGGGAGAAAGTTTTCATGCGTCTGTCTACCCGTATACTCGAACTACACTTAAGGGAAGTGGCGCGGTACATGGTACCAAATTTGTTTGTGCGCGCAACATCCGGTTCGGGAGATATGGCTGTAAAAAAATTTCAAAAAGTTTAAATACATTCAGATGTACCAAAAGTCTCATAACGGACCGATCTCTCTCTAATTCCGCATGGAAATGCACACATCCATGAAGATCGTTTTTACACCTATCCAGACTTCCATAATTTTTTTTAAAATTTGGCTACAGAAAAAGAAGAGAAAAAATGGTTTGGAAGTACGCGGAAGTGAAAGATTTCGTGCATGTACACGAATTTGGTACCATGTACCGAGCCACTTCCCTTAATGTACTATGCACACTCATTTTACGGGTTCTGCCCATAGCATGACAGTACTCGTAAGTACTGTTACAAAAAAAGGCACGCCTACTTCCGGTGCTACATCACGATTTGGCAGGCTACCCGGCCACCAGCGCATTGCTGCCTGACTTGTAGGCTGATTGTGAGAGGCTAGCGAGATACGTTGACCATAGAAAGAAGTATATGGTGTTTATTGTACACAAGTCTTTCTTGCCGATTGCATACTTCTGCTGACACACTCTACGAAATTACTGCTGCTTTAAAGCAGGTAAAATTGCTCGGACATCAGCAGAAAGAAGAAATTTATTTCATCGTGCGCAAGGACAACCGCACATCTAACGCAGAAGGCAAGCAAAAGGTCATATTAAGCGAGTGGTCAGGGGAGTGGCAGATCGGCCGCACGGACCGAACGTTCGCGGCGCGCGACGATGCTGTTGCACATGCCGCAACCGCCGCATCGACTCAGCGGCATACAGCCTGACTTCATGCAGAACTGGGCCTCACAACCGTCGCCAGCCACCGAGCCGGAGAAGGCGGCCACGAGCAGGATGGTCAGGAGGAGCAGGGAACGCATGGCGGCGTGCAACGGTCAACAAAGGAATACTACGATATTCGAGGCTGTGCTTAACGGAAAAGAGAACACTGCAGACTGTCTCACAATAATATCGCTTTTTCGCGTCCGCTTATATAGCGAAACTGTTTCCAGTACTGCCATGCTAACCGCTTAATTGTGTTGATCTTGAGTGAAATGGCGGAATGAGACAGGTTTCCGCGGACTGTCTCGTGTGCAGTTAATTGGATTCCAGTCATAACAACCAGCGCGACCAGTCGTCTTACTCGTTGCCAGCTTCGTGAATCATGCATTAACTGATTTGTTTTCGCGTTTATGAGCCGCAGGGTTTATTTTGCACAGCAGAATACATTATTATTTTTTGGACAGGTTGTCGGCAAATTCCATTATCCCGCACAACGGCTTTATTACACATGTAAACACTATGTTATATACCCCTTCTCAAAATGCATAGCTATAAAAATTGAAAGGATTGAAAATCTGGTTTGTAACGAGAAAATTGTCAACAACCGGTAAACCCAGACACCACGACAGAACATAATTGTTATGCCGTAATTGACAACTAAAATTCTTCATGGATCGGCTGTTTTAAACAGTTGCTTTAGATAATTAACTATTCAATAAATAAATATGCCTAGTACATTTATCCACGATATACTTTTATCCACGGTTTATAAATGGTCAATATTTATTCCATACAAATTTCATTAAATAAATTATAGCAAATACGAAAGCCAATCAGACTGAAGGTGATAAAATCATATGAAGACGATAAAAGGCGATTAAGTTAAACGTGATTTTATTGAAGGCGAACGATGCCAGTCTGCTGTCAATGTCGATAACAACACGTTGACACTCTACCGGAAGTTAAAGGTCACGACGATGTGCACTTCTTATTTTGTACGCCATTACTGCTGCCATAAAGAGACCCAAGCTACAGTACCTTATATTTCTTGAATTCTATCACACCAAAGTTATTGTCGGAACCGTCGCTTTTTTTCGTATTTAAGAGTAGCCTGTGCTGCGTAAGTTAAAGCATTATCAGCAGTTATTAGAAAGTGGAATTATACGCGCTGATATCGTACACACATGCACAGACAAATTCAACGAAACCAGCGGGAGTGTTCCCTGGCGAAGACCACCAGCGTGGTCCTCTGGGCAATCCACTCGTGCACGCCCAGGTGTGGCCAGAACAGGCACTGCAGCGATCCTTCGTCGTCCAGCGTGACGGCCCGAAAGTGTAGTCTCGCGTGCCCCAGGTGTCCTGGCCGGTTGGCGAACGCGGCGAAGTCCATTACCACCTCCCGCGGATTTCCTGGAGCGGGCAGCAGGGACTGGTAGGGCTCCTCCCGGGGACCGCTGACGATGCGGCCGCGGTGGACCCACATGAAATGGTTGCTTAAATTCAGGTAAACGCCCTGCGATAGGGGCAGCCGCAGACTGCACTGCACCGTGACCTCCTCGCCCTCCACGGCGGTCACGTAGGAAGCGTTCAGAGCGGCGAAGACCTCGCCGCGCTGCGTGATCAGCGGCAGGCAGCAGGAAGCGCTGCAGGACGACGCGGCGGCTCGAGTGGGCGGGGCTGGTGACGCACTGCACGGATCCGCTGGAGCGCATGCTGACGTTGGGGATCACCAATATAACGGTGTGGTGGGCGTGGCTAAAGCTATACGCCTGTCCCGTTGTGTTCTCCGTCGGCAGCGGCTTTCCGTTTTCGAAAACTCGGTAGTTCTGGTGCGTCCAGGTCATATCTAGTCGAGGTCGTCGGGGACGCTGCAGGTGAACGTCGCGTCCTCCCCGAGTCGCGGTCGGGACACCACGCTGTCCGCCATGCTGCTGCTCAGGCCCCGCCCCGGCAGTACGATGCGGTCGTCCTGCCGGTTGTGCAGCATCGCCTCCGCCAACATGTCGTTCACTACGAGGTGAGCATTTATGCATAAGTTCACTTCTAACGGTAAGTCTGTTCTCTTTGAATCGCATTACCACTTTAGAACGACTTGCAGCGTCTCTAGAGCACGGCTACATTGGTAACGAGATGTGAGGCCAGGCTGTTTTTATCCACTCCACTCGTAGATATGACATATGGCACTCCCGGTGGTCCTAGAATAATCCGTCCCTTGTGGCGCCATATATGGCACCACCAAACGTGTTGACCGACGTTAAGAATCACATGATATATATCATGTGATTCTTAACGTCGGTCAACACGTTTTTCGGTTGTGGGCCTTGTGGCAGCCGGATATTGCAGCGCACCGTGACGTTCGTCCCTTCGCCGGCAGTGGTTCTGGGGTTAGTTAGTTCAGAAAAGACATCACTTAACATTATCCGTGGCCCACGGGTAATGTTAAGAAGTGATGTCTTTTCGGTAATTATTGCTGCCACGGGCCGCTAATTGGCTGTTGTCTGAATAAAGGAAGACTGCACCTGTTTAGTTAACGACATGCTGGACGAGGCATTGTCTGCTCGAACCGACGACACGATAAGCCTGGGTAGGTTGCTTCCGAGCAATACCGTGGCAGGCCAAAATGTATACCAGGTGCACATTGGCAATGTGCACCTGGTATACATTTTGGCCTGCCATTTTGGCCTGTCCTTGCACACTGGAGATATTATGACATTTTCTTGTCCAACACCCCCGAATATGAACTCAGCTGGCGAGATGTCATTTGGCTGCTGGAGCAGCATTTATTGCATAACAACAAGCCTGCGCATATAGGTACTAATAAAAACCTGCAGTTTACAGGTACAGTTGACTTCAGAAATACTTAGTACGGTTACATTTGTGTAGCCACAAAAGCGCGCAATCAGGCACTTGTCTGCGAAGGAACAGACTAATTCCGGTCCGGCCACCGGCCGAGAAGGATTTCTATTGAAATCCATTTATAACGGCTGCGTGCCCTACTTCCCCAGCCGGACAATGGCCATCGGATTCCTACCTGCGCCATGTGGACAATGGTGGTCTTGCTCTTCTTCGAAAGGAGATGGACAGTCGTTAATAATAACATGTTGATTGCTTCGTGTCCTAGTTTTTGTTAATAGTAGGTTATTATATAAAGCCATCTCGCCGGACTTACACTAATCACTTTTGCTTTCACAAATTTTCTCCCTCCCGCCGCTCCTCTTCTTCTTATGTAGGGGGCTCACTGCGTTGAGCTTTCCTTTGTTTTGTGTTTGGTTTTGTTTTGCTGTTTTTGTTGGCTTAAAACCGCACTGTGTTGTTGTATGTCGGTCAGAGCTACTGTCTTGGTGTTCGCTACGCCCAAAAGGAAGTAAATATTCTGAGCCGACAATATCCCGCGATGCACACTCGTACACTCACTGAACACGCAGTACCGTTATTGCTGGTATTGGCACGCACTTATCACATGGCCGAACGAGAACTCGCCTAGCTACCGGCTACCGGGTAGGTGCCTGTTTTATTGGCTGTGTGTTGTCAGCTGCGTGAACGCCGGCCAAAGGCCGCGTTACAGAAATAAATGTCTGGCCCTTTTCCAAGAATTTTACCCGCCGCTGTTAATTAAAACAGGCTTTATATCCTTCCAAGTTCATTTACAAGGGTACAGTGATTTACTGGACACTTTATCTCTGGTCACAATCCATTGGCAATATGTGTCAGCACTTCCGTCGGTGCAAAGACCGTCCTAGCGCAGCACAACAAAATTCCCAGAGTGCCGCGAAGCTCGATCCAGTTAGCGGCTTAATAGTGAAATATACGTGTTTTGTGGAAAACGGTTACCTTTATGCCACATACTCGTACACAAGGATTTATGTTTCTGCGGGCATGGATTTTTTTTAATTCTATCCACTTTGCTTGCTAATTTATTATATTTATTAAATTTATGGAAAATTTCGTTTTAATCGTCGTGCATCGATCTGCATAGTCTTACAGTACATGGGTTTGTCAAGTGGTTATATGAATACTAAACATCTCTTGCAGGTGTTCGGCCTCTCTTCGTTGTCCCGGGTGATCTCAGCTCCTGATAAACCGATTTTCATGCTTTAAAATATTCTAGAATCCTTTCAGGGCGGTGGATGTTGTGAGACTGACGACCTTTTGCTGTTTTAAGAATTCTCAGGCCGGTGGTCACTCAAAAGCTTGTTACCATGGATGCCGCCATAGGGCTAACATGAGCTGGTCTGTTACCACGGGCACGTTAAACAACACTTGTACAAGAAACAGTTTGGCTTCGCTTCTGTGTTTCTTGTGATTAACCGACGGAAACCAAAAAGCACATTACCGTTTTCTAGTATTTTACTTGATCACTGTCGCACCTTGCGGCCCAATGCACTGAGCTGTATCAACAGTTCGGTCAATCTTTCACATAATTGTAGCAGCCCCGTTCACTAAACAGTAATACTACGACGTAATTCTACGACTTCGAGTAACAAAAAATCCTAACTCACTTATTTACAGTACCTAGTCGTAAGCCAATATTCATCCGTGCTCATCTTGTACATGTACATGTTATGATAGATTACAGTACAGATACTAAGATCGACTGACAAAATAATGTCAAATGTAGAGACAAACTCGCACTGTACAGCGCAAAAAAACGGCGTGGTTGTTGATTGCCCACTAAAACTGATAATTTTTTTAACGGCCGGCGGCCGTACGGTGTGGTGGAGGTGCGCTACGAATCGTTCCAGTGCGCACGACAGACGAAGTCACCAAAGAAGATTACAGTAGAAATTCGGTTGGACTTACTGAATTTGAATGTGACCCGTTTGGAAAGCGGTACATGGTGCAAAGTTCGCTTGGTGCACGAGAACTTTTTCCCCAACCTTGGTTTTGCATCGTTTTCGACATTCTACGTTATTGTACAGCTCAACGATTCGTATACTCCCAACATCCGGTTCCGGAGTTGTCGGTAAAACAGGGTTTCCAAATTTTCAACGCAAACAAAATACCAAATTCTCTTGACGAACCAACTTTCTTTTAATCTGTATACTTCGTTTTGTCTCATATTTCGGTCACTTTAAGGATACGGTTTCATACAGTATTTCGGACACCGGTCGCTTACACCATCCCCATGTGGCGCGCTACATGAATAGCTGCTGATCGCAGAAAAATTAATTTCTTTCCGATTTGTTTTTCACCTGTCTGTAATCGTTAAAACAAGAACGGAACACTGCAATTTAAAATTTCTTAAATTTACTAACGTGGAAAAGCGGTTCTTTTACATTGCACTCGGTCCAATTCCTGTTCGTCCTTTAGTTCTTTATGGAAATTTTCTCTTGATTAAACTTCGAAATTCATGATCGAAGTTTTTACTGTGAAAACCAATCATTTCTGGCATTTCTTGTTGGCCCGGAAATTTAAAACCAGGTGACCGAAATATGGAAACATGTACTTAAAGTGACCGAAATATGAGACAAAACGAAGTGTTTTTTTTTGTTCTACATACTGGCATTACTGTCATTATATCGCAAAATTTTGCATAAAGTTTTCTGTTGGTTTTCCTACGATAGCGGTACTGGCTATCGGCTTTTAAATCTCATGCAGCGCATTGCAACATTTTGTGCAGATCTGGTAGCACCTTCGATCATGTACTCTGTATTGTACAATATAATTACACCAGCGTCATTAATATTATTATACATATATAGATATAATACAGTATATCCATTATTATTATTATATGTAGCATAATAATAATTATTCTGTTCTATATGTAGTAGCTGAACTACAGATAAGTAATGTGCATACTTCTATATATACAACCACATTAAGACTAACGTATTATTATTAGCATTGAACTGAGTATAAAAGCAGGCCAAGTGAGTCGCAGTGGCGATGCTGCCGCTCTTTGGGCGGTAAAGGTCATGTCGATGGACGGGTAGGACTCGGGGCAGCAGGCGTAGTAGACGACGTTGCGTTGCACCTTGCTGTCGACGATACGGTAGGTGGAATCACGGGAGGAATACAGATCCCAGTAGTCTGCAATGGTCAAGACACTCTGCTGAACAATGCAGCTATATTCATAATCATAATCGACAGATATATACAGAAACACTACCGGTTCGTTGAAGTATCTCGTCGCTCGCCAGAACTCTACCAGTGACCCGTCATACATCCACGAAGCTACATCAAAACCAGTTAAATTGTTGTTTTTTCTCCACAAACGGCAAATCCGATGACTGCACCGTACCTAGCTTAACAGCACAGTGCACTTCACCGGAGCTGTAATAGTTGCGCGTTTTATTGCAGCTCAACGGGAAGGTCACGCGGGGTACCCCCGTGACACGGCCGTCCAACTGCACCAAGACCAGCTTTCGTTCTTCCGGGAATACCGCTCGACAGCGCGTACCGTAGCTGCTTAATGAATGCACTAGACGCCAAGAAAACAGAGGACAGCGATGTAAACCCGGCGTGGCCGTTGATCGATTGTTCGTATGTACAGACACAGTCCTTCCGCCAACATCGACTAACCCGTTATACAGCGTAATGTCGGGCAGCCAGACGCGGTCGGCCGGGAGGCGTACCGCGGTAATATTGTGGTGCTCCTGAGGTTCCCACGTCAGCCGGCTGTCCCTCCAGTTCAGGTCCAGAAATCCCCGCAGCATTGCCAAATCCAGCTCCGGACTCTATGACCCCACAACAGGTTAGACGGAACAACTTACTAGTACACCTTGCATGAACCGCGAACAAAACGCAAAAAGGCGTATATATACGTTTATTTACCAACAATTCCGAATAAAATCGCAATAAATACAGTACCGCAGTCTAAACTTAATGTACGGACGAGATTTCTTTTTTATGGTTTCGCTCGGCAGTTCTGGTCAGAAATATCCAGCGCAGGCGCAGGTTACTGTATATGTACCTAATACCTACATCGTGTTGTATTGCGGTGACTTGAAGACTGACTTCGACGAGCACCGGCTGACCGGGCTGGTCGGCGTTGGGCGGCACGTGGACGTCTTCAGCAGCGATGAGATGCCGGACCAGGGCCGATGTCTTCGCCGAGCTGGCCGCGATGATAACGTTAGTATGGCCAATTAATCCGGCGCTGCAGCAGAGAAGAATTATCACGCTGTTGATAGACATGGTGCAGGGCCAGTTATCAGCGGAATCAACACTCAACAACAACGTCAACGTTAGCGTATAACGGCCAAGAATTAAGCTAGATAAATTCTCAGCGTTTATACTGCAGAACACAGGAATGGATGTGCCAGCTATCTGGTACAAGATCGACTTCCTTCAGTTTTCTGTACATTTTATCATGATCGGCAAGCAGCGTACGCGCTCGTACATGTAACGTACCTGGCGAATTGGTGCAGTGTGCACCTGGCCTGTCTACTACCGTACTGGGTAGCTGCTGCACGCAGTTCATAATCAAGTCTGCATATATGCAGACTTGATCAATCTTACATAAGATTATGATGTAAGATTGATCGCCTAATGAGGAACCACTGTAATTTTATTGGATACCCCACACTAAAACGTTGCCGACTCGACGTATTTGAAGCCGCCGGATGAGGCATTTTAATTCTGCCAGTAAACGACGTTCCGCATCGGTGTGCTTCCAGACAAATAAAATACCTTATGAACAGCCTGATGATATTCTTTATAACAACATTGGTTTTCGTCTTACATCTTACAATAGCGGAACTGCAGGTAAACCCACTTTTCGTAATAAAGATGAAGCAAGTTTTTGCAAGACAGAAAGCGCATCACGCTGCCACACCGGGCGGCCGTAAATGTTTCCAGAGTCCGAATCCTGTAATTGTCCACTATGTTAAATTTTCAGTTTGAGACTCGGTAGGTTGCCCATATGTCTGATAGCCGAAAGGGCAGTCAGCTTAACGGTCTCGCACCTGCTCCCTACCTACGCTTGCGAAAAATCAGCCTGTGAAGATTCTTGAGACAGGTAGAAAGACTTCCGGTGAAGCATTTCCGGTCGGTTAGCTAGTTCTTGAAAATTGGAGCTACCGGAAGGAAACTCAGTGGTATGCGTGTGTTTTACTGTATATCGTCAGGTTGTTAGTGATGGTCGGTTGCGTACCGTATTTAAAATCTGGTTTGTGCATTTTCGGCAGCCTATAGGCAATAAGTGCACTACAGTCAGTATTGTGGTTTCATAGCGTTAATGCGGTCACGCGTTACGATTTGTCAAGTTATTCTTCTGTTTTACCATATTTAGTGCAGTCACGTGGTGTGAAGGCATATATTGGTTACAATGCTGTAATGCAAGTCATAATTGTACTCCACTACTCGGCACCTGACACGGCAAACAACTGCATTTTCCCGGCGCTGACAAGTGAGAAAAGCCACGTTGTGCTGATGTTTAGGGGAGAGCGGAAATGCTGATTATGCAGCTGACAGTGGTATTCACGGAAGAGCATTTCCGTGTGTGCTCTGACAAGAATGTTGAGTGCACGCTGCTACAAAGAAATCCGATACCGGCATAACATGACATGCTACTCAAGCGATAAGTACATTCTACTAAACCTACGTGACAAAACGACACCGAACGCGGAAAGCCGGGATGGAACGACTACGGGCTGTCCCTTGTCCAATGAAAGATGAATTATTGTAATGCCGCTCGCGGGCCCGTGGCTCAGGTACTTGTATATAAGAAACCTCTGCGCTCGCCGCATAAACGGCATTGTTTTTCGAAAAATTATGCACTGGTACAGTACAGTTACTATACATGTTAATGTTGTGGTGTATACACCAGTGCATTAACATGACTTGTAACTGTAGTGATACTCTGGATAGTTTACCGCAAACCCGTCCTCGACGGGACATGTACACCTGCAGCTAGAAGAGCACATAAACGGCAGTATGCAATAGTTCCTGCCAAGTCGATATGCCACAACCATGCATCACGAATTTCCATCAACTGTGGGTATTGATAGCGGCGTACGTAGCTGCTAAGCTACTGGTGCCATGTCAGCCCATGGTACGCGGCATTTTAATTTGATGTCGTAAACGGGATCCTGCGCCACCTCCGGTATACCGCTTACATCCACGTACCTTAGAGAGGACAGCAGCCAACGTGGGGATAGAAGCGAAAAGAGAAAGTGACCGGTCGCCAACCACGCCCAAAGCCAACCACCGGGGGCTGGTTTATGGCGTGGTGGACAACCGGTCACTGTTCCTCTCTTCTTTTTTCGTTGGTTACCAGCAGCCCGTTTGCAAAAACCCATAGAGCGGCTGGCTACAGTGGCGACACCACTTCTCGGCAGCTCGGAAGAGCCTGAAGAATGGGAAACAGCAAGTGTTAAGGATAGTACATCAAGGAACCCATCGATGGTTTCTTAACTGTACTTCACGCGCGGTTCTCCATATAATCTTCAGGTACTCATTTATGTGGGCAATACCATCCCACAGGACAGCACTGACGGCCGGAGTCACCTTTCACCAATTGAACAATGGGCGCCGTTAGTCACCCGCGCCCGCTTAAGGGAAGTGGGCCGGTACATGGTGCCGAATTCGTGTACATGCACGAAAATTTACACTTTCGCGCACTCCCAAACACATTTTTGTTTCGGTTTTATATCGCTTTGTAGCCAGAAGATTTGTATACACTGGCGTGAAAACCGTTTGTGCGCGCAACATCCGGTTCGGGAGTTTTGACTGTTAGAAAATTCCAAAAAGTTTAAATGCGTTCAGGTGTACCAAAAGTCTCATTATAGACCGATCTCCCTCAAATTTTGCACGTAAATGCGCATGTCCATGAAGATCGTTTTTACACTGACCCAGACTCCCATAATTTTTTTCAAATTTTAAAATGAATTTTAAAATTTTTGAAATTCATTTTAAAATTTGAAAAACATGCTAGAACAGTGGATCGGTGTAAAAACGATCTTCATGGGCATGCTTCATATCTCATAAAATCAAACCAAAAAAAGTATAAAATTTTCAAAATTAAACAAAAAAATTTTCCAATAGCCTAAACACCCAAAGGTTTTCACCTTAGGGTTAAAGTCTCCTTTAATGGAATTTGGCTACTGTAGTTGTTATAATAATAATCAAATATTTAATGTTAATTGCCTAGCTTGGTGGTAGTACGTCTGGCTTTAAGATTGTATGTCCTGGGTTCGATTCCTAGGTGGGTAACTTTTATCTCATAAAATCAAACCAAAAAAAGTATAAAATTTTCAAAATTAAACAAAAAAATTTTCCAATAGCCTAAACACCCAAAGGTTTTCACCTTAGGGTTAAAGTCTCCTTTAATGGAGTTTGGCTACTGTAGTTGTTATAATAATAATAATAATAATGCGCATTTACGTGCAAATTTTGAGGGAGATTGATCCATAATGAGACTTTTGGTACACCTGAACGCATTTAAACTTTCTGGAATTTTCTAGCAGCCATAACTCCCGAACCGGATGTTGCGCGCACAAACGGTTTTCACGCCAGTGTATACAAATCATCTGGCTACAACGCCATAAACCGAAACAAAAATGTGTTTGGGAGTGCGCGAAAGTGTAAATTTTCGTGCATGTACACGAATTCGGTACCATGTACCGGCCCACTTCCCTTAATTCGATCGTGCAACATTGCCGCTTTTAATGGGACCCCTAGCAGTAGAAAGAGGGTTCGTGTCACACCATTGTGTAGCTAAATACTTCTGCGTTCAGTCAAAGTTGTGAAAACCCAAACCTGGGCCGTCGTTTTAAACCCATTTCTGTTTTCCAAAACCTGCTTTCTAACAGCTAAAGGGTCCTCGTAAGGTTGCAATTGGCCCATCTTGGACTCTTGGCATATGGAGCCGTTGACAGTGTAATAGTGGGTTTTAGTAATATAAAGAAGACACGAGAGACTGACCGTGCTGTATCTTTATTGATGGTACATGATGACTGTACGCGGATGGTACAATGCTAGCATGCATACAGATGACTTGGTACCGTGTGTACAGATGGTACAACAGTGCTGAGCTTATATAGGTAGAGATAGATGGAAGTAGACGCGAATACCTTGCAGGTATTCCGGGTCGCATAAGCGTCGGTCATAGACCTATATGCTAAGTCCGCTTAGATCGTGCAGCGTGTGATCACAAGATGATCACATCACGTTTTCCATATGACACTTCCCTTCTTAGGAGAATTTCGTAGAAATTATAAAACAAATAGAAAAGAAATACTAGCACGATTTTTTTTTTATATTCCTCTTGCTCAGGTTGGGCGTTTCTCCAGTGTTCGTTGGTGATGACGAGTGGAGCTCATGTTCCTCCTTCCCTTGTTGAAAAATGCATCGTAGAGGCGAAATTCGTCGAAGAGGCAACTGTCCATCAGCAGCAAGTAGTGGTAAAAATCTCACTGTAATCTTCACGTACGTCGCACCCAAATTCTTAAAGTCATTAGTATCGGTCGGAGACACGTTTCACTCTTACAGCTTGTTCTCTCGTACCAAAGGTCATGGATCACTCTTACAGCCACATGCCTTACTTTCCACTTTTATACCTTGTAAATCCGGTCCTAAGTCAATGTTGAATCCAGTAAAATCTTCATCAGTAGTTATGCTGATTTCTGTATTGCCAACAGCGAATAACTTCGTGTCCGGGCTTTCTGCAGTGGTAGCAAATTCTGGGAGCGATAGGTCTTTGTCGTCGTTGTTTGGGTTGGCTTCCAGGGGAAGGTTGTTGTTGTAATACGGGTAAAATGAGCTGAGAATGGAATTGACCGTACTGTAATTCGTACTGGAGCTTGCGTTCGAAGGAGTTGGTGTCTTGAGGCAGTTCGAATAGGTATTTTTCTTTCAGTTCTGGAGGAAGCGCATCGAATACGGCATAGATTTGTTGTTTCCGGGTAGGGCAGGAATGCTCTTGATGCAGTCGCTTCAGGATGGTTTGGACGAACTGATGGGCTATCCGTGACGGGTTTGAAGTGTCCATAGTGCAGTGTATAGGAAGGTCAAGTCAGTATAAAACACTAGTAAACTCACAGTAAATCGACGAGGATTTAGTCGGTAGAAACTGAACGGTCAGCGTTGCCAAGACTGACGATCAGAAATATACCGAGACCGAATCTCGGCAACCCCTGGAGCCACCATTGTAATAGTGGGTTTTAGTAATATAAAGAAGACACGAGAGACTGACCGTGCTGTATCTTTATTGATGGTACATGATGACTGTACGCGGATGGTACAATGCTAGCATGCATACAGATGACTTGGTACCGTGTGTACAGATGGTACAACAGTGCTGAGCTTATATAGGTAGAGATAGATGGAAGTAGACGCGAATACCTTGCAGGTATTCCGGGTCGCATAAGCGTCGGTCATAGACCTATATGCTAAGTCCGCTTAGATCGTGCAGCGTGTGATCACAAGATGATCACATCACGTTTTCCATATGACAACAGGAAAGCGTGGAAATGATTTTGTGGGAGCAATTTGTTGTTCTGCGATTCACACTAACCTTGACGCCACTAGCGTTCCATAGCCGATGACTTCCGGTTCGGTTGCATTCATTGTTTACTGCGTATTACAGTGTCTGCGCGCTAATTGCATGACTGCATCTACGGCGTTCATCGTATATAACGATATGCAGTACTTTATGTACGAGTACATCTGTACATGTACCTGTACCAATATCTCCGTTGACCGTGCATCTGCAGTCTTGCAGACATAAGCGCCTTCATTATGTATGTTACACTTGTAAAGTGATTTCGCTTCCCAGCTGCCTTCTGGAGTGCATAAACTTGAAAATAAATTCATAATCGTGCAAAGTCAACACTCGCTTGTAAGTCATCACTCCACTGCAAATATTATTTAGCGGCAAAATAAATTTCTAAGTGTTACATTTATATTACAATTTATGCATATTATTATATATATTTATATTTTATATTTGTTATATCAGGACCTATTGTATACAGGCCTAATAAGAGGTTCGATGACGTCGAAGTAGATGAGACAGTTATCAATATTTACCAATGCAGAGCATGAGAATGATGGATTGATTTGGGTTGGTTTTTAGAGTTACTGTTATTATTGATAACAGTTTTTATTGTAGAATAAAATAAAAAAAATTCTGAAACTAATTTGGGCCATAAAATGGAATATAGACCGACTGGAAAGCTTTAAACTGGGAAGTTTTATTGCAATAACTGCTGTTGTCCCAGCTCACCTGCTGCTACGGTGACACTGTCAATAATGCTTCGTTTACAATTTTGTTAGGCCTCCAAACATCAACATTAAGAGTTCTTCGAGAATAGTCAAAGATTGTAGTAGCACAAATTCTCAGAACAGTTCGACCAAATCTAAAAACCGAACGTAAAACTGGTGAAGAAGGACAAGATTCGTCCCAGTCAATACCTCAGCAGCACGGTAATAGCTTCCGTAATTCTTCGTTCCGTAAAAAGCTCCACGCGGGCATTAAAACACAAAATTATTATAGGCTTCGTATAAAGCAGCAAGATAAAAGTTAATGCAGTAAAGGCTGTAACACGGCGTGCTTGGAACAAACAGTACACTGAGTACAGTATGCTGTATGAGTGGAACTGCATCTTCGTTGCAGTAGTTTGCTTCTTTTTCCAGTTTGCACTTTGTGAACCCATTTTCCACCATAGATTTTGATAAGGATAAGAAAAAGGAACATTTTTTTACTTAAAACTCAATGATTGTAAACGAATTTGAAACTAGAGAAGGTCGTAAAACGGCAGAAATCACCATTTTCTGCACTGGTGCAGTGTTAAACCGTCTGATCTACTGCTACGTCATCTCGTACTGCACAAGCGTCTTATTAGGCCTGTATACAGTAGGTCCTGGTTATATTTATTATGTATATATACAAGAAACAGTCTCGGCTTTGCCTCCGCGTTTCTTTTGATTCACGGCCACTACATTTAATTTCCTGTGTACCAGTACAAAAACTGCCAAGTTTCGTACAGCAGTTTCGTAATATATTATCAGAACTGAAATAATCTTCAGGTAATAATTTTAGAATTCTAGAGAAGATTTCGAGTTATGTTTTCAAATTGTTGGCGTTTATATTGTTCGGGAATCGAATTAGAAATGTTTCCAAGTAATTTTAAAACCATACCTTGCTTTTACGCATTACACAAGAATTACAATTCTTATTATAAGAGTATTGCTTCAGGGCGTGTATTTGCTCCGGCCGCATGCGGGTGAAATATTTAATTGACGGTGACCTTTGTGTCGCTGTGCTTGTATGGCGGTTCTATCATAATCCCATCGGCGCAGTTGTACTGCATGCCACGCCATGGGTATCTTCCCATTGTCGAAAAAGTGAGTAACAACCGGTACAGTGTAAGTAATTCTTTGCATACAGTTCTGATCTGATGTGAACGTTAGAGTCAATTTCATCGTAACTCATTCCGCTGCTATACACACGAACAAACTCATAATAATGATAAAGGTGTTACCGGTTTATATCTTGTATGTAAGCGAGACAATCACCTCTGCTAATGATTTTGTGTCAGCTGCACGAAGTTCTCGGACATCTTGCTGTTTTAGGCGCCTAATTCTGTTACCGGGTTATTAATTATCAGGGTTGGCCACATTAACTACCCGGTGTCGGGCAATCAACGGAAGCAATGAGCAGTGATGAGTGTCTAGTTTTAGTTCTGTTTTTTGTTGGTTTGTCAGCTCTGCAGTTGCTGTCCATTTTGTGCAGATCAAAAGCTCTGCGGATTTTGCCCCTATGGAATTAAAAATTCGATGTTTTTGATCAGCAAATTGTTCGCTTGGTGGAGTAACTTGTATAAAAGATTTTTTACTGGCAAAATTTGTAGCTGCATCGTTGGCATTACAATAATGCGTTTCGTCTGGTTAGCCGCTGACTGTCTCGCTTAACAAGAGGTTTAATTTTGCCCCAGAGCAGTCATTTGCGGCAACTCACGTTAAGAAAGCGTGTTTAAACCGTTTATGCATCTGCACTGTGTATGCAAGAAAATCGCTCTGTTGAAATCATACGTTAGAATAATCAATTAAAGATATCTAGAAGCATTTACTTATCCTGTTATAATGATCCTGTACGTTTGCAATTTTCCTGTGTTTTCTGAAAAAGGTCTTTCGTTGTAGACAGCTTACTCGTCATAACTTCTAAAGCAGAAAGTTAATGGCTGCGCTGATTCATTCGGCCATACATGATTAAGCACCGGGGATTCGAATTACAAAACACCATCCAGCCGATACCTTATTTTACATACGCGTACAGGATCATTTATTTGAACTATGTACTTATACAGCGCTTAATGAGGGAGAAGCGACGGATCGGAGGCCCAGTTTATTGGATCGTCCATTACATAAGAAAAAAAGCAAAGCGGAAATCACATTAAGTACTTGAAAACAACTTCCGATACAAGTGCGAAATTTTATGGCAAGCGGGTCAGAACACCTAGTCGCATCAAGGTAAACCGCTTAGACAACATTCATTCGCTTTAGCATCAGACTGTAGTCTGAAAAGTATGTTCTATCTGTACATGCAAAAGCGTCAAAGGCGCGCAGATATTTTTTTGCGTCAGCTAGTTGACAGATAATGGACATCCTTAACAGGAATCGGATGTTGTGGCCAGGGCCCGTTAGTCAGCAAGACCCGGGTGCTTCCTAATTTTATGCAAAGGACCCGGGCTTTTCTTAATCTTTTTGAGGGTCATTTCCATAAGGCTTGGCAGTTCAGCGGCACGAGCAACACGCAAGGGGCGCGAGCACTGAAGTTGGCACATCTTCCTGCAAGAAGTCATACTACACGAGCATAAGTTGCACTGGCCAGCCACCGGGCCGGAGTAGGCGGCCAGGAGCAGAATGGTGATGGTGAGGATGAGGAAAGCGCGCGTATGCATGTTGGGCAGTTGCAGAGGGCACAAGTCAACGAAGAAACAGACAGCGGTAGCGTTGCTACTGTATTCCAGACTGTGCTCAGATAACTGAAAAAAGAGAATACTGCAGACTGCTAAAAAAATGCTTATTTCTTACGCTTATATACAAATAGCATAGCTCTTCAACTGCAGAATGCTCATGTCACGCGGGCACCTTTTCTTGCATGAGGTAAATGTGGCCGATTTCCGCGGACTGTCTTTCTTAAAATTTTTTGTGCCAATCACAGCACTAAGCTCGACCAAAAAAACTCTGATTCATTCATTAATTTACCGCAGGGGTTTTTGGAAGGCGTAAAGTTACGCTTAATTAATTTTTTGGAATCCATACAGGCCGGTATCATTGGAAAATGACCGGCTTTAGGAGATTTGCGGGGATTGGCATGCCAAAATTCTGACACTTAAGCAAATTTATTATGCGACTCCCGTTAAGTCCCTTCTCAACGCCCATACAGTCATTAATAAAAACAAGCTGCAAAATCAGGCTTTTTACCAATAACAGTTTCTGAATTCGGTAAACCCGGGCACACCCGAAAAATATTTTTTGTAAAGTTATTCTTTTTTAATTATAGCGAAAAAATTGTTTTAAATATGTGGTTAATTTATAAGTTCGAAGAAAATCCGGCCGGTAGCGGATTAACTTATGTAGGTATCGGATAAACTAGTAGACTGACGACGAATTAAAGCAAAATAGTAGGCAGCAACACAAATGTAGTCGCAATTGCGGATACCTATATTTTTCGTTCGTTATAATACAACATTGTAACTTATATGCGTAAATGTAAGGATACTGTCCGGCGAAGCATTAACTGGCGGTGAACTGTACGGCGTTGTGCGCTCCGTATAATTCAGTTCAAATCACGCCGGTGCAGTTATACGTGAGCGTGAGCACTGACTGACCCATAATTTTAAATGAATTTAAAAATTCTTGATATTCGTTTTAAAATTTGAAAAAAAATACTCTAAATCCGATATTGGTTCACTTTCGACTTTATGGACGTGTGTCTTTTACAGCAAAGTTTCAAGAAGATCGGGTCATAACCAGATATTTGGCACACAACAATGCGTTTAAACTTTTCGCCCGTTTTAGTTCGCCATATCTCGGCAGCCGGATGTTGCGCGCGCAAACTAGGGTTGTTGATACCAAATGGTATATGGTATTGTGGTACGGCTGATATACCATTGCTAAATGGTATATCAGGCAGGCGTCAAATGGTAAGATTTACTACCAGATATACCAAATAAGATCTGATATACCAGAATGCCTATGGTAATACCAAAAAATCATTTTGTTCGTTGTGCAGAAAAGTAAGAGGCCGAAGATGGCTTTTAAAACGTCGTAATACGCCGTTACGGCGTTTCGTGTGCTACTTCACCTCACCGTTCAGCAACTTTAGCGCAAATCGCTTAACGTTGCATTTTTTGCTTTCTGCAAGCAAGGCAGCATTTATTTTTTCCCCACAATTATTTCTGTAAGGAACCATCGTTTTTGTTTGAGAATAATCCTTAATTGCTATCCTTACGAGCTCGTATCATGAATCCAACAAGTAATTCGGCCAGTTCAGGCAAGGATCCTGCACCCACTGAAGATAGTCAGACTCAGGTGAGTTTCTTTTGCTATTTGCGGGTCGACCCGCATTCTGTTACTATTTCATTAGAGGAGGTGTTTGATTTACTTGAACGTTTTGTAGGGGCAAAGCGTATGCGAACAGGTCGTTTACCCATCTGGCGGTATTTCGACCGTGGCACCAAACAGGTTGCTCATTCTAATTTTTGGGAGGCGATTTGCAAAGAGTGCGCTGCTAATCTGCCGTCTCCGAAGGCCCTGCGCGGCGAAAAAGTGCATCTGGAAAACCATTTTTATAAGTGTGAATTCATTCCACAGTCAGCTAAGGATGCATACCGCAAGGAAGTTTCTGTTTGGGTCGACTCAAAAACAAACGAAGGAGCACACGTTGTGCCATTGCTGTCGTCTGCGGTTCCAGGTGGAAGCGCTGCAAAAAAGCAGGCGAACACGGAAGCGTTTTTTGATCGGCCACTGGCGAAAAACGAGCTGGGGGATTTTGAGCGTCTTCTTGCCGATATGTTTGTCTCGGGGAACTTCTCCTTTCGAGCCGTGGAGGATCCTCGATTTATTCGGTTTTGGAAATTTATGCGACCAGCGGTGAAGCCACCAAGTCGATTCGTGTTATCGACTCGCATCATCCCACAGCGCATCAAGTCTGTTGAAAGCAACACAGTCAAAGCTTTGTCATCGCAACTGTCTGTTACTGTGACGCTGGACGGTTACAAAAATGCGAAGCATGATAAAGTTCTTGGTAAGTGGAAAACGGTGGTTTGGGGATGCTAAGTGAACGAGTAATTTTGGTGTTGTTTAAATTGAAGTGTAGGTCGACCTACAAAAATCTACTTTTTAGGTATTATGGCTACTGTCAAAAACAGTCAAGGGGTGGAGAACCATTTTCTTTCGACTGAAATTATTTCTTCTCAATCATCTCGGGCTGAAGATGTCATGGAAAAGATCGAAGGCAGTTTTACGATGTTGGAGCAAAAATTCAAGGCTTGTGCTCGGACGGTGACGTGCGACTCAGATGCCGCCCACGTGAAAGCGAGGCGGTTAATGAAGGAGAAGTATCCAAGCAAGATATTTCTGCCTTGCAGCGCCCACCAAATCAACCTGATTGTGAAAGATGTCTTGACATCTGTCCCGAAATTTTCAGCAATTTGCAAGAAAGCGGTCGACATTGTTTCGCTACTAGCCACGCGCACGAAAGCATTAGCCGTTCTTCGAGAAGAGCAAATGAAATACAATGGCAGCACGACAGCAATAAGCAAACTTTGCGACACTCGATGGTACAGCTATAATAACATGTTCCGCGCGATCGCGAAATCGCAGCTACCCCTCCAGGTTTGTAGGTCGACCTACAATTGTGTTTTCCGTATTGTGAAGCATGAAAATTTGACAGGGCATGGTCGCGCGGCTAGCAGACGAGCGATCCAAGACCGAAGGACTTGCAAAACTTAAAGTCACTATTGAAGATGCAGCATTTTGGAGTGGCCTAAAGAATGTTGTCCAAATACTGGATCCTGTCACTGTCGCTCAAGGAATCACAGAGACGGATGGATGCACTTTAGCGGATGTTATCACTCAGTTTGCGAAAATTTACCACGTGTTCACCGCACTGGAAGATGATGATTTAGCGGGGGTGTTAGGGTCGACCCTAGAAAAACGCTGGCAGAAATTTTATGATCCGTCACTGTTTGTTTTGGCTTTGATACTGGACCCAACGTCCAAAATGAAACCATTCCGCACGTCTGGGCGTTTCAATTTTGGGGTTGTGCTGCGTTGGGCAAAAGGATGGTATGTCCGCTTATTTGAAGCTGATGGAATGCGGGTGATTAGCTCCCTCATGGATTACATTGAGAACAAAGGCATATTTGGAGATGAAGTTGCATCGAATCTTTCTTCTGTGGAACGTTATTGGAAATACGTACAATATGAGCACAAAGAGCTAGCCAGCTTGGTTTTGGAACTTTGGCACGTCGTCGTGCATGCAGCGAGTTTGGAGCGCGCTTGGAGTCAGTTAGGATTCGTGCATGATGACAATCGATCTAACTTAAAACTGGATTTAGCTACGGGAATGGTGGCAATGCGAATGAAATTTCAGAAAGAGGATATTATGGCAAAACGGGAAGCGCAGCGAGTCGCAGCTCTAAAAGAATCGCTGAAGGTCGACCTTCAAACAAACAAGAAAAGTTCGGGTACAGTAGTCGAGATGGATGAAGATGGAGATATTCAGATAATCTCCAGCAACAATAATGACTGCAGTACAGTTTCAGATTCGGAAATTCAAGATGATGCAAGCGCTTCGAGTCAGTTCAACTCGGTGTTAGAAGCTCTCCTAGAATTTGAGGAATGTACGGATGACGAGATTAATGATTCAGTGACTGATTTTTACTCTCTCAGTGATTTGTTTGGAGGTAAGAATGTGTAATAAAGTGGATTTGCTTTGTGGTAACTTAGCATGGTATTCAAACGCTAGCAAAAAGCCAATACCACAGCGTAAAATAAAATACCAGGTATTATTGATAATACGAGTGGTACTAACTGGTATACCACTGGTATAAACTGGTATACCACAATACCAATACCACTAACGCTCCTCAGTGGCTGGTATCAACAACCCTAGCGCAAACGGTTTCTAGAACAATGTTTACAAATTAACTGGCTTTAGGGTGACATAAAGTGATTCAGTGCGCGGAAGCGAAAGTTTCCAAAGAGGTTTGTTTTTTCTGCTCAGGGTTTCCTCGACATTGTTTATTTATGACAGGAGTACCGTGTAAAAAGATTCGCAAAACTGCAAACAAATTCTGAGTAAATTCGGAAAAATAAAATTTTTGTTACCCGGCATGGTATAACGTCTTCTTAACATTCACATCATGTAAGCGAGCCAATCACCTCGGCTTGAATGAGTTGGTGTCAGCTGCACAACCTTCTCCCACAGCTTTTGTGCTTTAGGCGCCTAATTCTGGTACAGGATCGATATGTAATTACAGTACAGAGTAGGTTAGCAACTTCCACTGCGCAGTGTCGGCTAATTAACGAAAGCAATGAGTAATCGTGCTTCTCTAGTTTTAATTTTCGTTATCGGTTTTTTTGGCTTTACAACAGTGGCCCGTTTCTTTTTGTGTCGATAAAAAATTCCGGGTTTCCGCCCTACGGAATTAGAAATTGTACTTTGTTGACCCAACTATTCGCCGGAAGGAGCAAACTGTCTATGTACAGTTTTTTTATAACTGACAAATCTGTGGTATCGCTGCCGTTAATTAAATGCTGTATGTTGAATTGCAGTTGTCAGCAGCTGACTGTCTCGCTTAACATGAGATTCAACTTTACAGATAAACCGAAAATTGGTCAGTTTGTGATAAACCACGCTAAAAAGTGAGAAAAGTTGCTTTTAATATTGTTTTTGCATCGTTAACTTCAGCTTTACTTATACTGTAGACTGTGGTGTTTTTATAAGGAAATCGCTTGGCCTATATTAAATTAATATGCATCTTGATATTTTCAGCACTTGTATTATTATATAGGGCATATTTACAAGGTGTTGTATGTATCCGTGTACCTATAGCTCTTGATATTTTCAGCACTTGTATTATTATATAGGGCATATTTACAAGGTGTTGTATGTATCCGTGTACCTATAGCCCTTGTGTGTACACACAATTATTATTATATTATTATATAGGGCATATTTACAAGGTGTTGTATGTATCCGTGTACCTATAGCCCTTGTGTGTACACACAATTATTATTATATTATTATATAGGGCATATTTACAAGGTGTTGTATGTATCCGTGTACCTATAGCCCTTGTGTGTACACACAAGGGTTATAGGTACACGGATACATACAACACCTTGTAAATAAATTACACGGTGTTGTATGTATCCTAATCACAATTTGTGAGTAGTATTGTACGAGTAGATAGAATTGTAGAGGTCTAGTGGGCTAGGTCAATTGCTCTGTGTAAGTCTTACGCGACGCGCAAGCGGCAGTCGGGTAAAAAATCATGACGTCAGGGCGCGTAAGCAGGTAAACGATTTGATTGGTAAACCAGAATTCTGGGATGGGTTTTCAGCTTACCCGTGCGTGTAACCGTTGCGCTTCGAAATCGAAGCGCAACCGTTACCCAAACTACGAGTAACTCGTACTCTCCTGCAAAGATGAACAAAATTTTGTTTGTTTGAATCAAAAGTGCATCCAGCGACCCAGATTCACACTCGTAAACTCAGAAATAACTTTTTGACGTATTACCACATTAAAGCATCAAAAATAAAATTTTCGGTTCCACTTCAGTTTTTCAGTTGTTCAATTCTTTCTTGCCACGGAAGCGTACTCGACTTACGATTGGACGATAAATTTTTCGCTGAGTCATGGACAGATTTTTACGCGTTTCTCCGTTACCCGACACGCAGTGGTTACCCAGATGCAATTGACCTGGCCCAGTGTTGTGCTGTTGGTCGCACATGAACTACCCGTAGACTAACAACTTAGAGAGTCCAGGTAGTTAGGTACTACCCATAGGCACGCATGCGCAATCATCCCTATGGGCTAAACTAAGGATTATTAGTTATATTTCTCATCTCCGTACCGACGATTCGTAATGTTTCTATTTTTATATGTTGGCAGGAAGCTAGAGAAACGGCACAAAAAGGACTTACCAATAAGGAAGTAACGTGGCGATTTCTCGTTTTGATTTCCGACCGGCTTTCACCGTACGCCACAAGTACATTGCTCCATCGGTAGAAGTATTATTCTATCAAGATGAACCTGAGCCTTATATTGCGTGAAATTTACTTTCAACTCATGCGAGAAGCGATCTGATTTAGTTCTTATCACTTATTTCCGGCGCTTGCTGCAGTCGCTGTGAACAGGCACGTACCGAATGCATTCTGCCAGAAAACATAATACTTGAACATAGTAAATTTAAATGCCGCTAGCCGAAGTTGCTAATATCCCGGTTAGGAAAACTTTAATTAATGATCTTGTATTATGTGTACGGCATGTTGCCGTACAGCGTTTGGGAGGTGCAGCCCGGGGATAGTGCTGGAATGTCGCAGGCACGGTCGGCGCGCCGTGTACGCAGTGTGCGTGGCCTTTTATTGAGCGCATGTATATCTCGCTGCCGGAGGCTTAGGTTCGTATAGTCACGTTTGGAGACTCCAAATGTGACCATGCGACCCCGAGGCTGCGTGCAGTCCCTCCGCGCCCCCGCCCGCCGTCGGTAAGCGCTGCTTGCTCGCACTGCTGACCACGACCACTTGCCCAAGCATAGATCATATGGACTTCTTCGTATAATTATGTTAAAGTTTTCCAGGCATGTGTTTCTCTTCATGTATCCGGCTGCATGCAGCTTAACATCCGGCGAATGTCTTTCAGGTACGCGGATAATTTTCTTGGGTTCTCTTGTGGAATACGCTCGGGATGCCTGAAGGATGCTGCAGAGATACGGTAGGACAAAACATTAACTGGAAAAAGCTGAAATTCAAAGGATGTACAAGAGGATACATAGAGAATCCTGTGGGATACTGTGGATACAAGTCAAAATTAACGCATGCCCTAAAAAATAATTATAATGTATGCTAGCCGTGCCATACGTGCTGCAGCACGTACACACTCTGTACTGCTGAATGGAGTGGCCTATAAAGATGTCAGAACCGCCATTTAAGCAAAAGGAATCACTCTCACTTTCTAAGATAATAGATTTGCGTTGGTTAAATCTTTCTTCTGCTCAATCCGAAGTTGTTTGGCACTAAAATAGTTCATACTTGATATTTATATGGATTTACTACAGTAGATATTGTATCTGTATATGGGCATCTGTGCTCGATATGTACGTACATGATTTAATTTATATGGATCGTAATTTGAATAGCAAGCATGGATTAATTTATGGTACATATTCAAGCATGGATTAATTCATATGGATACATAGTAATTTACATAGTTCGATATTTATCCAAGTGCATGTAGAGCGTAAATGGTCACGAGTGGCACGAGCATACAGTTTGGCGTAAAACTTGAATTTTGTTTTGTCACTCCGTTACTGCGTTAGAAATTAAGCGCAAAAATTGTACATAATAAATACATGAAAAATAGAAAGCAACTACTAAACCACACCATAGGCGAATTTAAATCGCTTGGGCGGGAAGCGTACCATTAGACGGCGTATGTTTTCCAACTAACGTCACTCAAATTGTACTGAAGACTTCAAACTTGAAACTAAAAAAGAAGGCTTTTTTTCCGCCGCCAACCGCCCGGTGTGGCAATGCAATGCGGTTTTGCCTCGTAAAATTTTCAAAAGTTTATTTCTTTCTGTATAGAGTATGGTTGTCGTTACGGCTGTCGGATAATAATTTTTTACTATAATAATAACTTTTTACGTTTCGAACAATTTTGCAGCAAAGTCCGCTCATCGGCGTGGCGTGGAAATAGGCGACTGTTGTAGTTGCTAACACGGCTCTTTGCTTTACCGGCAAAAACTGAACCGGTTCAAATTACTTTTGAAAAACGTCGAAACAATTATAGCGCGGGTAGCTTACCATCCTTTGGGTTCCCGGGTTCTCAGTAGCGCTTTTGAACAAAATGCCGGTATAATGGCGGGGGCGATGCTCAGCAACCAGGAGCCGAGCAGCCGAGCGATATCCTGACGGACGGCGAGTGTCCACAATAGCGGCCGCGATTGATATTACTATCCCGGATGTAGTATGCAGCAATGTACTCGCTGGCTAGTGCTGGATTTCAGAATGCGACACCTGGTGGCTGGTAATATAATATTATTTTTCTAAGAAAATTGCATGTCTTATACGCCTTACTGAATAGTAGTGATTGCAAGTTGAAGTTATAAATCTGAGGCATTCAAAACAGCACCCAACTGTTTCATCAATAAAAATTCAGGCAATTTTACTTAAGCTTAATTAATTTTGCTTAAGCAAAATTATCCAGGTATAATTAAGCTTCAGTATAATTAAAAATGACCCATTTTAATTATGCTCAAGCTTAATTAAAATTACGCAATTTTAATTCTGCTCCAGCATAATTAAAACTGCCATAATTTTAATTGAATTAAGTAAAATGTTTAATTCCAAGCATTACTAACAGTTTAATTATCACTAGTAATATTCCATAAACGTATTATTCATTTTAAACGTACGGTATAAACGAACCTTTTAACATAAGAGGATATCGGCAGGCGCGTGTACCAAGCCAAGAGGTAAAGCGACAGGGACGGTACAGGCCCGGCCCGTACAACCGCATTGTTACAGCCCTAGGAAGCGTTCTAGCGACCTGCGACAATGCGGTCGTCAGGGCGTCATATCCAGTAGTCGAACATGTTGACGAGAATGTCTGCCGGAAGCCGTTGCAAGATTTTCCGATCCGGGGTGTCGGAGGCAGCCGTGGTGTCGCCCGGCATGCGTCGCATCCTCCCCGAACACCGCCGGAAAGCGGACACCGGCGGACCAGCGGCCGGTGTTGTTGGCCATCGACAGCAGGAAGGACGACGCTGACGCCCCCAGACATCAACAAATTACGGACGGTTTACCCGAATAATCATAGAAGTAACGTGGTATCTTGCAAGCTGACCACGAGACGGAAACAGCAGTAGCTGCCGCAAATCAGCCGGTAATCTTTGGCAGTTTTGGCTTTTATCGACATAAAAATTAATGGTCTTCAGTCAGGCCCAGCTGCCGGGTCCGCATCTGTTTTATTGGGGTGTTGTCAGCTGCGGGACCAGAAATAAATGCCTGGCCTTTATCCAGCATTTCAGTCGGCGCTGTTCTCCTCTTGTCGTAAGCACGAGTACTGTATCTGTAGATAACCAGCGGTTTCTGTTCGAAAAATTAACGTCGCCGCTTTCCCTACATATGCGACGTTGTGTATGTATGTGTAAATTGTAATGATAAATCACGGTACCAAGACTGATGAGCACTTATACAGCAAACGAAAGGGCGCGCTTAAAAGTGCAAATTGGAATTAATAATTTTTGACGGCCGGCGGCCGAGCGGCATGATACACTGCGCAGCGCGACCGAGGCCGACAGCGAGCAAAGATGATTAAATCTGTATGAACAGGTGATTCGTTACGAAAGTGGTACAAGGTACAAAGTTCGGAAAGCGAGCACGAGAACTTTCTCCCCAATTTTGCATCGCTTTTGACACATCGTTTTATAGCCGAATGATTTGTAATTCTGGATGCACGTAACAGCCGGTTCGGGAGTTTTCGAAAAAATAATCTTCCGAAAATTTCAATGCAAAAAAGGCCAAAATTATCTTGACGAAGCGTTTTCTGTAATTTGTATAGCAGTACTTTTGAACACACTGGTATTACTGTCCTTCTATCGCAAAATCTTGCATAGACCTTTTCTGCCGGCTTTCCTACGATGGCGATACTGAACGGCGTGAACCCTATCGGCATTTCAATCTCATGCGGTGCATTACAAGGTCAACATTTTGTGCAAGGCTAGCACCTTCATGTCTTACCTGTACAGTAAAACTATACCAGCGGCATTATGGTTATTCTATATAGGGGCAAACTAGACGTGTTCCACCGTTTCCGGCTACTGCTGATGCCAGCAGTGGGTGGTTTACGGTGTGGCTAGACAGCGTTTTATGTACAGCGCTGCTATTAAGAAAGGTGACCGCTGGACGGTCCGATCCGACGGCTCCGGTCAACACCGGTTACACCGCTTCTCCCCACATGTCGTTCTGTACCAGGGGAGTGCCTTGTGCAGAACATGATGAGATCTTGTTGTGGTCACACGCTCACGATCTAAGCATATTGGTCTATGACCAACGTCTATGCGACCCGGAATACTTGCAAGGTATTTACGTCCACTTCCTCCTCTCTGTACCTATATAAGCTATACAATGTTGTACCATCGGCATGTCATCTACAAAGAGGCATCTCATCGTCTGTGTGCTTGTACCATCCGCGTACAGTCATCATGAACCATCAATAAAGATACAGCACGGACTGTCTTTCTATATTGGTAAACCCACGTATTAGAGGAGCCAGTTACCTACCAGCATAGGATCAGCTGCCCATGCCACTATTTGACTTTCGCCGGACCGGAAGTGTGTTTTTGATTGTCCTGGCTCACACGTGAAGCTCAATCAGGGACAGCGGACCCTGGGCGCTGCCCTTGATTGAGTCAGACTCTCGCAAACGCTGCTGGACAACTTCACCTGGCAGCTACATATAAAAACCTATAATATATGTACGGTATCCAGAAAAACCAAAATGTATTTAATTTTGTACGTGTTATTAACTTGTAACTATATGTACCGTGTACACTAGTTATTTATCAGAATTAATCTATGATTACTGTTTAAGAGGCCAGGAAAGTTAAATAAAGTTAGGAGCTTGATAGTTTTTGCTTCCTTTGAGATTACGAATGCAGTAATATCGTGGAAAACATAAAACCTACCAGTTACATTGTGCGTATGATTATTATACGGCCGTCAGACGCAGGACATTAAATCTATGCTCTTATGTACACCACCAACCGCTTCCGTGTTGTGTGCATAAGAAAATAATGTTCTTTATTACACATCTGTGCGGTAGAGGCAAGCACGTATGCTCTTATACAGCGTAACAACAACGGAATTGGCGCCATTTCGGACATTAATAAACGGGCGACGGCCGACTGCAATAAAATATTGGAACCGGATGGTATACACTGGAAGGGGCGCGGCGTAACACAGGCCGAACACTAACAGACAGCAACAGCAATAAATAATTAACAGTTTAGCACAACCCACCGCACTAGCGAATTATTACTATTATTAGCAGCAAACTGAGTAAAGAATGATTATTCCGTGCAGAGCGGCTAGCACTGGTATGTATTCATTTGTAGGAGTAATGTACAGATGCCGGCGGGCCGCGGCATTACCGTTGCTGGCCCGACGAATTAACGGTGCATAGTCCACAGTCTAGCGCATTTTATTAGCAGGGAATTGAGTATGAGAGCGGCCTAAGCGAGCCTTAGTGGCGATGCTGCTGCACTTCGTGCTGTAAAGGTCATGTCGATGGACGGGTAGGGCTCTATGCAGCAGGGGTAGAAGACGACGTTGCGGCGTACCTTGCTGTCGACTATACGGTAGCGGGAACCGCGCTGGGAATATGCATAGTCTGCAGTGGTCAAAATACGCCGCTGTATAATACAGCTTGGTTCACCATGGATATATTATGTAGAGGTTACTACACATACACTACCGGTTCTGTGAATTATGTCGCCCGATGACGCCTGAAAATCCACCAGCCAACCGTCATACATCCACGAAGCTACAACAAGCCCAATCAAATTATTATCATTTATTCGCCACAAGCGATTTGAGGAAAGTCCCCCAGTGCGTGCCACCAAATTTGTTTACGCACACAAAAGCTTTAGTGATAGCGATTTTATTTCAAACCATCACTTAAACACGTGTTCAGGAAACAGTTACAAAAACAACAGCTCGGTAAACATATCCGCTTTCTCCACCGTGCCCAAAACAGAAACCGCGTTACCATGTTGTATCTCTATAGACAGACGTTGTCGAAGAAATTCGTGCGATCGGGCTTCTCCTGAATGGGAACGTAATCTCTTCCCCAGTTCTTTTATGGTGGCAAAAGCTTTCAGTTTCGCACGCTCCCAAACACTTTTCTGCACTGTTTTCTGGCATTCTGTAGCCAGGTAATTTGTATACATATATGGGCGTGAAAGCCGTTTGTGCGCGCAACATCCGGTTGCACCAATGCACAGTAAGGGCCGCAAGGAAGTTCCAAAAAGTTTAAACGCACGGCGGCGTACCAGTCTCATTATCAACCGATTTTCTTGAAATTTTGTGTAAAAACGCGCACTTGCATGAGGATCGCTTTTACACCGAAGCGATCTTCTTACAAATTTTAAAATAATTTGCAAAATTTTTGAAATTCATTTCTAAATTTTAAAAATATGGTGGACACCGGATTCGGTGTAAAACCTATCTTAATGCTAACGTGAGTTTTCGTGCATAATTTAAAGAGATCGATCCATATTGAGACTTTCGCACATCCGGTTGGAAAGTTATAAGTGAATCAAAATTCCGAAAAGTTTAAATACATTAAAAGCCTCATTATAAAACGATCCTCCCAAATTTTGCATGCAAATGCACATTAGTATAAAGATCGCTTTACAGCAAACCAAAGTTGAACAACTTTTTTTAAATTTCAATATGAATTTCAAAGCTTCTTTAATTCGTTTTAAAATTTGAAAAAATGGTGCAATTCTGGTTGGATGTAAAACAATCTTCATATATATGTGCGTTTTTGTGCAGAATTTGAAGAGAATCGGTTTATAGAGAGACCTTTTAGTACACGTTCGTGCGGCTAAACTTTTGGTATTTTATTTTACCGATAACTCCCCAACCGGACGTTGCGCTTGCGATTGGATATTACGCTTAGGTGTACAAATCCTTTGGCTACAAAATACCACAAAGCAATGCAAAAAATTGTCTGGGTGTGCGCGATAGCGAAAGTTCCCGTGGATGTGCACGAATTTAGCGCCATGTACCGCCAAATCCACATTCAGCGCCATGTACCGCCAGGGGTGCCAAATCCCTTAAGGAAAATGGCCTTGTGCGTAGCGTCAAAAATGGGATACATATACACTAAAACTTTCGCTTTCGCGCACTCCGAATCACTTTTTTGTAATACTTTATGTCATTCTAAAGCTAAATGATTTGTATACATTGTTCTAAAATTTTCTGTTCAGTCACTTTAGTGTTCACATAATACATAAAATTTCAACCATATTGCGTATTATACAAGTAACAATAACAAAAATCCGCGACATCATTCACGTTCAGCTAATTTAAAGGCAAAATACACATCTTCCCGCTCAACCATGTCACTGAATGTACGAGAACAGAAACTGCATTTCCTCGCTGAATCTCGATACCGATTTTTTGGCGCAAAAACACCCCTGAGCGAGGGTTGCCTGTACAGTCGCTAGTCTTGTTCTAATCGTAAAATAACCAGACTTTTGGTACACAGCAATGCATTTGAACTTTTCGCCAGTTTAGTATGCCATATCTCGGCAACCGGATGTTGCGCGCACAAACGGTTTTCAGAACAATGGATGCAAACAAGATACGATTTCGTTGCTGCAGCCTTCAAAATTTACGGACCTTTTGGAGACGGTACTAAAAAGCTGGTAGAAACGGTTGGAAACGGTATAGCGACTTCAACTGGACAAAAGCGGGCGAAAGAGTTCTTTAAACAGTGAATATCTATGCAAATACAACGGGGAAACGCGATTTGTGTAATGGGTACGATCCCCGATCAGGATAGCATAGAGGAAGTGTTTCTTTTGTAAACGCCGTTTTGTTGTGGTGCATAGTTTGTACTCGTACCATGATACTTATTAAAGGTTATAAACACAGAACAATGTATACAAATATTTCTTGCAAATTTTTATTATTAGTTAGTAAGGGAAACGCTACACATTCTCACAATAATCAATCACTCAATAAGCATCAATCGATAGATGCGGCCTAATCACAGAGAAAATTTGATCTGAATTCGCTCCCATCGGCGCTGCCCCCAAGATCGATGCCGCATTTCCTCGTTGGATTTCGATATACAAATCATTTAGCTTTAGAATGACATAAAGTATTACTTACAAAACGTTATTCGGAGTGCGCGAAAGAAAACGTTTTAGTGTATGTATCCCGTTTTTGACACCATGTACCGGGTGATTTCCCTTAATCTGCTGATGAATATATGGGGCAAAACCAAGCATCTTCCACCGCTCCCCTGTACTGCTGCCATCACCCGACTGGAGTTTGACGTTGGGGCTGAACATGGCGCTTATGTACCGCGCCAGATTTAGCCAAATGTATTGCCGCAACGTCAAACTCCAGGCGGGTGACGCAGCAGTACAGGGGAGCGGTGGAAGGTGCCTAGTTTTGCCCCTTATATACTGTACTTGTACCTAGTTTGATAACACAATGCACTTCATCACCGGCTGTATTCCGCGTGCTATTACAGCTCAACGGGAAGGTCACGCGCGGTATCCACGTGACAGCGCCGTCCGAACGCACCGAGACCAACTGTTTTTCTTCGGGGAACACAGCGCGACTGCGCGTATCGTAGCTGTTAATGAACGCACTAGACGAAAAGAAAACAGAGGAGACATGCGCCCGGCATTGCCATTGATCGTATCTATGAACCTACAGTCAGAAGACGGACGCCCGTCCGCTACTAATCAATAATAACCTGTTATACAGCGTGATGTCGGGCAGCCAGACACGGTCGGCCGGAAGGCGTACGGCGGTGATGTTGTGGTGCTGCAGCGGGTCCCATGTCAGCCGGCTGTTCGTCCAGCTCAGATCCAGAAATCCGAGGAAGATTACCAAATCCGACTCCCGACGCTATGGCCACGTAGCAGACGAGACGGAACAACTTGACAAGTACACCGTGAAGGCTTGTGGTATAATTCATTACAAGCGGGAAAATGACAGGTATATAGAAAATTCATTTTAACCGAACACAATGAAATTTCAAATTCCACTACTAAAGGGAAATAGCCCGTATCAAAATGTACATGGTGTCAAAAATTGGATACATACACAAAACCTTTCGCTTTCGGGCACTCCGAATCAATTTTGTAATGATACTTGATGTCCTTCAAAAGCTAAATGATTTGTATACATTGTTCTGAAAAAAACGTTTTGCGCGCAGAACATGGACGAAAAATTTAATTAATGAATTGTTGTGTACCACAAGTACTTCTATGGTTATTATCCGATCTTCTTGAAACTTTGCTGCAGAAGACACATGACCAAAAAGTCGAAAATGAACCAATACCAGATCCATAGCATTTTTTTCCGACTTTAAAATGAATTCAAAAATTTTAAAATTCATTTGAAAATTATGGAAAAGTGCTATGAACCGGATGTTGCGCGGCAAACGGTTTTCACAACAATGAATTTAATCGTGTGTGTATACAAATCATTCAGCTTTAGAAGGACATTATTTACAAAACTGTGATTGAGAGTGAGCGAAAGCTAAAGTTTTAGTGTATTTAGTAATGCAGTCCCAATTAGCCTAGATAATATTTTACTTTGACTAAACGATGGATGACGTTCATAAAAATATCTGTATGAAGAGCTGAATGCATCTGTGGAGAGAGATATAAAATAGGGAAAGTTACTTTTGGAAGGCTCTTTGTATTATTTTAATTAGTTATCGGTTGAACATCCTTTTGAGAAATACGTTGGAGTTAAAATGGAAGTACCATGAGAGCCGCATACCAGGAAACCTTGTTTACCGTTACGTATGCCGTTACTGTACCTACATCATGTTGTATCCCGGTAGCCTGTAGGCTAACGTCGACGACCACCGGTTCGCGCGGCTGGTCGGCGTTGGGCGGCGCGTGGACGTCTTCAGCGGCGAGGAGTTGCCGGACCAAGGCCGAGGTCTTCACCGAGCTGGCCGCGATGATATTGTTATGATGTCCAATTAGTCCGGCACTGCAGCACAGAAATATCAGACTATTAACATACATCGTGCACGGCAACTTATCAGCGGAATCAACAGTCAACAAGCACGGGAGCGTTAACGGCCAAGAATTAATCCAATTTTACACAGGCTCGGCGTTTATACTACAAAATAACAGGAATGAACGTGACAGCAATCTGTTATTAGATCGATTTCGCACCATTTGAATTTTCTTTATCTTGATTGATACAGAGTAAGTAGCGCTCGCGCTCTTACATGTAGTGTAATGTACTGTACTTAGCGAACTGGTGCAGTATGTACAATACACTGCCCTGCACTGGCGACACTCCCATATTACCTTTGTACGTGGCTCCTGCATCGATGTTTTCAATCAAGTCTGCATAATATTGATCGCATAATAAGGAATCGGCACCGCTGTACCTTTTAGGATAGGTAACACTACAGCGTCGCTGCCGATGTTTTTACAACTTGCAAGTTTTTGCAGCCGCCGGATGAGCTCGCCATAATTCGGCCGGTCGACAACATACTGCATCCCTGTGCTTCCACAGTTCCAAACCAGTGAACAACGTACATATTTCTAACCTATGATATTATCGTTTGTTGCAAGAGAGGAATGCAGGTAAAGTCATTTGAATGTTTATTGTAAAGTGATTTGCAACACCGGCCGCGACTGGTTGTTATTATCCCGGATATATACCAGTAGCAGCTATCGGTTATATATCCGGGAGTAGAAAGGAAGACGATCACGCTCCTCCATCCGCACATGCCGACACTGTCACAACGCCCGCATATCTTCTCTCAACGGTAGCGCCTATAATTACGTACCTTACATAATTAAGTTGTAAGTTGCCGCTACGAGCGTTTCTCGCGACTGACCTGCCGGAAACGATAAGGCTCCTTGTCATGGATTCCCTTTGCTGTTTTGAAAATACATTGTACACGGCCTGATGTTTTAATTAAATGACCGCTGTCCAGGTTTTTTTTAGCTGCTCATAGTGTGCGAGTGTACTCCGTAAGAATTTCTCGTATGATGATAATTTTTTTATCCCATGCTAGACTGTCACCGTATCCGGAAATGGGCTACCCGCTCAGATGCGATTTCAGTTAAAATAAATTAGAGTTAAATTTGTGGAGAACTTGTGGCGTAAGGGGAGAAACCGGTGTCACGTTGTACAATAAGGCCTACGCGCCGCATAATAATCTATACCCATGGGACGGTTAATATGCGAATACTTAAGTTATTACGAATATTTAAGTTATTACGAAGTAAAGCACTTCTTGGGGCTTGATTGGTTAATAATTTAATCATTAAAAATGGTTAAGGTAGGTGCAAAGAATGTATCTAGTGCCATTAAAGCAGTTCTGCTTGTATAACGGTGAACAACAGAACATAACAGAACCGACACCAGTGTGCGATGCTTCCGGTTTCCGTTCCCGTACCTTATAGTATATTCTCCA
This sequence comes from Paramacrobiotus metropolitanus, assembly GCF_019649055.1. Lineage (NCBI taxonomy): Eukaryota > Metazoa > Tardigrada > Eutardigrada > Parachela > Macrobiotidae > Paramacrobiotus > Paramacrobiotus metropolitanus. Next base: position 60,368 of record NW_026570340.1, on the reverse strand, counting down.
CATAATATTATTATTTTCTAACAAGGATCACACTTACTCTTATACATACAAATCCATTTATATTTTAAGATTGTACAAGCAATTCGAATTACGCTAAACAGTAACATACCTGATGCAATATGCGTACTGGAGTTCAGTTATCCACCAACCAAGGCATTATTTCCGCTTCCATATTCATTTTTTTCAGAAAGCTCTTTAGAACCACCAACAACTGCAATTCCGGAGACAGAAGTCCCATGTCCGCATTGAAATTAATGCGACGCCATTACAATAATAAAATTATTAGCACTACACAAATGTACTTTAACCGCCGGCAATAACAATTTAACACACACCTTCAGAATGCGACACCCCGTGGTATTCTGCTATTAATTTTATCATAAGGTACAAACGCACCATAAATATTTTAATATAACCACGGGCATATATATATACGAGGGGATGTCAGTAACGCACCTTGATAATCCCCTGTTTTGCTGTCGTCACCCGCCTGGAGTGTGACGTTACGGCAGACATATGGCTAAATCAGGCGCGGTACGTAAGCACCATGTATAGCCACAACGGCGTGCTCCAGCCGGATGACGCCAGCAAGTACAGGGATCATCAAGGTGAGCCACTGATATCCCCTCTTATATATATATATATATATATGACATAGACATTTGCACTGTACAGAGATCAGACCTTAAAATTTTTATGAACGGCCGGCGGCCGATTATAACCGTATTGGAACGGTATCGTGCGCACAGGAAGGAGCTCAGCGTGACCGAGGCCGACAGGCGAAGATAGCGAAGAAGATTACTGTAGAACTTTATTGAAGGCTTGGATTTACGAACACCGCATGTGATTCATTACGAAAGCGCTACATGGCGCTAAGCTCGGGTCGACGCACCAAAACATCCTCCTCTACACTTTTTTACGTTGTTTACGATACATTGTGTAGCCGAATTTTGTATACACTATTGGTGTTCGGGAGATATTATTACAATAAGATTCCAAAATTTTTCCATGCAGACAAATGTACCAAATTCCTCTTTACAAACCGGTCTTCTTTAAATTTTATACTTACTTTTCAACGTGCTGGTTTTACTGTTTTGTCGTGTAGGGTTTGGCCTGTAGACTAACATCGCTCTTATCGCAAATCTTGCATAAAAGTTGAATGATAAAACGTTTCTGACGATTCCCTGACGATAGTGGCACTGAGCGTTATCTGCAGTTAAACGCCTGCACTGCATTACAAGGCCAACATTCGGTGCACAGGACTCTCATTAATTTTATTATACAGAATTTGCCAGCGGCATTATTATACATGTATAGTAGCAGAACAAAGTACCGGTGCACATCCAACCGCATTATTACTTGTATTTAAGTGGTATTACCGTATTATTATTAGCAGCGAGTTGAGTATGAAAGCAGCCCAAGCGAGTCGCAGTGGCGATACTGCTGCACTTCTTGCCGTAAAGGTTATGTCGATGGACGGGTAGGCTTGTGGGCAGCAAGAGTAGGAGACCTCGTTGCGGACTGCCGTGCTGTCGATTATACGGTAGCTGGAATCACGGGAGGAATACAGATTTGAGTAGTCTGCAATAGTCAACATGCGCTGTTGTGCAATACAGCTTCACTCATATTCTATAATATACAGACACACTACCGTGTCTGTGAGTTATGTCGCCCCACGTCCGAAGGTCGATCTGCGAAGCGTCGTACGTCCACGAAGCTACATCGTAACCAATTAAATCATTATCATTTATTTTTAACAAACGGCCAATCCGCAGTTCAACTGCCGATGCATATACTGTACCTAGTTTGATAGCACAATGCACTTCATCACCGGCTGCATTCCGCGTGCTATTACAGCTCAACGGGAAGGTCACGCGCGGGATCCACATGACAGTGCCGTCCGAACGCACCGACACCAGCTGTCTTTCGCCGGGGAACACAGCTCGACTGCGCGTATCGTAGCTGTTAATGAATGCACTAGACGCAGAGAAAAGGCCCAGAGAAAACAGTTGATCGTATCGTCCGTATGTACAGTCAGAAGATAGACTGCAGTCCGCTAATTCTAACCTGTTATACAGCGTAATATCCGGCAGCCAGACGCGGTCGGCGGGGAGGTGTACGGCAGTAATATTGTGGTGCTCCTGAGGTTCCCACGTCAGCCGGCTGTCCCTCCAGTTCAGGTCCAGAAATCCCAGCACTATGACCAGATCCGACTCCGGACGCTACGGAGTCACAGATACATAGCTGATCAGACAGAAGCGTGCTCGGTGTACTTGTACACATAAATTAGTGTACACCGAACGCAGGCAGATGCAAATATATAACCATAACAGAACATATGTAATGTAACTACAAGTATCGGTCGCGCTAGGGCGCCACCAGTTGTGTTTGAGGTATGGAAGAATGAAAGAAACGCAAAATATACTTCGTAGAGCAATAAAAAAGATTTTGAGAAATATTTCTAATATAAAACCCCAGCGAGGCTAGCTACGAAAATATTTTAAACATGTAGAAATGCGGACAGTTATCTACCTTTCCGGTTAAATTGGACCAGTTTCATAACAACTGTGAAAGCCTCCGTAATTTTCTTCTTGTTTGCTTTTTTCACGGTTTGTTTTCATGTTTTTGATGTAACTTTATATTGCCGATCTAACGAACTGAGAACTTGAATTTTTTGGCACGACAGATAATATTTAAACGGTGATAAAATGGATGGAGTGAGATCATTTACAGGATGCCCATAAAAAGCCATTCAGCCGGTATTTCAGCGCAGAATTAATGGAAACCTGTGGGAAACAATCAACGGTTGTCCAAGGTGACGTCGCAGGCTGCATCTTTAGCTATTAATTGTAAGATTTTCAGCCATGCAGTCAAGCTATTCAGTATTTATTAAAATAAATTAAACACATATTAATTAGGTTTCAAGGTTGGTGAATGCCCAAGCTACCACCAGTATCAAAGAGCCGCTACGTGAATGAATGCGGTATACGGGCCGCGGGCCAGCTTTTAGGTATTTAGAAATCACATATAAATTAGACAATTTAGACCGTGAGATCTTGAGGCACTCAGGTTTCCAGATATTTTTAAAATTTCGAAACTCTGGAGGCTCAAAAAATCAGAGGTAAACCTTCTCCAAAACTTAACACTTTTTTGAAGATAAAGGTAGGAACGTTTGTGCGATGCTCTATTTTATAAAATTATCAACTTATTGAAAAAATTAATCTTGCTTTAGGAGATAATTTCCAAAAAATAAGGACGTAAGGATATATGAATCTATTGATAATGTAGCTAATAAAAGATGAAGCTGATTAGCACACATCTGCCAGGCGCCACGAACACGTGATGAGTGACGCTGTCCACAGTATTTTTATGTTAAGTGAACGCGTGCTCGATGAAAAGTATGGGGGTAAATATACACAATCTGTTATTACAGGTAACTATCGATTCACAATATACTGAAATCGAATACGTTGAATATAAAAATCGAAGAACGTGGGAGTTTCAAATACAAGCAAATTTGTGCGCTTAAGCGCAGTGTCAGCGTCACTGCACCTGTACCTACATCATGTTGTACACCGGTAACTTGGAGACTGACTTCGACGAGCACGGGCTGACCGGGCTGGTCGGCGTTGGGCGGCACGTGGACGTCTTCAGCGGCGATAAGTTGGCGGACCAAGGCCGACGTCTTCACCGAGCTGGCCGCGATTATATTTTTATGGCAAATTAGTCCGGCGCTGCAGCAAAAAAATAATATGCTACTGGGGTACATTGTGGGCAGATTATGTATTAGCGGAATCAACAGTCAACAACAACGGCAACGTTAATGGCCAAGAACTAATCCAGCTTTACCCATGTTCCGCGATTATACTGCAATTACAGGAATGAATGTGGCCGCTATCTGGTATAAGATCAATTTCGTACCATTTCATGCACTTTGTATCTTGATTCGCATTAAAAAAGCGTTCGCGCTCGTACATGCAATGCACCTTGCGAATTGGTGCAGTGTACAACTGGCGATATGTACTCGCATATAACGTTTTTACCTACCCGAGCAGCTCCTGCATCGCAGTTCTTAATCAAGTCTACATGCGACCGAAATTGTTTTCAGTACAAAACCGCATCACGCTGCCACCCCGGGCGGTCGTGACCTTTTCCAGCGTCGAAGTCTGTATGATTTTCAGTCGGTTTTGAATTCTCGGTTTTGAAAAGCTTCAGCACAAACTAACCCTGCGGCATTTTACTGTCTTGACATTTTGATTCCAGCTACTAATTAATCGTCAGTTAAAAAAAATTACGAAGGACAAACATTCAAACATTTTGGAATTGCCTACTACAATACTAACTACGTATATTCCGGAGTGCACTGACTGGACTGTTGCCGGTTGCGAATGCGATGCAAACTACCGTGCGTACATGGCGCCATCTGTGAGCGTGCGCCACATCAAAACGCCTGTACATTTTGCATACTCCAAATAAAAACATTAGGAGCAGCAACAATAAAATGTTTCCGGCAGCATCCGCCACGTAAGGACACTTTGCTCGCGGCGGAGACGATGCCGAATAACAAACAGCTGGGCGGCCGTTGCATGTTCCCCTGTACTGGCGCCGAACGATAGACATCACGACGGACAGCGCAGTTCTCAATACCGGCCGCGAGTGGATGTATTATCCCGGATGTAGCGCGGCCGGGACTCCTGGCGCACTCGCTGATCACCACCGATTCGGGTTAGACGTCACGTGGTCGGTACCCGTGCAGCGGGCATTATAAAAGCTCCGGGGGAACCCACGGATAAACCCACGGTGGTGGCGCCACATCCAGTAGTTGTACGTGGTCAGGAGGAGGCTTTCCAGGAGGGACGGAACGGATAGGACACGGCAGTGGGACCTGGTGGCCCCGGGTGGCGGCCAGAGGGGACCGTCAAAGGCTGCTAGGATGTCGACGGGCACGCAAATCCTGCCCGAACACGCACCGGTAGAAACCGGGCATGTACGGCATTGCACGCCGCCGGACTACGATATCCGGAAGCAGGAAGGTATATAACTGCCTATGCGTCGCGTAATACAGGACATGGTTAGTAAACGTTTAATTTTTCCAGGCATGTGCTTTGATTTGTATCCACAGTATCCTCTACGTATGCTCCATGTATCTTCTAAATTTTATGCTTTTTTTAACCACTGCCGTATCCCACCGTATCTCTCCAGTCTCCATTACACATTCCGAAAGCTTTCCACTGAAAAATCTCAGAATATTATCGGGATACTTGAGAGATGCCCCGGATATTTGACGGATAATTACCGGAATACTTGACGGATACTTATCGGAATACTTGACGGATACATTGAGGATACGGCAAACATATGCCTTGGGATACGATGGTAACAGTTATTCGTAACTACCAAAGCTGTATTCCGCAGGATATTTGAAGGTAGGTGGAGGATAGTGTGGTACGCATGCAAACATAACGTAGTATTCTGCATTCTGCACGTATTGCGAATATTGCTAATGCTGTCACTCTTTTTAACCTGCGTATTCTACAACATCCTTCGTGTATGCTTCATGTATCCCGTTAATTTGTTTAAGGGAGTGACACGGTATTTTTTTAAGGGAGTGGCACATGGTACCAAATTGGTGTACGAGCATGCAAAAATCAACTGTCGCGCATTCCCGAACAAACCGCTTATGCGTGCAAAATCCGGTTCGTTAGTTATGGCTGAAAGAAAACTCAAAAAAATTAAACAAAAAACGTTAAAGTTTTCATGCACGTACACGAATTTGTACCATGTACTGGGTCACTTCCGTCAAGTATTCGTAGGTTTTTCTAGGTTTTCGTAGGATATCTTATAATTCATAATGGGATACCTGAGGGATACGTAAAGAATACTGTAAGGATACAATGGGGTACGCCAATGAGCAAAAAGAGGTCCACAACTTATCACGATACGGTTAGCGATGCTATGGTGTACCTTGACACAAAGCTGCCACGTTTCGTACACTGCCAAAGAACTTTGCAGTTTGAAAATGCAACCAAGTACGAGTACATCAAACAGTAAAGTATCGCACACAACGTTTGTATAATAATGGTTACAAGGTATGCCTCGCGCTCCGCGCTCGGCACTACCCTCTTGGACGGATTCAAATATCTGACTGCTCTACGATTCTTTTACTTGCTTCCTATGACCACTTACGTCTTACGGGTTGGACGGCAAAAATACACAGCCGTACTTTGTGATCGTTTTATTCGGCTAATTCTTTCAGAATTTTACTTACATACTTATTTACTAATAAACACATATCCATGGTTACAGTACAGTACGTAATCTTTCCTTATGAATGCTTAAGTATTCTTAAGTACTCCTTACGTTTTCCTATACTTCAGAACCGTTTGAAAAATTTTCTGACCAGAACGTTTTAAAAAAAATTAAAATTCAGGATGACACCCTACGAAAAATATGGAGTTTCTCAAGACCAAGCTTGACTTAAACTGACCACGCGTTGACGAATCCATAAAAAACAAATTTAGTTACGTTTTGGACGGCAAGATTGTATGAATATAAGGAATCTGATAATAATTTAGTTGCATTCGGTGAAGCTAGTCAAAACTCTTCCGCTTTGGTTTTGAAAGAAATGAATACTATCTGGCCGGGTTTTCGAATACGGGCTTCAGAGTATAATACTGGTTTGGGTCAGTCTTTTCTGGTTTGCCGGCTCTGGTGTATCCCATTCGTGGCTATATAGATCTGAACAAGAAACAGCCTCGGCTTCGCCTCCGCGTTTCTTGTGGTCCATGGCCATTTTATTTGAATTTGAATGAATATTTATTGGAATAACATGAAACGAAACGAAACATGATCGGTACAAGCAATAGGGCAAACACGAATTTTATATAAAAATCAGCTCATGATTCTCTCAACCTTGAAAGCATTCCCTCTGGCTGTACAATGTACATACAGTCTGGTACAGATAATTTTTACGATATCCCCTACCCGAAAAGAAAGCCGAAATGTCAGTTTATAAGGTATGCAATTCGAAACAGTGATAGTGCACTGGATCACTAGTTCGGTGACTCGTCACTTCGTTTGCTCTTTTCACTGGAAAGTGGTGTGAGCCCGGTAGTGCATGTCTGGTCAGTAGTGGTACCTAGATTACTTGCGCACCTAACGGTTCTGTTTGATGGACAGTAGTGGTAGCTCGGTCGCTTGCTCACCTAACAGACTCTCTGCACCGGACAGTAGTGGGAACTCGGTCACCCGCTCACCTAACGGACTTTCTGCGCCGGACAGTAGTGGAGCTCGGTCACTCGTTTCACCTAACGGGCTCTGTACACTGAACAGTAGTGACAGCTCGGTCACCCGCTCACCGACCGGGCTCTGCATGGACAGTAGTGGTGGCTCGGTCACTAGTTCACCTAACGGGTTTCTGCGCCGGACAGCAGTGGTAGCTCGGTCACCCGCTCACCTATCGGGCTCTGTGCACTCGTTTACCTAGCGGACTCTGTGCACGGTATAGTAGTGATAGCTCGGTCACCTCGGCTTCGCCTTCGCTTTTTTTGTAGACAGGGGCGATCGATTTGAATTTCTGTTTTAATCGTTTTTATTCGTACCTTTTGGCTCTGTCAACTGGACCACAGTGGTAGACTGGTAGTTCGGTCACTCACGTACACTCTACAATAATGAAAGCTCGGTCACTCGTTCCCTATCGGGCTTTTCACCCGCTCACCTACCGGGCTCTGCGCATGGAGGGCAGTGGTAGCTCGGTCACCCGCTCACCCACTGGGCTTGGTGCATCGGACGGTAATGACAGCTCAGTCAACCGCTCACATAGATATCCATAGTGGTAGTTCGGTCGATCACTGGCTTAGCGGGCTATTTTAACTAGAATATAGTGGTATTTCGGTCACTCCCTGAAATAACGGGTTTGTGCACTGAATAGTGGCGGTAGTTCGCTCTATCACTGATTGAACAGACGGACGTTAGATATGTAGCCGTTCTTGTCGTAATAACGGTCTGCTAATTAAATTCATTCTGCTATTTTAAGTAGTGGGAAATACTTAAGTATATTTTAGTTGGTTTACGTGGCAACACTGCCTGATTAAAAATAGCACGATGACAATGATTATTATAATAATTTAGTTACATTTGGTGAAGGTAGTCAAAACTCTTCCGCTTTGGCGTTCGAAGCGGAAGAGGTTTTGAAAGAAATTAATACTATCTGGCCGGGTTTTCGACTACGGGCTTTCATATTATAATATTGGTTTTGGTCAGTCTTTTCTGGTTGCCGGCTCTGGTGTATCCCATTCGTGGCAATATAGATCTGAATCTGGATTAGGATATTGTTTAAGAAGCAGAAAGAACAAGATAATAATTAAAGCGTAAGTATATATACATTTGAATTTTGAAACGTAAAACTCCATGCTCACACACCATCCTCTTCTATGTTAGGCAAGAAGATCTAAAGTCTCCATATTCTAATAGGCAACAGAGAATGCACATATCGTATGCTTCCGTAGGTTCACACTGATTAAAATTGTTAAATTTGTATTAAAAATGTAAAGTTGTATTTGTTATATTCTGTGCTGTAAAGACAACCAAGCACTTACACACCACAGCGCAACGAAATTGGCGAGATTAGACAAGATTTTTAAGAAACCCTTTGACAACATTCCTCCGCTTTTATAATAATTCCGTACAGAGCAGTACTTTCGTGTACCAGCGGCGTTAATGTTAACAGAACGTAAGGGCATGACGAATCAGCTGGGAATGCATTAAAGTATTAGCGTGCCACTAGTAGCAGCGAGCTGAGTATGAAGACACCCGGACCGAGACGTAGCTACGACGCTGCTGCTCTTTTGGCTGTAAAGGTCATGTCGATGGACGGGAATAATTCTGGGCAGCAGGCGTAGAAGACGACGTTGCGGACTACCGTGCTGTTGGTTATACGGTAGTTTGACCCGAGCGGGGAAGAATCGACATAGTCTGCTATCACCAATGCACAGTACAGTGTACAGTGCCCCGTAATATTTACCGCATTATAGACATCGTGCTGTATGTACTGTATATCTCGAGACTACTAAAATCAACTACCGATTGCCTGAATTTTGTCACTGCCGGCCTTCAAGTCAATCAGCAAACCATGGTACGTCCACGAAGCTACATTAAAAACAACCAAATCATTTAATGTACTCGCGACAAACGACGAATTCGCAACTTGCGCTGCCGATGAATGTACATACCTAGTTTAATGGCGCAGTGCACTTCACCACCGCCGACTGTGTTATTACAGCTGAGCGGGAAGGACACTGGCGCTATCCACGTGACCGAGCCCTCCGAATGCACCGAGAGCATCCTCCGGTTCGCCGGGTACACTTGACTGCGGGCATCGTCGCAGCTAGAGGACGCACTAGCAGAAGCTCTAGAAACACAACGTAGAAATGCGCCTGACGTTGCAGTTGATCATATGACGTACAATACTAATTAACCTGTTATACAGCGTAATGTCGGGTAGCCAGACATGTTCGACAGGGAGCTGTACGAGGGTAATATTGTTGTGCTGCTGCGGTTCCCACGTCAGACGGCTGTTCTTCCATTGCAGCTCCAGGGTTCCGTGCAGTATGACCACATCCGGCTGCCGACGCTTAAAGCAGACAGAAACAAGTACAACATGAATGCTGGCGCCAAAGCGGGAAAATTACCGGTATAATTATAGTAGTTTGCACCGAACACAGTGAGATCCTAATACCGCGCGCGAGATGCCACGAAGAGCGTTTTTTGTCACGCCTTTCTATAGTATTTGGAAGCTAAGTGATTACAGTAATTCCTTCCATAAAAGTACATGTAGAGTAGTGCGTATTAAGCGCAATGCTGGCGCTCTAGAACACAGATGTACATTAAGTATAGCAATAATAAATTCAGTTTTACGATGATTTATTATAAAAAACAAATTCGATGGAAAAAGTCTTCGAGTAACTGTAATTCGTCGATTTGCGGTATATATGTTTATACGACATCTATATTTGTCGTGCACCAGCCCTGCCAGTTGCACGGACATTGTAACGGATCGCGTACAGTGGGGCGTGGCGAGCCTTGGTATGGAGTACGGACCAAACCTTGGCAGTTATATGTAACTTAACTATTTTTGTTTACCCCGAGTTATTAGTGATACCGATACGCGTGCAGCATCCGTATTAAAGTGCGCAATACACTATAAAGTTTCAGCCTGTTCAGTAATTAATACTCAACTGAGAACTAAATGAACAACAAAACAAACATGAGCTTAGACAGCGACCTGAGCCGGAAATAACAAGACATCAAAGGAATCGACTAAGTATTTGATAATTTCTCGTTGTCTATACAGATGGCTAACAAGGGCATGAGAAAGGCGAAAGCGTGGACTGTGACCATAGGGCCATAGGTGAACACACACATAACCATAGGTGTACGACCACGGGTGAACTCGCTACCAAGGAAAACTTTACGCTAAGGTACGTAACACTCATGAACGTTATATATACGGTCTATGATAGCGTAACGTGGTATAGCTCACAACTCGGTTTGTTATGAGGAGTGCGAGTTGCGTTTGAATAGCGCAACTCGCACTCCCCATAACTCTTCAACGGTGAGCGGATTTTCCATAAATGTCCATGTCTTTTAAAGAGTATGGAGATCACCTTAACCCATGAATCTGCATTTTTCGCGGTGCGTTTACGCACAAAATTAACCACCGGGCTCGTAAACTGATAAAATGTATTTACAAAGTACGTGACAGGAACATACAAACTGACGAAGTTAAGAGCTGCAAAAATTCAACAAAATTTTGTGAGCGCAGGGTCATAGTGAGCTGCACAGCCTGCACCTACGTCATGTTGTATGCCGGCAGCGCTAAGGCTGACGGTGACGGTCACCGGCTGCCCGGGCTGGTCGGCGTTGGGCGGCACGTGGATGTCGTCAGCGGCGATTAGCTGCCGTACCAAGGCCGACGTCTTCTCCGAGCTGGCCGCGATGATATTGCCATTATGGAAAATTAGCCCGGCGCTGCAGCAAAGAAATATCAGGCTGTGGATGTACATTGTCGGCCAATTATCGGCGGAGTCGATAGTCAGCAAAACAGCAGTGTTAAGGGCCTCCACTTAATCCAGATTTACACAGTCTTTTAATAGCGAAGGCTCGTATTGCTGCAAGAACGAATGTGACAGCTATCTGGTGTATATGCAGTTTTATCTTGATTGCTAAAAAGCGTTCGCAGTACATACATTATAATTATGTACCTCGCGAACTACGGAACTAGTGCAGTGTAATAGAGATGGGCATCGGATAAGGTTTCTTTATCCTTATCCTCTCCGACACTTTTTAAAATTATCCTTATCCGACCTTTTATCCGAATTTTTTTTATTTCTTTATACTTATCCTATCCTTATCCGACCCTCGGATATCCGAGTATAACCGGATAATTGTCCAAAAACACAATTTTTAACAAAAAACCAAAAATTCAGACTCGACATTCAGCGCATAGTTTTTTTTAATTTAAAAAAAGTTACTATCGACAAAGTTAATAACGTTATCGATTAAGTTACATCGCCGCCATTAATATACCGAGTCAAAAAGATTTTCTCCTTAACAATAACGATGATCAAAACTTCATTGCCTTCGACACGGTTGTGTTCCGATCCTACGTTAAACCGATGGAATAATAAACTGGTGCAAATGCGTAAATCATGTTGCTTGCTCCGTACAAAAAGCGAAACGAAAGCTGCAGTTACGGTTAATTATGCAGCATAGCACAAAAGAACAACTGCTTCTTGTTGCTGCGACAATCTTTAATGTTGCAGTGTCACTGCTACCGCTTGTGGTTCTTGTAGTCTAACAGCGCAAATAATTTATTTCGATTCTCGGATAAAGTTCGGACAAGCACCCATTATCCGAACCTATCCGTAGGCTACGGGGCATTATCCTTATCCTAATCCTATCCGAACGGTTCGGATAATTATCCTTTATCCTATCCGAAATTCGGATTCGGATAGGATAAAATCGGATATTCCTATCCGATGCCCATCTCTACAGTGTAATCTTGGCGGCAATCCATTATTACGCTCTTATCTAGCTCTGGCATCGCAAGTCATAAGCGATTCTGCATGATATCTATTGCTTAATTGGGAGCGCTAATTGTAAGGATAATTAAGCCAATTCAGAACAGAGACGCTGGGAATTGCCCTACTGCAATATTCTGTAAATGGTTGTTAGTAACCATTTACATTCGCCCTGTATATATCACGTTGGATTTACGTCGTATTTTTCTATGCGTCGCTTGTAAAGGGAATCAGTTAATTTCCCATCAGTTGATTTTTAAGCAACGTGCAGTATTTACAATATCATTTCAATAACTTTCTTTTTATTTATCAGTTATTATAGTTATTGTTATAAGATCTTGTTTTTTAAATATTTTTTTATTTCAAAATTGTATAAGAAAATGCCCTTTAAAAACTTAGACTCAAGTAACCAAAAGCTAGAACAAATAAAACAACTCCTCTAGCTCTTTTAAACAACCAACAGTTCCAAGAACAGAAGCGGCATTTCCACGTTGAATTTCAACACTTATGCGCTGCCACAAAAACGCCTCTCCTGTTGTTCTTTTATGCGTCGACCAACGTCATTGACGAACTGACGAGTACTGACGCCGCAACTTTCCGCAGTTTCGAAGGCCAGAGGTTGGAAAAAATAACGATCGGTGAGTTCTTCATAATTACGCCGCTTTCGTTCTTCTGCATCCTCTGCTGCCGATCCCGATACTTCTGATGAGCCGGCGATGTACGACATAGCAAACGTGTCGCACACTGTTACATCCCAGATCAAAGGGAGGCCGTTCTTCCAGGGGAAAAGTGATAAACCGTCCGGCCGCTTGCCATTTGACCTGCACAATCCAGGTGGCTCAGAATAGCTGGAACTTTTGCTGAACCCAGGCTTTGCTGAATTAGGCTGTTCAGACTTGCATGACGCCTGAATCTCCCCTGGCTTTTCAAACATGACAAACCGTGCAGACCTTTTCATCAACCATTTCACCGCATCGGCATTTATGCTGCTTACAGACCGGAGCTCCCATCCGTAACGCAACAGCGATTCGTAGCGCAGCATCGTCTAAAAGTGTACCAAGTGTGTTATAAGATCATTCCTTATAACTAATGATAAGCGCAAAGCGTAGCGGTTAGCTAAATGCGTGTATGTACGTACATACAGATACTTGGTGAATTCTTTGTTTCTTGCTGTTCGTTGTATCTCTGGCTATATTTTCTTACTTTGGAATAGTCCGGGAATTTCGTTGAGGCTGTAGTTTTTTACTCTCAAATAAGCAAGAGAATTTTTCTTATACCATTTCAGTTTTCTTTACTCTGAAATTTTCAGGCACTTCTGCGCAATTTGACGTTAAAATTAAGGGTTTTTATAATACACTCAAGTAGCTTTTACGGTTCTGGCTGGCAAAAATTTAACTTCCAAAAAATTCTAATTAAGGCCATGGCTATGTGATGGTACTTCATGTTGAAAAGTGCCGTTTTTCCATCTGCCTTGAAGCTACTGAAGATTTGATCCCTCTTACAGGTCCAGCAGAAAGAAAGTAAAATTGCCTATTACCGGATACACAAATCGCCTATGGCTTGGATAGTACACGTTAAATGTTTCCGGGCACGTATTTTGATTTGTATCCACAGAATCCTCTAATATCCTTCACGAATCCTCCAGATTTTCAACTGTTTTTATCACTGCCGTATCCTTAATGCACTTTGAATTCAATTCACTAGGAAACCTAAGAAAATTATCTGGACTGGAAAATACTCCCGCTACATAGGAGAACGTTCAGATACATCGGAATACAGAGTACAGCAGTTACTGATAATGTGCAATGTGCACCATATCAATCCGCATATACGAGTATTGTACATGCTGCTCATACGTTCATACCTACACCGTACATAATCGTACATATACATGCACACGGCAGGAATCTGTACTTACATTACATTTTCCTTAACGTGTAGCTGGATTAATGGATTACAGTACCTTTAAATAAAAAAAAATAATGTGTTGTATCTGTACTCGGTACCAGTGCATGTCGGTAACGCGATTACGTATGCAACTTGCAAATAGATCGCATTACGGTCTTTTATGTGTAAATGAGTGAACTAATGTCGCTCTTATCCCCACATTCTGCATAAAACATTTCGGAGGACGATACCGTCACGGGTCGCTATCGGCAATTTAATCTTCTGCGTTACAAGGCCAACGTGGTTCTGTGCCGAGATGGTAGCGCTTTTATGGACAGACACCGCGGCGCTAATAAGTTTAAGCCGATTCTCATACAGATTACACACATATTATTACAATTTTATTAACGATAAGTAAAAAGTAATTAGGACGACGAATAGCCCAGCGCATTAGTGTAGTAGTATCAGCAGCGAGTTGAGTATGAACGCCGCCCAAGCGAGTCGCTGTTACGATGCCGCTGCTCGTTGGGCGGTAAAGGTCATGTCGATGGACGGGTAGGACTCGGGGCAGCAGGCGTATGAGACGACGTTGCGTTCTATCTTGCTGTCGATTATACGGTAGCGGGAACCACTGTACAGATGTGAATAGGCTGCAATAAACAGTACACTGTACTGTAGCATTGCATAAGGTTTTGTACAAGCTTATTCTGCAGATACTGTACGTAGGCACACTACCGGCTGTTTCGATTCTGTCGGTGAGCAACTCAACATCCACCAGCGATACGCGATACGCGATACGCGTACAGCGAAGCGTCATACATCCACGAAGCTGCGTCATTAAAACCACCGTATTACTATGTGTATTTTAGTCTCAACAAACGGCAGATTCTTCTGCACGTACCTAGTTTAATAGCACAGTGCACTTTATCACCGGCTGTGTTCTGCGTTGTATTGCAGCTCAGCGGGAAGGCCACGCGCGGTATCCACAGGACATTACCACTGGCATACACCAACACCAGCGTCCTGTCTGCCGGCAACACTCCACTGCGTGCATCGTAGCTGTTCAAGAATGCACCAACATAGACTCAAAGGAAGAGAAGACATATAGATATAAATGAACTCTGCGTTGCCGTTGATGGTTTATTAGCATGTACGCCAGTAATCAATATTTACCTGTTATACAGTGTCATGTCGGGCACCCAGACACGGTCGGCCGGAAGCCGTACGGCAGTGATATTGTGGTGCTGCAGCGGGTCCCACGCCAAACGGCTGTTTTCCCAGCGCAGGTCTAGAAAGCCGTGCAGTATCAACAAATCCGACTCCGAGCGCTAGAACAGACCCAACAAGTGCCATACAGCGTGAAAACTTGCGTAAACACATTTTGTACATTCAATTAAACGCTTAGAAAATAACCGCTATGTGTTACTTTAATTGCAATATGCACATTGACGAGCTTCGTTCAATCAAAAGACTCAGATGAAGAATTTGTCCCAATTAAGGGATTTGGCCCGGTACATAGTACCAAATTCGGGTACATATTGTACACGCGAACTTTCGCTGTCGCGCAATCCTACACAATTTTTTTGCATTGCTTTATGACATTTTATAGCCAAAGGATTTGTAATTAACGTAGGCGTGAAATCCGTTTGCGCGCGCAACATCCGTTTCGGGAGTTACTAATGAAGCAGAATTCCAAAGGTTTCACGAAAACACATCTTACTACGAAGATCGTTTTGGTACCGAACCAGCTTTCTACCATTTTTTTCAAATTTTAAAATGAATTTCAAAAATTTTAAAAATTAATTTAAAATTTGAAAAAAATGATAGAAAGCTGGTTCGGTACCAAACGATCTTCATAGTAATGTGCATTTTCGTGCAAAATTTGAAGAGTATCGGTTCATAATGAGACTTTTGGTACACCTCGCGCGTTTTAACTTTTGGAATTCTGTTTCACTAATAACTCCCGAACCGCATGTTGCGCGCACAAACGGTTTTTTCGCCTATGTATATGAATCCTTTGGCTACAAAATATCATAAAGCAATGCAAAAAAATGGGTTTGGGAGCGCGCGACAGCGAAAGTTGCCGTGGATGTACACAAATTTGGTGCTATGTACCGGGCCAAATCCCTTAACATGAGACGGGACTGTGCACAGAACACTTACCACGATGCTACAATTATAGCAATGATGGATTGTATTCTACGACGAATTAGATAATAAATAATTTCAACCGATTCTTCGATTTTACGATAAATCTGTTTATGCGAAATCAATATTTGGGTACATCAGCCATGCCGAATGCACTAATAACGCATAATTATAAAGGGTGTACACGCTTGTACATAGCGGGCGGTGGTATCCTACTCGTAGCGTTACCCATGAATCGTGTATTTTTGCGCAAAAAATTTACAAACCGGGCGTGTTCTTTTAAGTAAACGTACATACATATCGCTCGAAAAGAGAAATTGTAAAATGCCAGCCACCCCAGGCCGAGTTAAAAATTGTGAAAAGCCAGCGGAAATCCTGTAAGTGCAGTGCCACCGCTATTCTGTCTGTACCTACATCATGTTGTACACCGGCAACCTGAAGGCCGACGTTGACGCGCACCGGCTGACCGGGCTGGTCGGCGTTGGGCGGCACGTGGACGTCGTCTGCGGCGAGGAGCTGCCGGACCAAGGCCGAGGTCTTCACCGAGCTCGCCGCGATAATATTGTTATTACGATTAATGAGTCCGGCGGCGCAGCAAAAAAATAGCAGGCTGTTGACAAGATATCTATACATTGTGCACGGCAACTTATCAGCGAAATCGACACTCAACAACAACAGCAAGCTGATTTAATGCAGCTGTCCACATGCTCTTAATAGCGCTGGCACGTATTACTACAAAAACGAGCGTGTCAGCAGACGATGTTAGTACAACGTAAGAAACTTTCTATCTGTAATTGGTTAAAGAAGCGTTTGAACTGGTACATGTTCCTGGCACTGGTGCAGTGTTGACAACAAGCGATTATTATTACGCTTTTATCTTGCTCCTGCATCACAATTTATAATCAGATCTACATAATTGCTGGTCTCTTTTTGATACTGCTGCCTGCATTAGGAGGCACTTTAACTCTAAGGATAACTGGTAATATGACCGCCCACAAAAATGGGTACCGCGGAATATGAGTTTGTGTAATACGTAGTAAAGACCGTCAGCAAACGTATTCAGGAGAAATTTTGTATTATATTCTAGGCGAATTGCGAAGCACCTACTGTACATACACACATAAAACACCAGGGTACTAACCAGTATTATAGCGCTCTATTTCTCATTTTCTATCGGCAAGCAAATATAAATCACTGAAAAAATGGAGTCATGCCTACAAGAGAACAATATAAGAGAACATCATCCATTTTAAAGTACATAAAAATAAACCGTTACCGAAAACGGTAGTGGATGTCTGGTACCGTTACCATTAGTTACTGTACGAGTACCGAAGTTCCTTACTGTATTTGTAGTAAGCATAAGATAGCGCACGGCATCTGCGTTAACGCTAGTAAGAGTAGTACACTTCCCTCGAATTTGAAAGCGGGCAGGAGGGGACCCCCAGGGGACCCTAAACCTTGCCGCCGAAACGTGATTGATTTTTTTCCTCTATCCGCAATCAAAACCTATGATAAAAGTTAATCTTTTAGGAAACGTCAACGACCAATACAAGCCTAGTCGAAGTTTCGGAGTTATCCCGTAAAAATGTGGAAACCAGAAGCCAAAATAAAGAACATTAATCAAGTGAATCATTTTGACTGCATTTATTCAGAACGCTAGAGGAACATTTTAATTATTAGAGGCCACCATAGCCGGTAGACAAGCTCTTACACACATCGTCAAACAAATACGTAGATATGTACAGCAGTCGGCCGCACAGGTGTTGCGTATTTTTTTATTGTTGATTCGCTTTAACATGCGTAATTCGAAATGCGTATGAGTGATTGCCTTCAAGTTGTCCTGTACTCCTGCAAATATCTATTTGCTGGTTGATTACATTAAGACTTCACGAAGAGCTCAAAGCTAAACGTTGTACAGTAACGAATCTCAGGGACTTCCGGCGCATAACGCAGGTGGCACCGCCCGGTATGGCACCGTGATTTGGTTCACATTTGGCAGTTTTCGAAATCTTCCGTTTTGAATTTGATTTTCGTGCGAAAAAGGGGCTGCTTCTGCACAACTTCGGGTGAAAAATAGAGAACAAATTATAGAAATCATTGCAGGTGGCAGAGCTAGGTGCCGTTTTCAACCTGATTCGTGAACATTCAGACGTCTCAAAGCTTCCAAGGATTCTCCTGCGCGACGCACAGTAAAATGCAACCGAACCTACACCTTACACGGTACAGAAACATATACCTACAGGTACAGCATTTACAGGTGTTACTGAATCATTTTAAAACCCTTGCTCAACCACGAGATTGACTGGAGCAGTACAAAGAAAACCAAATTTTAAAGACCCGTCGCGACTAGCACAACACCGACGTACATATATACAACAAAATAATTTAAAAACTTATATACAGACTTCTATACAGTACAATTTGTGCAAATAAAATAATATAAACAAACGCATGTGCAAACTTGTACACACAAATTTACCAACTTATATACAAGCATCTGTAATTATTTTCAGGTGATCAGTGGACTTCGCACTGCAGTAAGTGTAGTGTTGTCATGTTGTACTTAGCAACAGTTGCTTTGTGGTAGTCGTATTTCCTGCTGTTTGGTGTTCAGTTCTCATACTGACTGGCCAGCGTTCATGTGGTATTAAAATCCCTATTTGTAATACGTGACAGTAAGGATAAATTTATTGATGATTAAAATGATTTGCAGTATTTATTAGCTTTATTACTATATCGTTTCAGATTAGTGGCGATCGCTCGTACCCCAAGCTTCGCGTTACATGCGTACTAAATGTTAAATACCTGTAGTCTTTACGTTAGAAATTACGGGACAAGTTTGTTATTTGACACGTAAAGATCCGTCTAATGCATAATTCGCGCAATGTTTGCGCTTACTGTTAGAAGATGGCCACTATATGCAAGCCCAGTGCACTACATTATCTATCGTTGCAAGTGGGAAAGAAAGCGTGCTCATCCGTGAAACTATGAGCAAAATTTCACCATTTACGAATAAGGAAAATTCACTTGAGGAGTATAGAAACTTCTATACCGGAAGCGCAAAATTAATAAAACTACATAATAACTAATAAGCTAAACGTATCTCTTACGTCAAATCAGTCACAATAGCCGAAAAACGCGGAATGTCCGATTCGAGTTCTCGAGGGTAGTGTAGTAAGAATAACAGTTTTAAAGGTTTTAATGGTTCGAAGACTTGGCCCACATCATGCCTATGGTGTAGAGCAAAGGACCACCAACAAGAAATCCCCTGTGCGACGACTGCACGACATAGGAATGGGTCTCGCGTGGGCCGTGACATGTATAGACACAGTGGCGCTGTCACACATTAATTAAACCACCGAAATCTCCCATCGGACCGCCGGGATTTCAGAAGCGCCTGCCAGTACCGACCTCCCGGCTGCCCGACGGGCATGTAGCGCCCCTTCCAACCGCCACTCTCGCAATGCGGATGCCGCCGACCGGGTGTGCATGCGTCCGGCAGCTCGGGCCGGACCACGCCCAGCTCTCACCTCGCGTCGCCCAGTGAGTGTTAGCGCATATTACACTGTGATATATAAACAGTTCACGCTTGGCATTACCACAATTATCCACATTTATCTAAGCAAGTATAAGCCTGCGCTGGTAGAGCTAACTAAAATGATTCAAAATTAACAAGTCAACCCAGATCTAGACTGCCACTGCTGGTCCCCATTACCACAATCATTATTGACATAACACGTGACATAATCAGAGGTCGATAACACTGTATGCGCAATTGCCCACCTGACAGTATACGGGGTTTCTTGGCTGATGAGGCTTCCCATTGGTAGTGGTGCATCAGCATCCTTATCTTCGTCATGGACAGCTCATGTGCCGGTGCAGCAGCAGTGCGATGCCGGTGGCAGTATCGCTGGCAGCCTGATTTGGCTGCTGCGTCTGCACGTGCACCTAACCATCAACCAAGCCGGGCACGCTGCTACAGCCCACAGGCGCACATCTGCCCGGTTGACTGGCGGCCGGCTTCGGCGTCATGTGCGGAACGCGCCGTCTCGTCCTCCGCTCGCACACCGACGCCGCGCTGCTGTGACAAGGCCGGTGTTAATGATTATGGTATACTTTGACAAATTCCATATTCCGGCTCTCCTTTCAGTTCGATGCCATAACCGGCTCCCGACTAGTTTAAAAATGCAGGATGTACAACCGATCCAACTGCCGATGGATGGACTGCAGCTGACCAACCTGCAGTCGGCTGAGCCGGCATCTGCAGGGCCAGCTGTGACCGGAATGACGGTGGGCTGGTCGCAGCTGCTGTGAAGGCGAGCCGTTCCGTATCGGGTGGATCTTGTCAGCGCAGTTTGGCTTTTGGCTTTGGTCTGCGGAACTACATTTGACTAAAGAAGACGCTTATTTAACCAAAGTGTATTCGCGCATCCATTTTGCGTCAGTGAATAGCTGCACAGAAATTTCGTAACCTCGAAAGAGTTGTATGTACATTTTTATCAGTGAAAACTGTTCTTTCTGTGAAAACAGTGATCGATAACTTCTGACAAGCAGACAGTACTAGTATTTAGCGGCATTGTGGGAGAACGTAAAGCGTTTTAGCGACAGGCCTACTTCCGCTGGGCACGTCACCTGTGGTGTACAGGTAGTCTGTTGTTATAGCCTGTGTGCACTGATTTTGTGCTTGTGCCTTGTACAGATAGAAGGGAGCCTTCCTTGCAATACGACGTACAAAAGATGTACGATTCCACGAACATGGTCTTGGCGCGGTACATAACGTACATAGCGAAGGAAAATGGCCCGGTACATGTAATAAACCTTTCGCGTTCGCGCACTACGAAGCACTTTTATGTAATACTTCATGTCATTCTGAAGCTTAACGATTTGTACTCTGTACACATTGCTCTGAAAATCGTTTGCGCGCGTAACATCCGGTTGCCGAGATATGACGAAATGAAATGGGCGAAAAGCTTAAATGCATTGTTGTGTACCGAACATTTGGTTATTACCCGATTTTCTTGAACTTTGCTAGGAGCGTCACATCGCCTTGGAGTCGAAAGTGAACCAGTATCAGATCCATAGCTTTTTTTCCGATTTTAAAATGAATTGAAAAAATTTTAAAATTCATTTTTACATCTGAAAAAATTCCATGGATCTGCTATTGGTTCACTTCTGGCTTTATGGCCATATGTCTTTTACAGCCGAGTCTCAAGATCGGGTAATAACTAGACTTCTGATACACAAGAATGCATTTAAACTTTTCACCAATTTTAATGCGCCATATCTCGGCAACCGGATGGTGCGCGCGCAAACGGTTTTCGAAACAACGTATACAAATCATTTAGCTTTAAAATGACATAAAGTATTATGAAAAAGTGATTCGGAGTGCGCGAAAGCGATAGCTTTAGTGTATGTATACCATTTTTGACACTATGTACCGGGCCATGGTCCTTAACCCAACCACTGTTGCATATGTTTTTTGACTTGTAAAAAGAATTCCTAATTATTTTTTTAGATTTATTTTAGAATCATAACAAAACGCTTGCACTCTAAGACCAGCGTGAAAGCGACCCTTACACAAATTTGCGTTTTACGTCCCGCCTCTTGGGAAGAGACTTGTAAATGTCGCAGGATTTCTCCCTTCCAGTTGTGTTCTGAACCGGTTGTCCGCTGTATTTTCAGGCGTGGAACGCTGCATAGGAAGTGAAAGCCGCTCACGGATGCCGGAACAAGTTGTCGGACAGCTGGTTTGCGTCACTTACCGGCTGCCATCTATCTTCCTAACGGAGATGCTGCAGCATCTGGACCTACACACGCAGGCCGAAGCCATGCGGTAAACCCGGCATAATATTACAAATTGTATAATGCAGCTTGCATAATATACGTAGTTGAAAAAATGGCCACGCTGTGACAATATGAGTCAGTGTATATGAGTCAGTGTCAGTGTATCAGTGTATATGAGTCAATATGAGTCAGTCAGTGGCCATCTGCACAGTGTATGTTTATGTACAATTCCACGAGTATATTCTAATTTGTAGCATATTCCACTAAATCATAACTTGCTATATTTTTGGTTTTGTACTTGAATTCATTGTTGTACAACAATCAGCTAACATCCGCTAATATGAAACATATTCTTGTTAATGATGCTGCAAAATCTTTATGTAAATTGTTACTGTAAGGATTCCGCAAACCGGCATCATATGGAATCTTGCATTAATTTATATTCGTGCAATATAATACGGAAGCTGTACATCCACATTAATTTCTATTTCGATGGAAATGCAGTTTCCCTTCACTTTGCCAATTGCCAGCAGGGAAAGTATTGTTTCCTGACAACATTAAACGTCTGTAATGAGAGCAGTTCGAGGAAGTTGGCAATTCGCCGTTTCCGCTTTGTAATTGACTATTACACACCAGCAATCGCACCGGCTTGTAGCATTCAGAAAACCGGCAATTCTACTGACACCTGTCATGTGTTTTCGCGGAGTATTTTCCGCCGACTGCATTAAGTGCAGAAATATACAGTACAACGAATACATACAGATCCAGCAAGCAGAACAAACGAACAGAATAGAAGATAGCGACCAGGTCTCGGTTGCCGTTTATAACCCACGAATTGTGCCGTGACAACCCAACCAAATAAATCGCTGCATCGTTTTTAACGCATACTGCAGAAAACCGCGTTTGGATTCCGTTTATTCATCAGGCTGTTGTCTTTTTCTTCCGTTCCTGGCCATGAATACCAGTGCGGTGCAGTCAGCGGGCGACGGCTGGACGGCCGTCAGCGGCACGGAGTGTCCCTGTGTAATTGGTTATGTTGTGCAGTTCGTGAAGGGTATGGACACGCCGGGACTGCTGGCCTTCGTGCTGGGCATGGTGACCGGTTGCGTCACGGTGCTGCTGGGACTTCTCGCCTACATGGCCTGCCATCTCCACGCCCACCACCGCCTCCTCCAGCAGGCGCAGAACCGACTAGTCAAACTGGAAGCCGCGGTGCAGTGGCTGCTCAAGGCGGATGACCGCGCCGGCGCCATGCAGGACAACTAAACACCGCGTCCGCTATGTTACGGGGACATACATTACGTAATACACTCATTTTGTTTAATAATTGTATGGTCTTCTCCTGTACAGAGCTTTTTGTTAGCTTGATAATAAAACGCTGCTCTTAAAGCATCTCAACTCAAATTGTTATTCAGCGCTTCGAGGAAGCTTGCGACTGTTCAGGTTGGAAAAGGGTGCGAGGTCACGAAGCAGCTATGATTACAATTACCAGAATCGAAAAACACCAGTTCACTTTGTGATCAGATCACCGCGCTAATTTATTAGAACGTCGCGTACGAACGGGAAGAACGAAAACTAAAATCAGGTTTAAAATTAAATAGCTTCCGATGAATGTGTCTAGTCACGCTCATGGCAAGCTGCCGCTGGGCAGAACATTTAGTCACACATGGTGAACCGCTTAGACAACATTCATCCGCTTTCGTATCCAACTTAATTCCCATAATTATATGTACGTAAAGCACGCGGTTATAACACGCACTGCGGTATCTATTGGGCTGGGCGATGTGCTGCTTATGGTGACCTTTCAGAAAATCCTTAAGGAACCGGTCTAATGCAGGAGGGCTCGGTGGACGATGTGTATGATGTACTGCGCCGGCATTCTGGACATCATGGGCACGTTAACTACTGTATATACTGATACTCTTCGCTTGATATTGTCGACGATCGACGATGTTTTCACCGCTACCGCCAGGAACGGCAACTACGAATCTGAAGACTGCGTTATAATACTACTAGTAATGTATTAGTAATGTATGGTCTAGTGATGCATGTACAGTACAGATAAATGAAGAGTTTGTACTCCTACACTGTGGCTGTGTGTTTAGCGAAATGTCTTATACCTCGTAAATGCGCCATTGGCAAATTCGGGAGACAATATTTATTACCAGTAATTAAATTAGGTCGGATATCCGACCTAATTACTGGTAATAAATACTGCATATGCAGTAGAAGTACTCGGAGTACGGTTCCGGCAGAAGCAGCTCCATTAACTGGCATTAATCGCGCATTTGATTAAGGATTCACTTGGGTCCTCGCACCTGAATAGCACAAGCGGCAGTAGCGCATCGCTACTGACAAAAAAAACATCGGTGTGTCGCAAACCGGCATCCTGTACTCGCACCGACTACACGTAGCGTTACCTTTTAACTTGCAATACGCACGTGTACGAGCTTTGCCAACAAATATTTCGATGGAAGTGCAATTTCAGTTAAGGTGAAAATTCGGTAATTATGGAGCATGTTGGTTATAACGCATGAATTCTTTGGCATAGCAACCTGTTACGATATTCAATCTAATTTCAAAGAGCAAAATGATTTTGCTAGTGTCTGGAAGTGCGAGACTGCAGTATTCATGGTGTGGCGCAGTGGCTTGGGTTGCATGGCTTAAGTGTCCCGTCACTGTTTTTTTAATGGCGCAGTGGCAAGAAAACGGTTCAAGTTTTTTTTAAAAATTGAAAGTACTACGTGTGAAGTATGCTATGCTAAATTGTGAACCGGTAGTGGAATTTGAAATAACTGGTGGCCGCATTTTGTACCACTATCGCCCATTCACTTACTATGGATGGCCAACTGAACGAATGGCACGAGTAGGTTTATTGTGTACTGTCAACCGGTTCAATATAAACTTCATAATTACTTAAAGCGTAACAAAAACATTAAGATACGTCTTAATAAAGTTGCCAGTAGCCTGTAAAACAATCTGTTTTGGCTTTTAGTTATAAGCTAAAAAGCCTATTAAAGTACTGTACATACGTGATTTGGTTTTAGTCGCTTTGCTTGGAGCAATCTGCGCGTGTCTACTAAAAAAGTAATTACTTACTGAGAATATCAGGCGGACGGAAATTGATTCGGTCTTGTACATAATTGATTCTGAAGGCAAATGTGGACAGTGTGGTTATGTTGACTTCAGGTCAAGTTGGGCAGTGGCCGTTAGTCGTGCATCAAAGAACGTTTTCGCTCAACGTGGAAGTAGCATTTCGTTTGTGTTGGCTCCTGCTGCCCCTGCTGGAGCGGCTATCCGGAACGAGCGGAAGCGTTGTTAACGCCCAGCGGCGCCAGGTAGTGATGGCGCCATCGGTGCCTGTGCAGAGGTTATTTGCAAGGTGAATGAACAATATACAAATCCCGAACTTCGAAGTAGTGTGCATGTGCAGACTGTACCACTTATGCATCTACCGTATAGTATTAGCACCCACCTATTGTACAGATATTCATGCATAACCTTTCTATGCTCTAGGAGATACATAGTTACGTATACCCTCCTCTTCCTGGGCGCCATGTAACATGTATATGTATGTAATATGTACTGAATGTAACATGTATAGCTGGTGGGTGGGTAGATGAAAGCAACATACTCTGGCCGCCGCTTTACGGGCCGCCGCCCGCCAGCAGCCAGGCAGAAGTGATCTCGGCGTGCGGCAGCCGGAGCTGTGATGTCGATAACGCTGCGGTTAAAAACGTGGGATGATTCAGGAAACGACACAAGTGCTGTGCGCAGTGCTGGAGCCGATAGTGCGATGCATACGAGTATGATTGGTATGTTTCTACACGGGAAATTGACGCTGTTTTTGGGAATTGTGCGTACAATTGGCCCTTGCGCATTAATGGGGTTGATTGGAAATTGTTGCGTCTTCAATTCTCATCTTCCAAAGCCGATGCACTCGTCAAGCTACTAATATTATTTCAGAAAAATGCCTCATATCTATTTTTATTTCGGCTTCTTGTTCTGCTAAAATGTAATAGAATTGATCGGCTGCCGCTGGGAGGTTGTGGTAATTAGTAATTATGGCCGTTTCCTCGGATGGCAATGTGATTAAATTGGTAGACGATATCGATCGCAGGTGCATCCAGTCGCCAGCTGCAAATAACAACATGCACACACACACAGAGCTAGATACACATGGAAACCAAGCGTATTGTACGAGTTTTACGGATAACTGGGAGGCAAAATGGCGGAGACATCCAACTTCCCACATTCACATTGACATCCACATCCATCGATGGATCGCAGAGGAGCCTATGCGCCGGTTGATGTGTAGTGTTGTACACAAGTAGCGCATGCGAAGCAGCGCTCTAGTCACTCGCACACACCGTGTACTGTATGTACGAGTATGTTAACAGCAGAGTTAAGGACAGTGCGTGAAGGTGAGTGAGGACGTTTCATTCGGGTGAAAACCGGAGAAAGTAGAATCAGTAGATCACCGCTTTTCTACTGCAGCGCAACAGTCCAGCGGTGATCAAGTGAAATGCCAGATTCGCAGATGATGTGCTTGTTAATAAATCCCTTGAAAATCCTTTTGATTTACGCGCGCCAGGAGAGTCTGACTGCCGATCCAAGGTGGACCCTGGAACTTGCTTCATAACCTGTTATGGAAGGTAGTACTCTGTAGCTGCGATGCTAGCCAGGTCTCTGTTTCTCGGATAATCTAAAAATTATGGAACGGACACGTCAACAGTTCTTGTTCGGTACGTAAGTGTAGGACATTCATTATTGGCGGTGACATGCATTGACACGCATTACTGACAGAACCGAAACACAGCCCAATAATACTACTACGTTAACGTACTACCCCTTCGTGCTTGACGAGCAGGCCGAAAGTGATGGTCGGCAATCTTAATGAATAAGGAAGGAAACAAAGTAAGCAGGAGCTATAACGTGGGACACAATTTGCTTTTGCAGAAAACGGAGTGAGAAATTTTACCGGTGCAGCTAAAAAGTGTAACGATTGGCAACTGTTTAGCTTAAAAATTTTCTGCTGAACAACTCTTCTTTGGTAATACCTAGAAAAAACAAGCAGAACACTGTACATGACTTTGCGAAATTCAAAACAGTACGATGGCTTTGCAGATTCATAAATAAAAATAATATTAGAAGAGCGGCAGCGTTATTTAAATTTTTGGCCTGTTTTAGTACGCCATATCTCGGCAACCGGATGTTGTGCGCACAAAGATATTCCGAACAATGTATACAAATTATGTAGCTTTAAAATGACACAAAAATTAATACTGCAAAAGCGATTTCGGAGTGCGCGAAAGCGAAAGTTTTGGCGCATGTTTCCCATTTTTGACGCCATGCATGTACTTGACCAATTTTCCTTAAGGATGTGTGGTAACCGGCCATGCCGGCTACACACCTTGTGCATGCGTACATTCAGGACTTCCGGTCCTGAGTGCGAAGTCAGCACCCGGCTATGAGTGTTCTATTTGAGGGTATTGTGGCGCGCCGTTCACAAACGGCGCGGCCTCTGTGTTTTCCGAGAGTGCGAGTAGAAGTGTGCAAGTACGAGGCGAAGTTTTGTTGGCGAAGCCAACCAAACTCCAATCGGTGTCTGTAAGCAACAGTTTAGGGAGACAACTCCGTCGCGCTGATGTAGCGACAATGAAACTCTTAAACTTAATCTTTTGCCGTCAGCAGAAACCTTAATTACTCAGTGTTGCGCCAACGGAGATTACCGCCAGTCCTATGTAACAGGCAAGCGCAGGGAGCTCACGAAATGTCTTTTTTGAACAAATACCGCGTGATTGCGGGAAGAAGAACAAAGATGCCAGTGTGGCCTAATATCTTGAAAATGCGATGTGTCCGCGAGAGTGTTCTTGAGCGTCTGTCGAAGCGTGGAATAGTGCTGGCGGCATGTCGCGGCCAGACGTATCAGCTGTGTGCTGCGCAGACTGGACTCTATCCAACGCGAGCATATGAACGCTGAGTGGTGCTGCTAGAGAGGGACGAGAGAGCAAGTACAGCCGTAGTCAAGCTGAACAGACAGAGCGATAGAGCACAGAGAGAGTTATAAAAGTAGCTCTGTCTGTTCAGCTTGACTAGGCGCGATTCAAATATTACGTAACGGCTCAGGGGGTGGGGGGTGGGTCCGACTGGCGTTACCCGCCCATAAGTAATACATGGATAAAGGTCACAAAAGGGTGGGGGGTGGTCGAAAAAGTTGAAAATTTTTGTTACGTAATACTTGAATCGCGCCCTACGGTACAGCTCACGGGTCAGTGTGGCACACGCGGTAGCGGATGAGTGCAGTGCAGCAGCACACGTACGTACATAAGAGAAGCGAATACGGCATGTAAGTGAGTGCAAGTACGCCAAGTATGGGCGGAGCACCAGGCGCAGGCTCGTACGCCTGATACCTACCTTTTCCGCTTATAAAGGACGTTGACTGACTTGACTCCTTTGGAACCCTATTAGAAACCGGGGAATAATATTTGTCCACTGAATAATATTTTACCGAACCCACAACCTGGCATTGTCTTACCAAAACATCGAGAGAAAACAATACAGTAGTTACAGATACCCCGGTATTCTCGATATTTTCAGGCGGGAAGGTAATGCGAGATTGCTTCGCAGATTATTTCGTAAAGGTCCGTATTTAGCATATTTTGGTGCAGCGTAAAATGCAAAGTAGAACGCTTTGCTGTTGCAGATCGACAATTAATGAATCAACCCGAAATGGGGATGTATCGGCCGTTACTGGCGGAGGATTACTGGATGAGCTACCAGAACACGGTGGCGGTGAAGAGGGACGACGACACTTGGTGGCTGGGATACATTCAAGACATTGAAGTCGACCACGCCCACATCCACTTCAACCACGCACTCATCCACTTCAACTCCACGACGACACCGCCCGAGTGGATCCACATGGGCACTATCTGGCCGTTTCCCTTCTACCGGGAGAGCGAGGCAGGCACCGCCAACGGCAACCAGAAATGCTACGTGGCGCTGCGTCACGAAGTTGACGGACCGTTCTGCTTCCGACGCGCCTCCTGGCGGTGCTGTGTTAATGGTTGTGCCAGATCCTGTCAAATGTTCCACATCACCACGCGGCTGGTTGCCAACTGCGCCGACTGTCAGGCACACCACCTCTGTCTCGAACACCACACAATCCAGTTCTTTCAACCAGTACACAAAGGTCAACTTGCCGGTCTCTGGCCGCCGCCGGGTCCGTCGTTGTTGGAGCGGGATAGTGACCTGCTCTTCACCAAACACTTTATTCCCTTGGAACAAGCGCAAAATGTCCTCAGCGACGCCTCCGACAAATTCCGCGTTGTCAAGCATCTGCGCGACGCTTTCAAGCGGCAACACGCGTCCAGTGGGCCCTACTTCCTCCTCGACCGTTGTCGCTTCCACATGCGCGTTGAGAAGGACGGTTGCACGTTCATCGTCGCCAGTTACGCAAAGGACGCGGAGACGGCCCACAAGACGGAGGAAACGTTGGCCGAAGTACTGCGGACGCATTTGCAGAGCCGGGATAGTCTGCCGCCGATTAGCTGGCGAGACGCCCGCCCACCGGATGCCGGTCAGTAACCTGGCTCGTATGTTGTTATTTGTGACAGTTGGTATGCGTTGCCTGTCGTCTCTGCAGATCTGAGCAGCGATGCTGAGTGGTCGTTTGCGGGAATTGGCTATTTGCCGCCGTGTTTGCAGAGCGAAATCTTGGGTCATCTCGATGTGCATTCCCGAATGAGGACCAAACGGTAACACTAATTAAATAACTACTGAAGTTTGTCGATTATTAACGTACTTTTTTTATGATTGTTTAACTTTTCACAACCCGACATTTCAAGACGTAACGTTTCATGGCGTAACATTTCACAACCTGGACTTTTCACAACCGAAACATTTCATGACCAAGCCGGAACTTCTATTCCGCAATTAAAGAATAGTGCACTTTGCGTAGTGCAGAAAACAACATTATCTTTACTGCTTTTGGCAAATGGTAGAATCAATAAAGTTAATTTTTTTTGCCTAACCATGCTGTCCACACATAAAAAAATTAATATTTGACAGTACAAATACGGAGATTATGGTAGGTACTACTATTATTTCTGAAAAGCCCTCTCAAATACCTGTTAATCCACTTACATCCAAAAATTACAAAATCTATTTCGTACAGCAATAAAATAGCTTTCGAGACGTAACGTTTCATGGCGTAACATTTCACAACCTGGACTTTTCGCAACCACAATGTTGTGGTTGCGAAATGTTGTGGTCATGAAATGTTACGGTCATCAAATGTACGTTGTGAAACGTTACGTTGTGAAATGTCGAGTTATGAAATGTCGTGTTACGTTTTTTATAACTAGAAGCACCTTTAATAAGTATCATGGTACGAGTACAAAGTACAAACTATGCACCAGAACAAAACGGCATTTACAAAAGAAACGTACCACGTGCTAAAAGATAATTAAGGCCTCTCGCATGTGACTGATGCCTGATGGTGGTGACTGTTGCGACAGGGTCTGCGCGTTGTGGCACTTTTTGCTGAGCGACGCCCGCGTGGCGGAGCACGTCAGCATCTCCTTGGAAAGCTGTTGCGACCTGCAATCCGACGCGGACAACTGCTTCAAAGCGGCCCTTCTCTTGAGCCGCTCCATCACTTCCGCCACCCTCACTCTCACCTTTCTGCCAGTGCTCGTTCGACAACATTTCATTTTGGTGTTGCCCTGGCTGAACGACAGCGAAACCCATCTGCAATTTATCGTCTTCAAAGACCGCACTAGCGACAAACCGGTCACCATTTCCTGCATTTCCCCGACAGGGTTCTCGCAGCATCCGGCAGCGGGCATTGCAATAGAGTATGAACACTTGTGTGACGCCATTCTGCTGATCAATTGGACCGTCAGCGACCTTTTTGGCCGGGCGATGTTTCACGCCTTCGAGTGCGATCCGCACCTGACGAATCCGAAACCCGCTCATCTCCTGCGTGCCCGCGAGAAGGACCTCATGCTGCCCCTGGCGACAGAGTCCCACGCGCTGGACATTGACAAACTGCAAATCACCATTCCGCGGCTGCTTCTGAAATGCAGCGAAGTCCGCGAAAAGATGTCGGCGCGCTCATGCAGGCGCTGAACGTCCACTTCCCGCCGGTCACGGAGGAGATGCTGACAAAGGTCACGGCGGTGCACGCGCGCTGGGTGCGCACTCTCAAGTATCCCGAGGAGTGGGGATCTATCCACACCTACATCATCCTGTGAGTGCCCTATAGACGGTGCGGCTACTCGTTGGTAGCGCTTGAAATTAGACCTGCGTCTATTTGCATTGCAGGTTCAGCGGGTTTGACGCGGAGGGGAATGTGGACATGTGGAAGCATGTGGACTTGCGCCAACTGGATGTACGCACACTCAGCCGCATGGCCATCTACGGCATCAACGAAATCTACCGCGTCTGAGAGCCTAGTGGCAGCTCCCGCAGTTTCTCGTTGCGCGGGCCTACATTGTTCACCCATGTGCTCGAATATCTTAAAATACAGGATGGTCTAATACACTCCCGTTGTACTCTTTCCGTTCCTTCACTCGACTGATCTCATTTTGAAAACAAAACGACGGAAACAAAATGATGCAGTGTCGTTTGAATTCTGCAGCTTTTCCAGAGCTTTTACCAATGAATTGCGTTTTTGTGATGTTGACGATGGTAATTAATACTGGTTACCATGTGAGTTGTTACGTGCTTTACTAGTACTAAATACTAGAAAACTGATGTGTGTTTAGTTGACATAGCAATGAAAAAGCTTCAATGACAATGTAGAACAGATAGTTAGTAAAGGCTCCGCCTACCGCTTTTTGGCTTCCCTGCTTATTCTATCGCATACATTACATATTTTTGTATGCTTTTTCACGATGGACAAACGCTGCATGGTCTTTAATGAGCAGCACATGTAAGTACAAACTGAGTACTAAAAAAACGAGATCTATAGCAAAACACTTGTTCAATGATATCCTGCTCGGGGATTGTACCCATAACACATATCGCTTTTTGGATGGCTTTTTCCCGTTGCATTTGGACAGAGTACTACTACGAGTGCTTGTACCGCACACGGACAAGTGCCCAAACGCCCAAGTGGTAGTGCGACTTTACGCCGTGGGACAATTCGTCGCAGGACATCCAGACGCGAGGACATTTCGCGTTCTTCTGACTTTTCGTCGCGCGGGCATCTCGTTTTGAGAAATGTTGTTTTAGGACATTTCGTCGCGAGGAAATTTCGTTTTCGGAAATTTGGTTTTGGGACAATCAGGCGCAGAACACTTACAACGATAATATCGCTCTTAATATGTTTATTACAAGTGCAAATACAACACTGACGTGTGGGAGTAGGATCACACGCCGGGATGTACGTACGGATGCTGACTGTCCGCCTTCCACCTGCAACATAACAGATAATCTAGTCAATCTCTACTGTGATTTGCTGTTCTCTTTCACTAGCGGTGTATATGATGTCATAACGCGAGGTCTATATAAGTTCTGGTTGTCACTAATATCGGCACGAGTGGTTCAGCAGTCGCTAACTTGACTTCTGAGACTGTTTTCTAATTACGATTTCCTAGCGTTGTGAACTGTGTTGTGAATTGGATTAAAGAGGCAGCAATACTTGTTCCTACGGAAGTGCATAGTCGTTCCCGGATTATCGCTTAGTACACAGGTTTGCTCGCGACACAATCGTCCTAGCTCTTGCCGATCCTCACAGGACTTACGACCGGAAGTTGTGGTTAGACCGTTCCTGCTTAGGGATTCCTGAGTTCTCGTGTTCCTGATTCGTCCGTCATTTCCACCATAAGGATCTGTTACAGTTGAGATGAGAGTTGCCTACCGATTGAGCATTACAGGCGTGGAAGAGTAAAGATTGTTCATGGAACCTTAACCGGTGTGAACGCTTATACACGACATGGCGCCCACCGGTGTCTTTTAATTTTCCCGATGTAACAGAAAATTATTGGTGGAAAGTTTGGTGGTAATTTACAGTAAAAGTGGTCCGTATAGGAAAGGCGTCGAACCGCAAAGGTGCGCCGAAGGAGGTCAGCGTTCCTGACCTGGCCTAGTTAATTTATTTTGGCGAGCTTCCTCGCAATCGTGAGCTTCCTCACTGGTGAGCTTCCTCGCCAATTAAATTTAAATTTAATTTAATCGGACCGTAGGGAAAACAGTCGAAACCTTAAAGGTTGACTGTGTGAATTGAGTGGTGTTTTGTGGGTAATTTCCGGGTTGTCTGCGCAAAGCAGTAACCGCGGCGAATAAACTGTGAACTGTTGTGTCAGTGTACCTGGCCAGCAGATAGATCAGATAGTGAGCATTGGGCCATTGTTAGTGGCTTGGAGAGATAAGGATCTTTGGTAGCTGAATAAAGGCAAGCCGCAAGCGGTAGCCAAAATCAGCAGCCAGAGATAGTTGTCCGGATAAACGTAAACACAGACAGTCGGTGACTGACCTGTGTGGAAAATATAAATTAAAATCACTGCAGCACGCAAAGTGCAGCGGATTGATTTTAATAAATTAAGTACTATAGTCGAAACCGCAAAGGTCGACAGTAGTAATTAGTTAGTTCGGTACTGTAGTACTGTATCTCTAGCAGTTCGATAAAGGCAAGCCGCAAGCGGTAGCCAAAAATCAGCAGCTAGAGATAGGTGACCGTGAAAAGGTAAACACCGGCAAACGGTGATTGACCTGTAAGCTAAAATTACGGCAGCACGCAAAGTGCGGTAAAGTAATTTTAGCATTTAGTTCTTCAGTCGAACCGCAAAGGTCGGCTGTGTTTAAGTCTTTCGCGGAACAGTTCAAACCTTAAAGGAGGACTGTTTAGCGAAATTAAATTGCACAATCGCAATTTTTGAAACTTATGATAGTCAGTAGCACAATAGTTACTGAACGCACCGTAAGAATGTCTAATCCAGGAAATAGGAACAAGGCGTCAAGCCAGGTTCCCGAAGATAAGGTCATAATCGGCCCATATGAAGCAGCAGCGACACAAACCAGATTTAAATTCAAACCGGATGAAATTCCATTGGGGTTAATGTACTTCGCCTTGAACTTGGAGGCACCCAACCAAACCAGAGCTTACTGTGGTAAGGCGTGGGTAGATTTCCAAGAATTGGGGAAGTCAGTGGATCCAAACAAAAAGGCTCCCTTCTATTATAATGGATGGTATGAGACTGAACGGTGCATTCCGGAAGCCTATCTGGATATTACCGATGAACAGTTTAACGAAGCAGTAAAAAAGGCTTATAAGTGGTTACCCGAGTATAAGAA
The DNA here is from genome assembly GCF_019649055.1 of Paramacrobiotus metropolitanus. NCBI lineage: Eukaryota > Metazoa > Tardigrada > Eutardigrada > Parachela > Macrobiotidae > Paramacrobiotus > Paramacrobiotus metropolitanus. Next base: position 26,166 of record NW_026570340.1, on the reverse strand, counting down.
GAATGTGGAAGATCGTAGACAAGCGGCTCTTATTGCGCTTGAGGCAGCTGCAAAAGTTGGAGTAAAAACCAAGGAGTCCGTTTCTGACGATCGACCCAAACGAGCGGTAGCGGCAAAGCCGAAAACTAACGAGAAACCAGAACAAGCTACTCGTAGTGAACCAAATTCAGAGCCACTTAAGCTCGTAGAACCACTTTCAGAGGAAAGTCTCCTTGATAAGCAACAACCTCTTCCAAACTTCAGTATGGACGAGTTGGATAGCCATTCAGAGGATGATACGCCTATTCACATGGCGTTTGGCGAAAATACGGAGATAGCTTTGGAAGCATCTGCAAGAAAGAAAAGCATCATGGGTGGCGCAATGTCCTTCCACCCGTCTCAATTGAAATTACACGCCTTTGTTTCGGAAAAAGACTTCGAACATCCTGACGAAGAGTTCCTAACTAAGGCGAAGGAAGTTGATGAGCTTCTAGCCCTTACACAAACCGATCAAGATGTGGGATTAGTCGCCCGGAAGACGATGCCCGTGCTGCTCCAGGGTCTGCGGACATGGATAGCGACTACGAAATTAAAAGTCGATGAAATGGGGAACTCCATGTCCCTGGACGCTCGTGTGGATGCAGAACGTAATCTGAAATTAAAATTCCAATCAGATTACAATGAAATGCGCATTAAATTTGAAAACGAACAAACCGAGAATGACCGGTTAGTAAATGAATTGCGCATTGCGGCCGACAATTTGTCTCAATCAAGAGATGTTGGCAGGAACGCACAAAATGCCCTTAATGCTATGAAAGATGAGCGTGACGGATTAAAGGATGCAAATCGGCATTTGGAAAAACAATTAGAGGAAGCACAGAGAGCTGTCGGCAGCGAGAACTACTATCGACGGCTTTAAAGCCCAAACACTCCCTGATACGGCGAAGCAGGTTGCAGATTTAGACCAGAAATTATCAAAAGCCCAGCTGGACCTGAATGCGGAAAAAGACGCGCATAAATTGACCAGTAAAAATTTAGCGGTTGCGCAAAATCTGTCCCAAAAGCTTTCTAAGGACCTAGACGATGAAAAGAAGCGCGCTAAAGATAAAGAGGATACCCTGCAGCGGGATCTAACTAAAGCCAATGTACAGCTTAATAAATTGTCTACGGTTGGCCCGATGCATATTCCTAAGGAAAAGGACGAGCAGTCTCAAAAAGAAATTGAACGGCTCGAAGGATTACTGGATGCTGAAAAGGAAAATAATCGCAAAGTCCAGAAGGAACTGAGCGACATTAAGAATGATAAAAAATGCGCTAATTGTGAATTAGCGATTAAAGCGAAAAAGGAAGCACAAGCTGCCGCCTTCGAGAAAGATCAAAATTGTAACCGTTTATATGAAGAAAACAAACAGCTTCGTGATGAATGGTACGAAAAACAAGATCAACTCACCAAATTGGAGGATGAATTTAAGCAAGCGTGCAACGAACTTCTCCAGTTCAGAAATTCTGGTCTTGCTCTTGGAGGAGGTCAAAGACATTTTGAAAGAGAGGCGCCGGTAGCGACAGGTGATGTGTTGCGGTCCACTCCTCTTTCTCTGTTTGATCCCCAGAACTTCTCCACATCCAATGAACATCCTTCAGCTGTCGTAACCAATCCGGCTGGCATCCTTCGGAAGCCCAGACAGGAATCACGGGTCGAATTTTCGGAAGCTCACGCTACGCCTCGTTCGTCTTCTGAAAGTCAGATTCCAAAAGAAACCGCGCCGACCACTCAAAAGAAAAACCGGTCAGCAGACTTGCGCCAAGAGATATTTAAAAGGACGTCCGATGACGTTACTCGTCATGCGCGCAGATCTGAAAATAGGGACGGTTCTGATATCGAAAACGATCTGATGGATGATATACTAGCCGATGACGAACACCGTCGTCCTAGTAGCACAGCCAGTGACGAATCCACATCCAGAAGTGCACAATTGGAAGAATGGTTAATCAAGCAAACGCAAATATCGGATAGAGCAGCGCTTACACAAGAATGCGTTGTCGAATTAATCTCGAAGCTTGCGGAAAAAGGAAATGATAAAACTGAAGGCAGTATGAAATTACTTACCTTCGATGATTCTCATCCAGAAAAAATCCAGAAGTGGCTCATGAACGTGGAGCAATGTCGAACCACAAATAACTGGAATGATGAGGTCACTTGTCGTAGAGTAACCGGTGCTTTCTCCGGAGCATCCTTTCAGTGGTTCGAAAAGTTCTGGAAGGACAATAAAGGCAAATCATGGTCTGATTTTTTCAAACCGGCAATTATTGAGCATTTTAACGGCTCATTGTCTAAAGCTGATATTCGCAGAAAAATGAATAATTGTAAGCTGGATCTTTACGAGCCGGTTCGTGCTTACCTGGATAGTTTCCTCCCATGGTTCGAGGAGCTAAAAATTTCAGACGAAGAGCAGGTTGAAGCGCTCTTGGAGGGTGTACAAGATCACCGGCCAGCATGGTTCCGCGAGATCTACAACGCATCACCAAAGAATTATTCAGAATTTGAAAAGAAACTCCAAGACTGTGAGAAACTGTGGAAGCGAATGAATAAAGATAAGAAAGCCCCGGAATCGACGCAGAAAAGTGCATTCACAGAACCGAGAAGTGCGGGCAGTAATAATAACAATTCGAATTATGAAAATAGAGGCGGCCGCGGTGGCTCGTTCCAAAGAGGAAATTATTACTCGAATCGGGGAGGTCGTGGAAATTATGGGAATACCCGCGGAGGATATTCCCGTTCATACACTGAAACGGTGATTCCACAGCAACAAAATTCCGCGGCTCCAGTGCAGCCTGTCCTGAGTGTGCCCCAGCCACAGTTCGTCCCGGTCCCGGTATATCAGCAACCGCAATTTGTCGAGCATCATCCAGTGCAATTTGCGCAGACGTTCCAGCAGCCCATTCCGATGCAAGCTGCTATGCCAGTCCCTGTACAGATGATGAATCCGATGATGCCGGTTATGCAGCCGCAATTTCAGCAGCCGGTCCAGAATTTCGATCCGCAGTATCAGCAGGATGGTCCTGTAAATAATAATAATAACGGCGGTTATAATCGTGGGAATTACCGCCCAAATAATAATTGTCGTGGAAACAATAACCAACGTGGTGGTTATAATAATCGTCAACAAAATCAAAATCAGAATCAGAATTACCGACAAAATCAGCAGGCTAGTAGCCAGCCCCCTTTTGACGAGCGGAATATCCAGAAAGAAAAATGGCGAACAAATCGTGGGATTGAAATTTGCTTCCGCTGCCACGGATTACATCCTGCAGCAGGTTGTACGAATCAGTTCGCACTTCCTCGTCAGTATGAACCTTCTGCAGAATTGTTAGCTCGATACAATAATCCGCAACAACAGATAAATATGATGGAGCTAGATTTACCGGCAGGCCTATCGTCGCCGACGCCACAATGCCACAAAATGGAAGTCCAGGACTTTTCGCAGTATCCGTTGGCAGATCATGTATGTTTGTTGCCGACGCTGGATGCACAAGCTTGGTACTCTGTAATTGATATAAACTATCAGAAGGTGAAAACAATGTTAGATACCGGTTCTAGCATTTCTGTTATGTCATTAAAGATGGCAAATGATTTGAAATTAAATATTCACCGGTGCCCCGATCACATTAAAGGCAGAGTCGTTCACACGGCCTACCAGGGAAGACAGTTAATCGAACCGCTTTCGGTTGTTGTCACAATCCATGAATTTGGGATGGCCTTTGAACACGCAATACTGGTGAGTTCCACCTTCGACAGGGACCATGTTGTTTTAGGTTTAGACTTTTTAGTAGTGTTGCCGCAAGTGCTCGAAATTGCATGCGAAAGAATTCCGATACCAATTCCGAGTACTCGGAATTCAAATTCAAGTATTTGCAATTCCAAGTAATCTAAAAATATTTTTTTAGATTTTCAAATACAATATTTGAAATTTAAAAGGCCGCAATTTGAATTCCGATTACTCGAAATTCAAAATGGGGCAATATGAATTCCGAGTATTCGAAATTTAAACTGCGGTAAAATAAAATCCGAATATTCGGAATTTAAACGTGACTTTTCTGGATTTCGATTTCTTTGAAATTTAATTAATACTAACAGAATAGACTGGAGTCATGATTATCTTACAGTAGACTGCGCGAGAATATCTTGCAGAATACTTTCGACCACTAGTTATGGCAAAAACTGGAAATTGTACGGTTTTTCAGTTCATTTCTCGAACATACGTCTACGTACGTCGAATTCATCATTTCTTGAGATGGTGAATTTAAGAAACAGAACCGACAGTTATTGTATCGTTTAGTTACAGAGCAATATTCACAGCGAAACTGATCTGTATCCGCTGGGCAGATGCAACCGCCGGCGTACTTCCACCGTATGTGCTGCTTTTGCTGTGCAGTTATGACCTCTCAGCGTGGTTTACATTCACGGATTACGACCCCGCGATCTGGGAGGAGGCGCCAATGTGCCGGTTTCGATCATGGTTAAAAACCAGTGGCGCAGTTCGTCCTCCCGGGCGTAGTTGGCGTTTTGAATCTGCTTTCCCAATAACAGGTCATAGGCAAAACGAGCATACAGTCATATTAGGCACTTATTTCCTCCAGGTGATTGCCCGTAAACTGGGTCGTACTCGATGCTGATCTGACCCTTGCTCTCCAGATGCCAGATGGGCAAACAGGAAATGCCACTGTAGTTTCAGCAAGTCTGGGCATTTGACCCGTTGAATAGTAGATCCGGACAAGACCGGGGATGTCACAGCTGTACAACGCGCAAACATAGTGGTGCGTTAAACAATCCGTTAAACCGTTAAACGTGGACTGCACAAGGTTTTCTCCATGCATCCGCATGTGGAAACGTGGCCTTGGGAAGCACAGGTCGTTATTTTGGTACAGATCCAACTCTGCAGGAAGTTCTAGGCCGCCTTTCTGAGGAAATTAGATTGAGCAGCAGATAGATCCATGCGTTAAGGAGTCTTAGCTGCAAATCCGAGCCGCTTGTTTTCGCCATGCTCGTATCGTTCCTTTCTGCGGAGGGACTGTTTGAGTAAGCGGGAACCGGTGTGTCGGCAGGCTGGGGCATGGCTTGGACTGGTTGCGATGACGTTTGGGCTGTCTGATTGAACCGTTCATGGCGCCTTTCTTTCGACGGCCGACAGCGGGGCTTAATGGTTCCGCGAGGTCTGACTCTGAACGTCGTAAAATCAGGGGCGAAAACGTTGCTTACAGTAGGATGCTCTGGCTCTGGCAAATCGGCTTCTGCTGCGGCTTCGGGAATGTTCGGCTGCCCTGGTGACATCCATCACGCCATCCACAAGCTTAAGACGCACCATCGCCTGGCAGTAACTTTTCAGGGTTATCGTAATGCTTTTTCTTTGTGGGAATTGAATTCCGCCGGTGTGGGCGGTAAGCGCCAGCTTTCTTTCACACCGGCTTCACTGAGCTGTAGGCGGAACGTAAGGATGGTAGTATGACTACTATCCACAAGAAAGCCTTCCCCGGGAACGTGTCATGAAGCGGATGCGTCGTTGATGCTTTGGCATTGCCGCCAGGATTTATAACGACTTGATGCACTTGATGTGTTCGCTGGCTCCTTTGCTCCACTGTTTCCCACTTTAAGTTCTGACGCCATAACGGCTGAGAGTTGTGAAAAGTCAAATTATCAAAAAATGTGAAACGCCGGTAAGGTCAGATTTTGGTTTTACATCACTAAAAGGTGACCTTGCCGTAATTGTTAGTTGCCCTGTCGTATTGGATACACAATTCAAACTTTTTGTTAGTAGTTTTTTGTGCGGGGAAAAACTCCCGCGCGTAGTCAATACTCATAGCGCGAGATGCTCTCGCGCGTAGCCGAAACTCATAGCGCGGGAGGCTCGCGCGCGTAACCATAAACATACTATGTAATACTGAGAGTGAGGGCGATGTGAAACAGCAACGGTTATATGCACCCCTCCCGCCCAGGTTTGTTAATTATTTTAGCTACATAAGCACCCCTTTTTACACCATCTTTATTACTTACAGGTACCCATTTTAAAAATACTGTGATATTGCGTTATGTAACCATAGCACTGCATCGTCATTGTTATAATTATTATCAATTGCACAGTTGTTATGAACTTACGACCATGAAGCATAATAGCCAATGTTAAGCACAAAAAATGGCCAACCTTCTGAAAGCGGTGATGCGAAATTAAGAACATAGGTGGAAAAAAACGTTACCGTTTCGGATAGAGTTTCTCCTTTTTTAACAGTAAGGAACATCCATATTCTAGCAACCGTATTTGGCCAGTGCACGGAATAACTGAAACTCCGCACGAGTAATTCTCGTGCATTCCGCAAGCATAGTAAATGAGGCCATATTTCTGACTAGCGCATTAAAAGCTGATCTGGATCATTTTTGTTTCTGAAAGAGCGGTATGTGAGCTACATTTAAAAGTTAACCGGCTTTTATCGTTACAACGTGTCATGCAGCCCACAATTTTAACCAAAAACACTCATAAAAACCAAATAAAAAATCCGGAATTTTTTGGGAAACAACAATACGAAAAGTCAGGCATCTTTCTCTGTTGGCTGGTATACGGCCAGTGCAGCGAACTATGGTGCGTAAGTTATGATTCATAGAGATAAGAACGGGTATGTTAAAAAACGGAGCTGTGCAGCGCGGTATCTTGAATACGTGCGGTATGGTTGTTTTGACCATTCGGAGCGTAAAGTTCCGGATCGTGATGACACACGTTACCAGTCGTTATCTCCTGCGCATTATGCACAAAAAACCAAGTGGCGTCTATAGCCACATCTAGAGTTATGTAAAGCTTTAAAATCATCCACCATTCGTTTCCGGTTGGTACCACCGGCCGGCACTGCTGATGAAGTCTGGGTATATACAGCCCTGGGCGGTCAAGTTGGTGCAGTTTTAAAAATAAATTACAAGTATTTCCAACCCGGTTTTGCTTTTATTTTTACACTTTTTTAGTGTAAAAGTAAAATACACAGGGATTTACATCCTGATGTACAAACAGGAGGAGCAATGCGGATGTAGAACAACGATACTTGAAGTGGTGCATTTGTATTTAATGCATTTCAGTTGCTGCTGTATCAGGTAAAGGTGAACTACATGTAACAAGTCGTCCTTCCCCTCCCAATCACCCTCTTTTGTGAAGAGCAGGTTATTTTAGCAAGGACGCCGGGGCCGGTTGCGCCGATGACCTGTGTTCCGGTGCTGGTGTCTTCACCCAATCCCCAAAGAAAAGCTGACCAAATTTTTATGCGTCGTCGTTGTAGTTGCCGCACGCAGCCGTTGACTGCGCTAACTTTGAGGTTTGCGTCAACATCGCTGGTCTTTACATTTGCGACGGTGAAAGCCAGAACAGGGGTAGCTTCAAACGGAAAACTATTTTTGTTGTAATTTTCGCTATGGAGAGTTTATTGTGCGCCGAACTGATAAATGTATATCATCGTTTAACAGTCAACACACCAGGCGGGTGCCAAATAGGCAAAGGCTCTTTCTTAATTCTCTAAGAAATTTCCTTTTGCTCCTACTTCCCTTAAAGTAATTATCGCAGTACAACTACCAGTTCCGTAGTTTGTAGTTTGATGGTACATTGTAATTAAAATCCAAATTTTAAATAAAACTTTTTTAAAAACCAATTATTTAAAATTCATATGATATGCATTGCAATTCCGAATACTCGGAATTCTAATGTCGGAAATTAGATTTCGAATAATCGAAATTACAACAGCGTCCATTTAAATTGCAATTACTCGGAATTGGAATGCCTGCAATTGCAATTCCGATTACTCGGAATTCAAACGGTAGTGTATTTGAATTTCGAATACTCGAAATTCATTTTAGATTGGAGCACTTCCGGCAACATTACTTTTTAGCTACAAAACCATTCATACTGGACATGAATACGATGACGTGGCGCCTTTCGCGCAGATCGCCTGGTGCGCCAGTATTTTTACGTCGTGAAACTCACCTCATGTCGGATGTTATTCGCTCCCACGACTTCGACCCTTTAATTCCGCCCGGAGTTAAACCGTCCCCTTTGATTCCAGCGTTGATGTTAACAGAACGAATTGGTGTCGCTAAAGAGGCGAAATTCGTTCCATACGAATCTGCACATTTAATTTTGGCAAAAGCTGATCCAGAAATTTGTATCTTACATTTACAAAAAGCCAAACAGTCTTGGCCTCGTCCAATTCAACCGCCACCGGCGATAAAAGTCGCGGATGCTCCTGTCAATGCGGAAATTAAAGAAGTGGTGCCCGTGCCGGCAGCACCAGTTAAAGCGGGATCCGATCAGCGGGATCTCGAGTTCGTGCGAAGTGTGGTGCAGGAAATGATCCGGCAGTATCTTCCGAAAGCAGCCTCGGTCGCTGACGAACCGATTAAACCTGTAATCAAAAAGGAAATTAAGACAGAGAAAAACCCAGAACCAAGTCAAGTTCGTGGGGGAGGCGGTGAAATAGTTGTAAATAATATGCAGTCAAGTTTGCGGGAAAGAGAACAAGCGCCTCCCCAGCCGCCAATTAAACAAGAAAAAACCTGTCAGCCGTCGCCGGCATGCAGTTCGAGTACCTCGTCTTCGGTGTCGGTTAGTCCTGTGCCCAACTCTGGTTCACGTCAAGTTCGTGGGGTGACGATCCCTTGCAACTTCCCATTCAGATTTCATCCTTGGACGCAGTTCTACAACAGCATCCTGCAGCAAAATATTTGTATATGGGCGTCCTAGAAAAATCGTCGAAATCGGTGGAATGTCTCAGTATGGAGAACAAGTTGTTAAACGTTATACCTGTTGAACGCGACCGTAGAGACGTCGATGAAGTCCACGATTATCCGTCCTACATGGCACGGAATCCAGAGTTGAAAAGGTGGATGTCGCCGATGGATAGACCGCAGGATAAAGGCTTGTTTCCTACAGAAAGAAGGTTCAGGGATCCACAGTTCTGGCGTGAAACCCAACAGATGTGTGTGGATAGCCGGATGTGGTATAAGATGTACAAGAAGCCGGCGTATGCAAATACGAATTATACAAAATATGAAATCAATCGGATGACAATCTGTGAAGGAATTCTGTGCAGAGTGCCTGATCACTCCGGCGCATGTCCCAGGATTTACGTGCCTTATCAATGGCGGCAGAAATTAATAGCTTGCTTTCACGATATTTTAGTACTTAAGCAGGTATACGGCCGGTGCGAAAAATTATATCCGTATCTAATTAAAGTTTTTTATTGGCCGGATTGTATTATTGAAATCGAGCGCTATGAAAAGAATTGTGATACGTGTAGAAATTCCCTGAATGATCGGCGACATTTTGAATTAACCAAACGGAAGGAACAACTACATGCGCAGAAAGCTACTGGGAAACGTAAGGTTACCTTTTCGCAGGATAACCCGGCACCAGCAGGTGAATTCGAGAACGGTAGCTTCATCCCTGCGGAAGATATGCGGCCCATTGATATCGGTCCTTGCCCGGCTTCCTACGAGGATAAACAGGCGGAGAAGCAAAGAGTACTTGCTTCCCAAATTCTTGGTAGCTCACCGCAAGAATATGTGCTAACAAGTCAGCACATGTCGGATTTGGTACCTCCGGCTGTCAGAGCGACGTATGACACGCCCACGAATGTAAATATTAATGAGCAGTGGGCAATCTGGAACGAAATACAAAAGCAGAAGGTGTTAGGAGAGTCTACAACTGTTAACTCACCCCAAACTACAGTGGAAAATGTTGAACGGTCATCGGAAGGTTCGGGAAGGAGTTCTCCCAGACGCAAAAAGTCCAGTTACAGTCGCAGAGTTAAGCGCGAACACGCGGATAGAGCGGCGGCAAGCCAGATGTCGGCTGAGACAGTACAACCGGCTCCGGCACAACAACCAGCGGTTAAAAACTTACCAAAACGGTCGCAGGATGTTCGTGAGTCTACCGAAATCCCGGCATGTGTGTACACGAAGGATGCTATTGAGCTGGCGTACAGGGACGCCCATCTGAAACAGGCACAAGCACAAACAGAAATAAATTTTGCGGAACAGGATATTTACCGTTTTGAGCCAGAGCCCGGTCCGATTGATTGTTTTAAAATGGAGCTATTTCCGGCTTCACCGGTGATAATCCAGCCCCATTCACAGGGAATAATTCGAGCAACAACGGCCATGTCTGATGAGCAGTTTATGGAATTCCAGGATGAGTATCTCTATACGCAGCCGTTTTTGTATGAAGGAAAAATTCCGGAAACGAACAAAAATGCAGTGCTGTTGGACGGTGTGTTAACGTTGAATGAATATGGTAATTGCCGGGTTTGTGTCGTTAATGTATCGGATAAACCTTTGGTTTTGAATGAGCAAACTCACCTTGGCGAAGTTGCTCTGGTTGACGCTGTGTACCAGATGGACTCCCCGGAGTTTCAAGAGAATTATCATGATGAGTCCTGCGGCATTCCTCGTGATGACAAAGGTGCCCCAGTCCCGGAGAAAATTAATGAATGTGTCGCGATGCAGTTGCAGCTTTTCGCTCCCAGCGCTGTCGATCCTGAAATGGAAGAAACTTTTGCCAAAATTAAGGTGGGAGATATTTGCCCGAGCAAAGAAGAATTAAAAAATATCTTTTATCAAGCGAAATCGGTGTTACCGACTAAAGCTCGTCCGGTCGGGTGTTGCACCATTTATGAGCACTCAGTTGACACAGGAACGAGTCTGCCGGTTCGAACTCCTCCGTATCGTACATCGTTTGTAGATAGGAAGTGGCTCCAAGCTAAAACACAAGAAATGATTAAGGATGGCATTATCGAGCCGACTAATTCGGCGTGGGGAAGTCCTATCTGTATAGTAAAAAAGAAGGATAAATCCCGGCGACTAACCGTTGATTTCCGTAAACTAAATGAACGATTAATGGGCAGCAGTTATCCTTTGCCCAGGGTGGACGACATTTTAAATGCTCTCGATAAGGCTACTGTGTTCAGTAAGATCGATTTGAAAAGTGGCTTTTGGCAAATAAAGATTAAACCGGAAGATCGGTGTAAAACTACGATGGTCGGAGAAGAGTTCACCTTTCAATACAAAGTCTTACCGTTTGGCTTAAAGGACGCGCCTTCTGCCTTTCAGCGGGCGATGGACTTGACGCTTGCCAACATGAAGTGGAGAAACGTGCTGGTTTTCATAGACGACATCATCGTCTTTAGCAAAAACTTAGCCGATCACATGCGGGATTTACAGGAGCTTTTTCTGAGGCTCCAGGAGTGTGGCTGGACTATCAACCCTGAAAAAACTGAATTGTTCGTAAATTCGATAACATTCTTGGGACATACTGTTGATCAATTTGGTATCAGCACGGACCCAGAGAAGATACAGGCAGTTAAGGAATTTGGCCCTGTAAAAGATAAGAAGGACATTTTGCGCTTCTTGGGCATGGTTGGCTATTACCGCCAATTTATTAAGAATTTTCAAGAAATTGCAGAACCATTGCAAAAGCTTATTCCCAAAAAGGTTACCTTTGAATGGGGAACAGATCAGTGTCGCGCCGTCGAGCAATTGAAGGAAGCGTTGGTGACGGCGTCGGTCTTGGCCCGTTATGATCCAGAGGCTTTATCTCGTGTCGTTGTGGATGCCAGCACTATCGCTGTCGGCGCAGTACTTATGCAGTGCCCTCGAGATACACCGACGGATGTGGCAACGAATTGGAGACCTATTGCATACCTAAGTCGTAAATTAACAGAGACACAGAAAAGGCTGTACTTTCCTACAGAACTGGAGGCTTATGCAGTTATTTGTGCTCTTAAGAAATGGAAACACTACCTGTCGGACTATCAGTTTGAAGTCCAAACTGATCACCAGGCGCTGGTTTTCCTGAATAATATGCGCGATGCTGCTGGTCGTCTGGGGCGCTGGTCGTTGTATATCCAGCAGTTTAATACTAAACCAGTCCACATCCCTGGAAAAGACAATGTAATAGCCGATGCTTTAAGCAGAAACCCAGGAGAACAAGCGGAACCTGATTCAGATGATTCGGATATCGAATTTGATTATCGACAGACTTACCCTTTTGCCGGTGATGCAGCAATGATCGAATGTTGTTTTGCGGTTCTAGAAAGAGACTATGCGGATATACGATTTGAAATGATGTCGGCCGAAGTGAAAGCTATTTCTGAGGAAGATATGAAAGCCTTCGATGCGGATAAGGTGCAGAAGTTGATTACAGACGATAAAGCCTCCTCCTGGGCGGAAGAACAGTCTCGAGATGCCCGGATTGTCCGATGGAGGTTGCTCCTAGAAAATAAAAAGGAAAAGATGTCAGAGCATGAGCAGCTACACCTAAATAAGTTTGTTGTAAAACAAGGCGTTGTCTATTATAAGTTTGAATTAAATCGCAAAATTTACTACTGCATGTATGTACCCGTACACTGGCGGTTACAGTTCCTGCAGGATAATCATGACTCACCTTTAGCTGCGCATTTGGGAGTTTTGGCTACTTACAAAAGAATGTACAAATACTTTTATTGGCCTAGGATGTTCGAGTCAGTCAGAAATTACTGTGCATCTTGCGCGGCGTGTCTTGCTCAGAATGTCCCCGCCACCGCACCGGCTGGCGCTCTACAGTCCAACCCGACAGTTCCTCCTAGATTGGTGTGGGCAATCGATGTCGCCCCGGCTCTTCCAACGACGGAATCTGGAAACAAAAACATAATTATCGCCGTCGACTACGGGAGTAAATACATAGTCGCAGAAGCAGTTGAAAGGAATGATGCTGCTACATTGGCATTATTTTTCTATAAAAGGATTTTGACAGTTTTGGTATGCCGCTTCATATTACGTCGGATCGTGGCAGTAATTTCATGTCAGAAATGTTTAGGGAGCTTCTTGCTCTCGCCGGTGTTGCTCATGCGCCTACAGCGTCAGGACACCAGCAGGGTAACGGTTTGGTCGAAAAACGAGTCGGAGAAATCAAAAAAGCGTTGGCGAAGTACGTTAATGAACAGCAAAGTGACTGGGATATTTTCCTCCCGGCTCTTTGCGCTGCCTTTAACAGTAAGGTTGTGGAACGCACGGGTCGCACACCATTCTTTATGATGCACGGCACTGAGATGCGCTTACCAGTGAATAACTTCCTCCCTTTTGAAGAAGATTTCGTTATTCCCGCTCATGTTTTCGTTCAGCAGATGCAGCGTGGCCTTGGTGAGGCTTTGGACCTGGTGAACGCAGAGGAGTTCCGGCATAAGCTGAAAGACAAAATTCGTTATGATGCTAATATATCGCATGTTTCGTATAAATCGGGAGATCAAGTCTTGGTTTATGTACTTCATAGAAAGGTAGGCAAAAATCCCTCTTTGATGCCCCGTTGGACCGCCGGATGGGAAATTGTTCGCCAGTCAGGGCCAGTCCACTACGTAGTAAAAAGTAATCGGCGTGGGAATGTCAAAGTTGATACAGTTCACGTTAGTCGTTTAAAGCCCTATAACTTTCGTGATGTTGATACTATTTTACAAGACGAACAGTTACCTAAATTACTTGACTGTGTCGAGAAGGAATGCCCCGATGAATTAGTTGAGGCGCCTGCTCCGCCACCGGTAATTCCGTCTGTCGATTCAGCATCGTCGCGCCTTGATGCTGAGTATGCGGAATATCTGGATAAACAACTGGAAGAGGTACCGCTTTTGAAAACCCGCTCCGGGCGTGTGGTGAAACCTGTGGAGAGATTTATCAATCAAAATAATGATAAAAAGCGCAAACGAGATCCATCGGTAGATAATAAGAAGCGGATAATTATGAATGATCGGTTTCCGGTCACACCGAATGTATCCCAGCCGAGCGGAGGCCAATCTGAATCGGTTGAACCGTTGGCCAGTAACACTTCGCCAATTACCTGTAAGGCAATGGAGATCGGCCCGGCACAGTCAACTAAAACTCCCCCGGTCATTGAAGAAGACAGAATTCTTCCAGCCCCGGCTTGGGCGCGTCCGGTTGAGCAGTTCTGGCCCCAGGGCGTGATCACTGACGATGTTTTGGACAAGCAGGAATTCTGGAAGTATCGGCAAATGGAGTGTAGCGACACCATGTTGTGGGACGCTGTAATTGATGGAGACTGCACCTTGGAAGAATCCCCATATGCGGCGCGGCATCTTCCTTTAGTCCTAAAAATTAAGGGCATTATTTGCCATTATGGTGAGAAGGAAGATATCCCTAAACGAATCTCGAAAATATTCATTCCTTTTCAGTGGAGAAAAATTTTAGTTGAATCGGTGCACCGTCGACTGTTGCACAAGTACAGTAGTGTTATTTCTCCCTATGACTACTTATATAAAAATCTCCGATTCTTCTGGCCGGAAATGAAGTCCGACTTAGCGAAATTTAGTCAGATGTGTACCTTATGTAATTTGGATTAAATGGCTGAGCGGCCGTGTAAACTTGTACATTTATTTTATCTTGAAAAATTTTTAAAGATTGAAATTTTATGCCTTAATCTATTAATTACCTGGAAAATTCCCAAAAATTGTGTGTACGTACAGTTTGAGCGCGCGCACTCGCCATTGGATAGTCTGCGGTGACGTAGCGTTCGTTGCTTCCTTTTGGGAAAGTAGTTGCGTTGTGGTCGTTCGAAGGCAGCTGCAAAACGAAGTTTATACCCGCAAAGTAGTGAATATTAAACTCATCATAATTATTTTGCTTATAATTTTGATTAAGCTTATCATAATTAGAAATTGATCAATTTTAATTATGATCAGCATAATCAAAATTCAACAATTTTAATTAAACTGGAGCATAATTAAAATTGTCCAATTTTAATTTTGCCTATCATAATCAAAATTCAGTTTTCTTTTGATCAGGCTATTTATATTGTTCATAATTTGACTCAGAATTAAGCTTAAGTATAATTAAAATTGACGAATTTTAATTATGCTTAAGCTTAATTAAAAATGCGCAATTTTAATTATGCTCAGCATAATCAAAATTGCCATAATTTTAATTGAGTTAATCATAATGTTTAATTCCCAGCAAAATTAAGAGTTTAATCATCACTACCGCAAAGTCCGTGTTATTTAATTATTGTCTTGGTCTGGCGCGAGTCTGCTCTTAATCATACGGACTTTACGGCTTACGATTTAGGATACGTTGTTGAAATGCATCGCCCGAAAGTCCCGTTACATCCTTCCTATCAGCATGAGGATACCATCAGTTCCTCGGAGGATTCGGTGCAGGTTTTGGCAGATGTCTCGGCAGATGTTCAGCCGCCAATGTATCCTGATCCTCATGTCGGATGGCCAGAACCAACATTTGAATGGTCGACTCGTATGGTTGATTGTGGCGTTCCGCCGTCGCCATATGATTACGCCCGTGATCGCAAATGACGCTGGACAAGTATAACCGCTTCGTCCACACCTTGGATCTGTCAAAGGATGCACATTATGCTTTACTTCGTTACCTGCGGGTGGATTTCCGTCAAGGATGGCTCATTGGGCAGATTGTCTGCGAACTTCGTCGGAATTACGGCATCAATGTTGTGCGCAATCCTGTCGAGTTCCTTACGGCGTTGGACTATGCCCCGGGTGAACTTGGTGATCGCGGTGCTGTCGTCACACTCGTGGATGTCTACAATCAACATGCCAACGATCCCGTCTCGAATATTGACTTTGAGTTGCAATTAGAGGCTGAAGAACGCTGGCACTCAGCCCACCGTCGTTCGGATTACCTGCAGCAAGTTCGTTGGCTGACGAAGGGACAAGAGAAACGTGGCCCGAGCAAATTGGACGACTTGATCGCTAAACGCCATCATCCCGGCCGAGATGATGATGACGATATGGGCGCTGCGGTATAAAATCCTCTGTAAATCTGTACAGTGTACAAAGTTGCCTCCTATGTTCTATGATTTTTCTGCGCTATGTTTTTCCTATTTTAAGTATCGTTATTTTACTGGCCGAAATAGTTTCCTTTAGTTTTAAATTCCTGTACAGAACCTTCTGTTTTAGTTTTTACAATTAGCCTTTGGCATTGTGTTACGGTGTATAAACTATACTGTATTTGCCTCGCTTACCGTAATACTGCAGGAAAATAAGGGCTGCGTTTCCATTCCCCCATGATAAATTATACAGATGAAACAAATATCTAGTTCAGCTTTATAATCGAAACTAACTTCATGAAAATATCACAGATATTACGGAAAACGAAAAGCATTCCAGAATTTCCTAAGAAACTCAAAATTTCATGCAATAGCACGCAGAAAATGACAGTCGTTGTTCCAACCGCCCGACTGTAGCTAAAATGTTAGGGCAGTGGCAGCTTGGGGTTACACAGCTGTTTCCGGTTTGTCCGTAGTGTGTGTCAGCAGTTTTCCTGCACAGACTTGTCTTTTCGACTTTTTCTTGGTTCTCTAAGTTTAAAATCTTCATTCCTTGGGTTAAACTTATATCCGTATATCTACGCCGTTGTGTTTTAAAGATGGATTCTTTTAAAGGCACCTTTAGCTTCAAAGGTAGCTTCGGCCGCATTATTTCGGATGAGTATGCGGAGAAACTACGTTGTAAGTGCCTGGTGTTGACATACACCCTATCTCTCGGTTCCCGAGGATTTCATACTTGTTTAATGATGAAACCCTCTTTTATGTGTATTATAGTAGAAAACCCTGAAAGGTATGAAATGTTGGTTAATTACGCGGAGGATGAGATCCGTGCGGATCAGACAGAGTTTTACTACGTCCGTCGTGGAATTTGGCCTGGACCTGATACTTTGGTGGTTCGCGCTGCAGCAGATCGCATCCGTAAAGATTTGGGCCTTCCGCCGATGCCTCCTAAGCCAGAATCTCCCCGTACGCGTCGTAGGCGTCGAATCGAAGAGAACAACCGTATTCTGGAGGAGGAACGCTGTTGTGTCGAGTGCAATAATAACGGCCCAGGCTCTTGTGGCCGTATCTTGTGGACCATTGATGATGAACCTGTCCCGAAATTGTGGGGATCTGGCAACCTAGATGATTGGAAAGGCCCGGATCCAGATTTCGCTGACTGGTGGAATGAGAAGGCCCATATGCTGGACCCTACTAAGATTTTGCCAGTAGAGATGCTCTGGGTAAACGTGAAGCCTCCGATCCCAGAATCACCGAAGAAGAAAAAGCGTAAGCACATCGTTGTGCAGCGTCACTCCTTGCGCGGAATTCCTTATAATTACTGGAAGTGAAGAGGATCGCCGCCTGTCTGCACTTTTTGAACGGCTTAAGATTTAAATGGTACAGGCCTTTTCTCTTTAAATTCCTGCCGTTCTTTCTCTGCGTGTTTAGTTGATCTCCGGATGTGGCATCTTTGACGTGTATAAAGGTAGTGAGTCCCAGAGGTTGCCCATTTCTGCTTTTTCCATATCCCATCCATACCCCATTTTCTTACAGTTTTTACCACCCATTCCCGCTCCATAATTTTTGGATCGGACCCATTTTCTTCCGCCCCCATTTCAGCGGCCCATTTTTTAAAAATAAAATTAAAGCGTACAAGCAAAAACCGAGTTGCGGAACACCTTGTTCACAATCAGCTATTCAGGCGAAGCGTAAATTCAGCGCTGTTTTTGCCGAACGTTTTTCGGTCATACCATTTAAAAATTAATTCAAGGGATTACAATTTCGCGCGAAGCGCGAAGCTGTCGATAGTTTTTGCGAATTTGGACAACGAAAATTGTTGTAAAAATCTATTAATTCGTTATTTTTATCATATTTTCTAAATTTCCCATTTCCGCCCCATTTCTTTGTTTTCCCCATCCATCTCCATCCATAAATGCAATTTTCCCATCCATACCATTTTAGTATGGAAAAATGGAAAATGGGGAAAAAATGGGATCCATTCCCGTATTAAAATGGAGATGGGCAACCTCTGGTAGTGACGCTGCACTTTTAATGTTTAAATGCGTGATGCTCTTTCTTTATCGTTGTGATCAAGCTGCATTGTTATGGCTTGTCTTTTTGTATCTTGTAGTGGTCAAATGATTTCGCCTATTCCGTAGTAACTTTATAAGTTTCAAAACAAAAAGGAATTAAAAATCAAAATGATATCGTGAGTGCAACTTTATAAACCTAATTTCATGCGTGTATATTATCTTAATATACTCACTCTACTGAACACGCTGACAGGGTCGGAAAGTGTTGTTGCACTTTCTGCTATATACGCACTCTGCCGTAGATTCGCGTACGGTAGTTGTCACTGCACTACACCTTTTCTCATACTGAATATATCCCAGCACTTGTTCCCTTATCTTTGCACTTATTACTCTGGGACAAGTTCTTGTCCCGTGTTATTGTTATCGCTGTGACAGCTTCGTTCACTATGACTCCTCCTGCACGTGAACGAAAGGAAGCGGCCAAACAGGCGCTGGAAACCCGTGTTTCGGAATGGACAGCATCTGTCGCGCAGAAAATGGCTCAACGCACTGAAGCCCAGCACCGCTTCGAGAGGAAGAGGATTGCCGTGAAGGAGGCTGTTTCCAAGCTTCCGTTGAAAAATCCGTAGTGTTGGATCGACTCAATGGAGCCCTCGAATGGAGCCTTCCTTGCGTTGCTCCAATGTATAGTATTTAGTCGGATGTCTTTCTTTGGGTTTGTAGAACGCACTTGTTCTGATAGCTTGATGTTAGTTTTGCGGCTCAGTTGCGGCTCGGCAGCATAGTCCTTTTGCGATCTCACATTTTCCGAGTCTCGTTCACAATTTTATCTCCTGGTTCGTTGTAGGGTTATGATGATTTTAGTTTTGTTTGGGAGTTTTGCTGTGCTGTTTTCCGTGCGGATAACAACATGGTTCTTGCGTTTTCTTTTTCCGTTCGTTCGAATGTTTGATTATTGTGTGGTGTGCGAATATAATAATGTTTACGTAGTTGCCGATTCCGCTGTTGGTTCGCACATTTTACATTCTGTAGCGGGCAACCTACACACAGATTATGCATTGCTCGACGTCCACAACAGCACGCTTTGGCGCTACCGTTTATCTTAATATTGCGTAGAACGACCCCGCTGGTGTAGTAGTGACTCCCGTTACTCGCTTCGTGCTGGTCGGAGGTTCTAATCCATATAAAAACGCGATTTTGTAAATACACTTTCCTTTTTGGTTTTATTATTTTATGCTTTCATATTTTAGGACACTGGATTAAATAATGTGAAGTATGGCTTATTCTACTTTGAGAACGATCGCTACAAAAGTGAAACTCTAGCGGTGTTAACTGTACGATATTGCATGACAATAGTTTTTGTCGATGCCTTGTGTGGCGTAGTGGACTAGACAGGAGAACAATACTAGGCGACTCTCTGCTAGGTCCGGGGTTCTAACCTACAATAATAATAAAAGCATTCTCATAAACCTTCTTTTTCGGGTTTATATCCTTCAAACGTGTATTTTTTTTGTATTCTGTGTTGTGACACCAGTTTTATTTGAGTCATTCACGAGCAACACACAAATCTACAATCCCTAGCGTATTGCTTATGTCGTTTTCGTTGAAAGATTTCGTAGTGTAGTGGTTGAGTGGCAAATCTCTGCAACCACCCGGTTAACTTAAGGCTTTGGGTTCAAACCCCCATAATTAATGCACATTTTGCCACACCTTCTTTTTCGATATTATATTATTGTAGTCTAATATATCAATGTTCTGGTGTTGCCGGTTTGAATATTATCGTTACAATGGATGAGCGGGTGTATCGGACCTTACAATCTTGAACGGCTATATTGTTATAATGCATGGTGCTTCCGGTGTCTCGTTTAAACTACTCCCGGTGTAGAATAATCCGCGGTGTAGTGGTTAGACCGACAATCCACGCTAATCAGCTGTGTCAAGGTCTAGAGTTCAAATCCCCAAAATTAAATCGCATATTTTCAAAACCTTCTTTTTGGGTTTCACATTTTTACAATGACACCCACAAATGCGTCGCCTATGATGAACGTAATTCTATGATCTTTTCCGATGAAAGAATTTAAAACTAACACCGTACGATCATGTAGTATAGTGCTCTACACTGTTGAACTACAACAATGGGCAAATTTGAAGGTTTCAGGTTCGAAACCCGGCTAAAATTAGTTTGCAATTTTATAGAACTCACTTTTTGGTTTTTATATTTTTATTCTTGCCTTATCTAAGATCTTGGCAGTCGTAATTTAAATCCCGTGACTGTTACAAACGTGCGGTTTCATAAAATCAAGTGGGTCTTATGCTGTGGTATTCTGTTGGATGATTTCGTAGTGTGGTGGCCGAGTAAATAATCAAGGAAATTACTTACCGAAATCTCGGGTCCACTTGTAGTGAAGCATTTGTAGTATAGCGGCTCACTTGCAGAGTCACAAGAAGGAGCTACTCCATGCTTTTCAATAGAAATGCTTGAAATTTGTACTTACAAACCACATTTTTCGGTATTTTTTGTGCCTGAATACTGAACTTAGCCCCTTGACGCTCGATTTTATTTTATACACATTTATTTTATACACGACATTTATTTTATACACGACATAGCGTTTCCGGTGTCAAAGTTAACTGGGCTTTTACGTAGAGCACCCCGTAGCGTAGTGGCTAGACCGGGAATTCTCGTTTACCAACTGCTTCACAGGTCTAGAGTTCAAGGCCCCAAAGTTAAGCTGCGAGTTTTGAAAACCTTCTTTTTCGGGTTTTTATTTTTATGGTAATGGGGAATAATGTGTTGACATTGTCAAAGATAATTTTGCGATCGTTTCCGTTGAGCAACTTAAAAGTTACCGTCGTAGAATGTTGTAGTGTAGTGCTTTGCACCGTTGAACTACAGTAACGGGGAAACTAAAAGGTTTCGGGTTCAAATCCCTCACTATCGATTTGCATTTTCTGGAAAAGTTATTTTTCTTGTCTTATATTTTTATAATCGCCTTGGAAAAGTACTGACAGTAGTCCCTGGAGATTCAGAATTAAATTGTACGAGCGGCGCACAAATGCATTTATCATTGAAGTGACAGTGCGTGTGTTCGTTTGTTCACTTGCAATCGAATGACTTCGTAGTACGATGGCTGAGAATGATGGCCATTCATTACAATTACTACCTCTTTGATAATCTCAGGTTGCATGTTGCATGGTTAGAGCTCTTTTTTTTTCGCCTCTATATTTTTGTATAATAATGGAACGTACATACATGTGGCGCTTCCGATGTTAAATAATTGATCGGAAATGTGCGTAGTCACGCTGGCGTAGTGGCAAGAACAGGATGCAGCTGTGCAGCTAGACCCCAGGTTCAATTCCGCATTAAGACCAATTTTGTTTCTTAGAAAATTTCCTTTTATCTCTTTTTGGTCTTTGTTGATGCTGATCTACGTGGATGTCCCGTATTTTTGGAAATTAAATTAGTGTGCACATTAAATCAACTGGTTGGAATTTACAGCTTTTCCTATCGGTGTACTATGGTCTGATCGTCCACAATGCCTGCGGTTGAGTTCCATAATATCATCATGCGCAGCAGTTATTCCTTTTTTATCAAAATCTGTGTTAAAACTCAAATGACGAGATCTGTACGGACAAGGAGATTAGGAATTACACGAGCATTAATCCCGAAGTCAATAAAATTAAACTCAGATCCAAAAGTAAAATACAACCAGGATATAGGAGAACCGGCTGAATTATCAACAAATTATTTAGACAGCCGCCAGAGATGTATAAAACGCCAGAATCTAATCTAAATCCACGCTTTCCTTGGCATTGTTGATGTTGGCCATGCGTTGTTCCAAAGCCTCCCGTACATACTTCACGTGATTGGTATCGGTGTACACACGCGCCTTTAAGGTGTTCACCAGTGCCTTACAGTTCTTCATGATGACCTGTTCGCTCTCCACCATCTTCAGCAGTTCATCGATGTCTTTAATGTTGTTAACCGTTTTGTCGTCGCCCGGTTTTTCAGCCTTGGCGTTCGCTTTTTTAGCTTTTGCTGCGTCACGGTTATTTTTCTGGGTTTTGTCACGTTGTTCGTTCTTTTTGCATGTCACATATCGCGGACGAGCATTCATTTCTTTCAATTGACTCAACGTGATAATTGGCTCCTGCTTGATCCGAGCATCCTTACTGGAACGAACAAGCATGTTGGTTCCGATAGTGTTGTTCTTCGCTGGCTCGATGGCCTCCAAACGCTCCATGACTCCATCCACGATTAATTCGACGTCCTCGCCAACATAGCCGAAGCTGGCGTCGGTCACATGCTGTTCCATTTCTTTTCCATTCTTTTCGATCTTTAGTGTTGCCGTTTTCACATCTGTAAATTATACGAATCATTATATCGAAGAAAAGAGCAGGTGCAGTTGCGGCGGTACAAATGACTAACACTACTGCAAACTTGTAAGCAAGTGTAGGCACAATGCCTTGGTATCGATATTCGTAATTTTGCAAACTTACTGATTGTTTGAGCCAGAGTGTCGCACAGACAACAACCGCGAATACTGCGCAGCCACAAGTCAATGCAGCTGTGGACATACAGATTTCCATAGACCATCACAATCTGTTTCTTTTCCAAGAGCCGATGTAGGCCGCGGTTGAACCAGTACTCGTAGTTTTCAAGCTGTAGATCGTTTGTCCCGGTAGCCCATTGCTGAATTTCCGGCCGGCTCATGGCGTATCGTCCGTGATAGAGGATGGCTCGGATCATGCAGCGAAGTTTGCTGTAAGTATCCACCAGTTTCACCTTACGGCTTCGATACACTTCTTCAGCGACTTCTAGCACGAAGCGTCCGTCGCGCGCCATCTTCTTCAGTAAAATTCCAGCGTTAATGGCGTCCTCCAAAAATACTTCAACGCGATCCGCAGTGAAGTCCGTGTGCATATCATGTACGAACTCCTTAATAGCCGCAATATCCACGTAAAAGCCAGTGATATCCGCCTCGAGAATGCAGGCATGTGCGGCCGTATGCATCGCCAGCTGTCGTCGGCTTTTAGCGGTTTCGTTCTCCGTCAAAGGTGCATCCATGGCTAACTGCACAGATTCCCGTGTGCGCTCTTTCCAATACCGAGCATGCTCGATCGCATCTGTCTCTGCTGATGGTTCTCCGGGCTGCCCAGACATTATAAGATAAGTTGGTTAAAATACGAAATAAAATAAAGAAAGAACAGAAATAAAACAAAGGAAACCGTCACCACAGAAGAATAAGATATTGTGGGGTTCTTCGTTTTTAGTGTTATGAGTGAACAGCTGATATTTCCTGTGCTCACGATGCGGCATTCCGTCGCTTGTCAGCCACTCCGAGGTGTCAGTTGGAGCGGAAACTATGCAGTTTCCGGTCTATGTTCCGAATATTTCCCAGCCGCGTGTTTTCTCCTTACGTTTGTGTTTTTAACTATTTGTTACGCGCTGCAGATGTATATTGGGGAAAAATTCTAGTTTTTATACTTTCATTTTACAAACCCTTTGTCGATAAATCAATGGAGACTTTTGTCCAGCGTAGACGAATTAAGTGTTAGAAACTTGGTGAAATTCGGCTTGTCGCCTGTCAACCGCTGTCTGACGGATCACCTGTATCTTTAATTCCCGGTGTCGGTGCCGTATTAACCGCACTGTAGTTAACTATTTATTTTGTTGTGGTTTTTTGGTCTTACGTATACTTGATTCATTTCTCCCCTTGTTGGACATTTTCTATTGTAGTCATATTTATCAGTTTAAAGATGTCTGCAACTCCGCGAAAACCCACTGCGCGTAAGACTGTTGTTCCTGTTGTTCGACAACGCAGAGAGTTGGCAGGGTTGCCGTTTGGATATTCACCCGAAAGTGATGAGGCGCAGACATCCAGCAGAGTGACTCGAGCACGAGTTTCTCGCCGTACTTCCTCGCAGCCAGCGTTTTCTGCTCAACAAGCAGGACCATCTGGGCGTGTTGCCGCGCCAAAGAGTCCTAAGCCTTCTACTGGCCGTGGAGCAGAAGTTTCAGCAGCGCTGCGGCGTCGTTATCGCGAAAGTGAGCGTCGTGCCATCGCCCGCCGTGATGCAACTGTGGTAAGCCGTGGAAACCGCCGTGGCAAGTTTCCTGCTAATCCTGACGTGGAGATTCGCCAGCCTTCTCCGAAAAAACCTGCGAAACAGCAGAGTAGCCCCTCACGACAACTGGGCATTCCAGATCTTACGGACGAAGAGCCACAATCGTCTGAAACTCCGTCAGTACGAGCACAGCGAGGTATTGTTATGTTGCCTTACCGTAATGTTGTAGCTTTCCCGGAGCTTGTCTTCTATTCGTTTGGTTCCCTTATGCAATTGCTTACCCTCATTCTGCTTTTGTTCAGTCATATATTGTTGTACTTTCACTGTATGTAGACGATGAACATCTGAAACGTGGTGGGATTTTATATGTGCCGTACAATCCAAAGGCACCGCGTCCGGTGTATAAGACCAAACAAACGGCCCGCAAGCGCTCGTCCTCAGCAGTGTTTCCACGAATGGTAATGGCCAACAAGAACGGTGAGCAGGATGTTGTTATTTCTCAGGCCTATTTTTCCGGCCTTAATCGTTTCCATCCCCGCTATTCGGAATTGTACCTATCCCACTTTTTATACCCGAATGGAACGTTAATTCATCGTTTTGATCTTTGTTCCCTCACTTCTCGATTGCCTACGCCGATTGCACTTGAACTTCGACGGCAATATTTGTATTTAAATCCTGTTTTTATTGGTTTGTTTAAAGAAATTGGCAACCGTCAGCGAGCGGATGCGGTCTCACGCCAAGCGGCTGTTGTGTCAGCAGGTGTGAAAGATGCCGAATCTGAACCATCTACTTCAGCTGGACCGTATTACCTTCGCTCTCGTGGTCAAAAGCGCAAGTACGAAGAGGTATCTTCATCGTCCTCGTCTGAGACCGACACTTCTTCATCGGACGACGATGACAGTGATGATCCTGCTGCGGCTGTGTCCGCCGACGAAAACGCTGACGATGAAGCGGAAGATGACATGGAAATTGATGATAAAAATGACTCGGACTGGGAAGGGATGGATGTAGATCCGTTGCCGTCTCTGCAGCCAGTTGTACCTGCTGTTCCGCCTGTTCCAGCTGTTGCTCATGAGGATTCGCCTGAATTTGCGGAGCCGGCAATTTATGGTCAGCAGCAGCCGTATTCAGCTGAATTGTAGTTCTTTTGTGGGTGGCTCTAAATCTACCATACTATTTTCGCTACTGTTCGTATGATTTGTCTCATTGCTTGGTATTCTGATTGCTCCCTTGTCGTTACACTTTCAATCGTATCTGTATTATGGAGCAGGGGAGGAATTTTCTGCTCATCTTCTTCAATTTTTATTTCTCCATTTTATACATGCTGAGTCAATGAACTGGTCGCTCTATGTACTGTGTCGGTGTGTAAACACAGTGCCGAATCTTCCGTTGTGCCTAGATTTGATCTGATCTCCTGATTAAGTTGAATTAAAAGGATATAGCGCGAAGCGCTGATTGGTCGCCTCTTTTACCTGTGGAATCTGCCGCATTTTAAATTTTCACGCTGGCAGACGGTATAAAATTACCTGCGTGTAGAGTGCAGAAATCAGTATCGTGGAATTTTCGTTTCGGCTTTTTGGCGTGTTGGATTTTCAGTGTGTGTAGGCAGTGATTTTCACGCTTTCCTCTTTCACCTTCCCGTTAAAGGTCATTAGTTTTCCCTAGTTTGGGCATGCCGCCTATTGATCCTAACCGTGCTTTTGATAAGTTGGTAGACGCCATCTTTCATTCTTCTTCCAACCAGCAGCAGAATAATGCCGGTTATAATTACCGAGGAAGGGGTGGAGGCCGTGGCTCTTTCCGTGGCAATTTTCGTCCGTACGGCCGAGGAAATCATCGGAATTTTGGAGACAATAATCTCCGTCGCGGAAACGATCACTGGCGTCGTAATGGCCGACCTCTGGGCGCACCGGAAATTATTGAAGTACCTGATGGAGATCCTCACCCAGTTGCTCCACTGGCAGCTGCCGCCCCAGACATGGAGGTTGATCCCCCGGGAAACCAAGCGCCGCATGCGCAGGATCCGATCCAAGGCAATGGAGCTGTGGTTGCAGGTCAGCCCCATGGTGTCGACCCTGCTGTCAATTTACATGGCCCGCCAGCCTTGAACGTTGTTATTCCTCCGGCTGCAATTCTGCCAGTTCAGGTGCAGCAGAATGCTGAATTTCCGGGTTTGCCACCTAACGTTTTGCCGTTACCCGAAGTGCCGATTATCCGCGATGCCCGCGACCGTTCTCCAGCTGATC